>NC_139924.1:16673964-17273964 GCF_963514095.1 Eutrigla gurnardus
AAGTGACAATAAATACTTTGAACTACATTTTTTGCTATTGACTATTTTGTTTTCAGATGTCAAGGTGGAACATTGAGGGGGGCTGAGTTGCCCCCACCCTTGATCTAATCGGCCTCTAGGCTATAAAAGCTGATCCATCCTACAGCAAACACCATTGGCCTTGAAGACATTTGGTTCCAGGTATTGTGTACATTCACTGTCACTCTCTCTGGGACTCTTATTCTCTTACTCTTATATTGAGCCCCTCTATTTTACATCCCCTGAGTCAGTTGGTGAATTTGAGCTTTCACATGTGTGTATGTTCAAAAGGAAAATGTGCATCACAATGAATGTATAAATCAACCGATGTTTTTCGAGCTGCTTTGATAGACTAATGTTTTTGGTGTCATGTGGAAAATATAAAGAATAATGTTTAACTTTGAGACATTGCAGAACGTTAACAGACAGTGTCAAAGTAGGCTACAGACCACCAAATAAGTAGTTACTTCATCAGGACATTCTTACTTCACCACACCCTTTTGGTTATACAACATGCATGCTTAACCAACGTGCCCTTACTTGAATGTCCTCATTTCACCAATATGCAATCAAACAAACAAAAAAATTGTCAAAATACCCTCAATTCACCAAAAATGTCTAATACAAATTTTCAGTTCACTTAACTAAACTAAAATTGTCAATGCACCAACATTTTTTTTAAATGCCTCCATGTTGGCAGTCTAAAATACATGCACAGATGCTGAGTGTAACACTTGGAGCTGCCAGATCACACAGATCTGCTCAGTGAGATGAGCAGAAAAAGAAACAATGAGAGAGAAGAGAGTTGTAGACCAGTCTGGTGGAGACCTCACTGTCGCAGTTCAACACAAGATAGAGCTCCCTCTGAGATGAAAGCTATGTGTACTGTTCTCTCAGCAGTAGGTGCGTCTCTCTGGGACTCATCTCAGGAGTTGGTCTGATAGTGTAGAATGAATCTGGTCTCAGTCTGAAGCATGAAGCAGTCTTTCAGGAGAGGCCGCTCACTGTTAAATGCCCTCTTGTGTCTCCGTTCGGCCTGAACATGTACAGGTGGGAATCACACCAGCAATTGTATTTGCAGAGCTTTGCATTGATGCATGAATTATTGCCATTAATTACGGATAGTCTCAACAGTTGTGACTTTAAAGGGAACGGGGTGTCCGAAAGTCTGAAATTGTCATTTTTAATGTAACTTTTGAGAACAGGCTGGTCCTTCTTCACCATATTTGTACCTGTTGACTGCAGCTAACAGTTTGCATCAAGCAAACAGACTGGCAATCAGTTAAGAGATTACATGTCTGAATGGATGACTGTGTGTCTGCTGCTGAGAGACAAACCGGTAACTCCAAATCTAACATGACCCATTGTCCTCATACGATTAATATTGGCCTAAATGTGTTTGATTTAACCAACAATTCAGTCAATTTCATTGAAAACAATCCATGTTTTTTACGTCACAGTTGAAGCTTTTTATTCCTAGAACGTATGTCTTTCTCACAGGATTCTGATTGTGTGAGTGTGGTTAGCCTGACTTGAATTAGCTGACCCGATTCGAGATAACTGAGTTTAGAGCAAGATGATGGTGCTGATATTCTGTCCTAAATTAGTTCAGAGAGATTTTAGCACACATTTCTGATGTTTTGAAGCTTGTTTGTAAGGAGGAAAGACGCACCTAGGTGATGTTCTGGAAGTTTTTGCCGTCTAAACATGTTTGAAATGTCTTGAATGCTCCATCCTGGGAAGATTGCTGAATTTTGTTTTAAGGATCTTTCGTCTCCTGTATCAACATACAACCGTTTGTGTGATACCTTACTAGGTGTTATTTTTCATGTGTTTTCCCTACAAACATGTGCCTGCTTGAGCCGCCTTAGTGTTCAGGCAACAAAACAAATTAGTTAATTGATTAGGTTCAGGTTTACTCTAAAATGACTGGAACTGGGGTTACAGCTGTTACATGGGACACAAACAGCAGTCTCCTGAGTGAAAGTCTGGTGGTTTTAGATCCACCCAGACCTCCTCCCTATGTGGATCAACCTATCAGGATTATATACAAATTGATTTTGTGGGTTTGTTACAAATTAAAGTGCATTGCCTTTCATAGGTATGTCTACAAGCAGAGAACTCCCTGCTCATACGGACACAAGTGAAGCATCTTGCATGGCAATCAAAGTTCTGAGTTATTTTAAAGGATCATGTGTTTGCCTGTTTTAACCCACCTCATGCTAAACATGTTCTTCCCAGGCAGGCCTTGGTCTCAGTTACAGTATAACAGTCTGGCAGTGTCCTGTCCTGGTTTGGCTTTTAAAGCTGCCCTGCTGTCTAACGAGTTGCTGTGTACCGGGCCATGTTTACTGCTTCCAGATTAGCTTCCAGTAGCCTTTAGTCTGATGTTTACAGCTGGCGAGCTGGTGAGCTAACAGACTTATGTCTGTTTACACCATCCAGAGCACCAACAACAACAAGTCTTCTGTCAACTGGAGTCATCCAGGGTAATTAGCTTGCTTCAAGGGGAAATTTGCAGATTTTCACCATATCTTTCTCAATTAGGGATATAGTGTGAAAATCGCCTGCAGTTCAGCCGATGTTCTGTCTCTGGGATGCAGCTGCATCTAGTGACGTCGTTGGCAGCAAAGAACTACAGAGTGCTACTTCAGTTTTGGTAGCTGAAAGGCGCAATGCTGTTAAAGATTGCTTGTGTTATGTGTCCAACAGTGAAAACGGCATACCAAAGCATGAGTGCAGATGATTTTCCTAAGTGATTTTTAGATGCATTCTGACAGCCCAAAACACAAGTGGCCTATTAGGGATAAATATAGACCCGATGCCTAAAGGGAATTTTAAAGGGTAACTTCTGTACAACTTGGACCTCATTTTCCCTGACTGACTAATGAGGAGAATAACTTTAACTCAGGGCTGCACGGTGGTGTAGTGGGTAGCACTGTCGCCTCAAAGCGAAAGAGGGTCCCGGTTTTGATTCCCGGGTCGGGTTCGGGTTCCTTCTGTGTGGAGTTTGCATGTTCTCCCCGTGTAAGCGTGGGTTCTTTCTGGGTGTGAATGTGAGTGTGAATGGTTGTCTGTCTCATGTCAGCCCTGCGATAGACTGGCGACCTGTCCAGGGTGTACCCTGCCTTCACCCAATGATAGCTGGGATCCCCCCCCCCCCCCCCCCCTCAAGTGAAGCTGCCAAATTGTCAACGGCTGTGATAAGAACAATGGAGATGTAGCTGTTCTGTCAGGCTGTTGGTTTTCTGTCCTCCTCAGACCTCCATCCTTCCTGCTAAACTCGACCTCATCCCTCTGGCCAGCTTAGCACAGCCGGAGTCTTTAATAGCAGACAGTGACCCCACCTGAGAGCGTGTCAGAGCCACCCAGGTTACTACAGGTTACCGGACAAAGGCATGATAGTATTGGACACATACACACAAGCTGTTTAGTGACCTGATGAGGTCACTAAACAGCCTGTGTGTATAGTGACCTGAGGAGGTGAGAGGAGTAAAGGTGATCCAGGATCAGGGATTTTACAGGCGTGGAGGATAAAGACATGAGAGGTCTCTAAGTCGGGATAAAATGCAGCACAGGCACAAATTGCCTTCACATCTTTTCCATCATCTCTATGAAAATCTACTTGGCAGAAACGTGAATCTTGCTGCAGATCATCGGTGAGAAATTGATTTGAATTTTTTCAAGTTATGTAAATGACTGCAGTGAGTTGTGAGGCTGAGTTCCAGTTCTGACGAGATACCTCAACTTCCAAGTTCACAACTATCTTAGAGGAGCAAAATCTTAGATCTCATTGTCCCTCCTACATTGCTCAGAAAAATTAGAATCTATGACATGAAATACACAACATAAAATGTTAAAATATAAGGGTAATTAGAACTTAAAATATATATATATATTGTGGTAGTCAGTAACTCCTGTATCAACTAAGCAGTTTGGCTGATTCCTCTTCTTGTCAAGATGAGGATTCAAAAGAGAAAGTGATTATCACACACACTTACCCAAAAATAACATGTAAACTCTTACAGTTCTAAATTACAGTTAGCTCAGGCGACAGGTGGTAAACGAGGTCAAGTAGGGAGGTGGAACAGGAACACCGGGTCATATTAATTCAACTCATTGCAGTGCATTTCAAAAAGCTCTTTTCCACGCAAGATTATTTTGGGGTCATCCTCATTGTAAACATTCTGGGCATCATCTGTTTCAATCAAACATAAACGACAGTAATAACGTCCATTAAAAGACTGTAAACCCAAGAATTGCATGCATTACCAAGTTGTCCCCAGTTATTTCACATATAGTGCCATGGACTTTTGCAGTGGAGAAGGGCAAGTCAAGGCCATGACTTTCCAGTGTTTTGATGTAATTTATCAGAGGCTGTAGAATAGGATCAAAGCCATATTTTTTCAGTATGAAACAGTGCAACCAAATGGATGTTCATCACAGCCGAGTTAAACTTTGGTGGCAGATTTCTGAGGACAAAATTGAGAGCTCCCATTTTGTGAATAATGAGCCCAGTGGGTTAGCGGTTTCAAAGTCATCGTAGTACATCTGAATTTGCAAAGAAGTATGTTGTTTCGAGAACAATGGATGTGTCTTAAAATAACTACCATCGCAAAAGCCTTAATATCTGTCGGTTTTTGATACAAAAGTTTCCCCAAGCAATTCACAAATATCAGAATTTGCGGCACATAAATTAGATCGTTTCCAAAATTGGAATGTAAACAAAAGTGTCTTTCACTGGAACTTGATCATAAGTACCCGTTTGTTTGCTCGTATCAAATCGATGTCCTAAGGCTCTTAGTGGTCAGGCACCATCATATCTTAAAGAGCTCATTAAACCCTACTCTCCTGCTAGAGCACTACGCTCTCAGAATAAAGGGTTACTTGTAGTTCCTAAAGTCTCCAAAATTAGAACAGGGGCCAGAGCTTTCAGTCATCAAGCTCCTCTTCTCTGGAACCGTCTCCCGGTTCTGATTCGGGAGGCAGACACTGTTCCCACATTTAAGAATAGGCTTAAAACCTTGATTGATGCTGGAAACACTATTGTAGCTCCACCTGCCTGCTGTGTGACTGCTCAAGTACTACTGTTTTTTGGTCTACGGCAACATGGTTGGGATGGATCCATCTTGGCGTGGCTGTGCCTGCTGCCATGGACTATGTTGATACTATTGCTTCTGTTAATGCCACCACTACTGAAAATGCTACTACTATTACCAACGCCAAATGCCTGGGCAATATTCTCTGTTTTTATGTAATCTTGCTGACAGACAGACAGACATCATAACCTCCGTGGAGTAATAAAAGAGATATAGCCCGTAAACTTAAGAAAAAATAACAAAAACATTATTTCATAAGTTCATCAGTAACGGGCTATTGTGTCTTTAATCAGTTAGCCTAAAACCAGTGTGATGAAAGGATCAGGTCCCTTCAGATACCGCTAACACAGCCACTAGAAGACGTCCTCCATCTGCTCATCATCCACCACCACCTTGTCCAACCCCCCACCCTCCCTGTGTACCTCCCCTGGAGTGGGCGGGGCTAACCTAACGAGATCACAGCCGGCTAATCAGCAGGGAGGATTCCTATTGGCCAAGAGCACAGGGGCAAGCCCGTGGCGGGAGGTCGGCATGACAACAACACTGATTGACACTGACAGGTCATTGCTACACATAATGGGATTATGTAAAAGTACAGAGAGATGGATTGGAGGGAGGCTTTGTCAGAGCAGAGAGAGTGAATAGTGCTTGTGTCACTGTGTGTTGGTTTCACAGCCGCTGCGTGTTGCTCATTGTTGTACAGTGTTAGCAACATGTTAGCTACATTCACATAGCTGCATAGCGTCACCCCTCTTCTGTTAAATTCTGCAATCTCAAAGCCAGGGTTTGCCTAAAACCAACTATTGCCACAACAATTTTGAGAAACATGATAATAAAGGGAACAACCATTCACACAGGTCTTTCCTGGGAGGCATTCAAGGTGTTGCTGTCCCTTTTTTCCACGTACAGAATGGTTACATGTAGAATGGGGGAAAATATGAGCTATAGGGAGAATTCAATTCAATTCAATTTTATTTAGTGTCAAATCACAACAGAAGTCATCTCAGGACACTTAACACATTGAGCAGGACTAGAATACGCTAAAACTTTCAAGAGTCAACACAATTTCAAATTCCCAACATCACCCAGGGGCAAGCGTTACAGCGGCAGTGGCGAGAAAAAACTGCCTTAATAGGCTTTTAGGCAGAAATCTCGTGCAGCCCAGGCCCTTGGGTTCCAACTGCATTTGGTGCTGGTAGTATAGTAATAGTAGCATTAACAGTAGTGGTGGTATTAACAGAAGCAATAGTATCAACAGTAGTGGTCCATGGCAGCAGGCACAGCCACGTCGAGATGGATCCATCCCAACCACGTCGCCGTAGACCAGAAAGCAGGAGTAGTTGAGCAGTCACACAGCGGGCAGGTGGAGCTACAATGTGGTGTTTCCAGCATCAGGCCAGTTAGCAGTCTGCATCGGTCAGGACCTCAGTGGACTCTGCTGGACCAGAAAGCATAGCCAGACTCCCGGGAGTGATCCCGGGAGTAGTCAAGTTAGTGACAGTAGAGATGCCGATTTTAGTCAATTACTTTAATTAAAAATACTGGCAGTAAGAGGCAAACAAGACCACAACATCGGTGCAGTCCGGAGCAGGTTCCACCACGGTCCAGGGAGACCTGCTAGGCAAGAGAGTACAGGGACTCCGGGGGAACATACACAGAGAGAGAGCGAGAGAGAGAGAGAGAGAGAGAGAGAGAGGCTCAGTGTGCCACTATAATCCCCCAGCAGTCTAGGCCTATAGCAGCTTAACCAAGAGCTGGTTCAGGGCAAACCTGAGCCAGCCCTAGCTATAAGCAGTGTCAAAGAGAAATGTTTTAAGCCTACTCTTAAATGTGGGAACAGTGTCTGCCTCACGAACCAGAACCGGAAGACGGTTCCACAGAAGAGGAGCTTGATGGCTGAAAGCTCTGGCCCCTGTTCTAATTTTGGAGACTTTAGGAACTACAAGTAACCCTTTATTCTGAGAGCGTAGTGCTCTAGGAGGACAGTAGGGTTTAATGAGCTCTTTAAGATGTGATGGTGCCTGTCCATTAAGAGCCTTGTAAGTGAGGAGAAGGATTTTTAATTCTATTCTGGATTTTACTGGGAGCCAGTGCAGAGAAGCTAATACAGGAGAAATGTGATCCCTTTTTTCTGGTTTTAGTCAGAACACGAGCTGCATCATTCTGGACCAGCTGGAGAGATTTAAGAGATTTATTAGAGCAGCCTGATAATAAAGAATTACAATAGTCCAGCCTTGAGGTAACAAATGCATGGACGAGTTTTTCTGCATCTTTTTGAGACAGCATTGGCCTAATTTTAGTAATGTTACGCAGGTGAAAGTAGGCTGTCCTCGTGGTTTGTTTAATATGCGAGTCAAAGGACAGGTCCTGATCAAAGATAACTCCAAGGTTTCTTACAGTAGCATTTGAGGCGATGGCAATCCCATCAATAGTCGCTATATCTTTAGACAGTGAGCTTCGGAGGAGTTTAGGCCCAAGTACAATAACTTCCGTTTTATCTGAGTTTAACATCAGGAAATTGCAGGTCATCCAGGAGGCCAACACAAGCCTGGAGTTTAACTAGCTGATTGGTTTCTTCAGGCTTGATCGATAGATATAACTGAGTATCATCAGCATAACAATGGAAGTTTATAGAGTGTCCTCTAATAATGTTGCCTAAAGGAAGCATATATAAGTTGAAAAGAATTGGTCCGAGCCCAGAACCTTGAGGAACACCGTATTTAACTTCAGTGTGCCTGGAGGATTTTTCATTGACATGCACAAACTGAGATCAATTGGATAAATAGGACTCAAACCAGCTTAATGCGGTTCCTTTGATGCCAATTAATTTTTCCAGTCTACATATTAGAATCTCATGGTTAATGGTGTCAAATGCAGCACTAAGATCTAGCAGAACAAGTACAGAAACCAGTCCTTTGTCAGAAGCAATAAGAAGGTAATTTGTAATTTTCACCAGAGCTGTCTCTGTACTATGATGTACTCTAAATCCTGACTGGAAGTCCTCAAGTAGATTGTTATTGTTGAGAAAGTCACACAGCTGATGGGCGACTACTTTCTCAAGGATCTTAGAGAGAAAAGGAAGATCTAGAGTAGGCTTCTTAAGAAGAGGTTTAATTACAGCTACTTTAAATGACTGTGGCACATAGCCTGTTAATAAAGACACATTGATCATATCTAATAGTGACGCGCTAACTAAGGGTAAGACTTCTTTCAGTAGCCTGGTTGGTATCGGGTCTAGGAGACAGGTTGAAGGTTTAGAAGAAGAGATCATTGACGTTAGTTGGTTTAGGTTAATTGGAGAAAATATATATCAGGTCTTAATGCTAGTTCTAAAACTCTTGAGTTTGAGGGTAATGCGGTTCCAATTGAAGGCAAGATGCAAGTAATTTTGTCGCGGATTGCTAGAATTGTATCAAGTCGTTACTACTAAGATCTCTAGGAATGCATGGCTCAGTAGAGCTGTGACTCTTTGTCAGCCTGGCTACAGTACTGAAAAGAAATCTAGGGTTGTTTTTATTTTCCTCTATTAAAGATGAGTAGTAGGCTGCTCTGGCATTACGGAGAGCCTTCTTATATATTTTAAGACAGTCCTGCCAAACTAGGCGGGATTCTTCCAGTTTGGTGGAGCGCCAGATGGTTTCAAATTTACGCAATTTTTGTTTTAATTTACGAGTTTGGGAGTTATACCAGGGAGCTAACTTCCTATGCTTTATAGTTTTCTGTTTTAGCGGAGCAACAGGCTGAGAATCAGACTCTCAAATGAGTTATAATTTAGTTTTGGATTAGGATTGATTGACAGGCATGAATCAAAAATGGCTGCAACTCCTCCTCCATGTCTGCTGCCTCGAGATATATGAGTATTAATATGGCTGGGAGGACTAGCTTCGTTTTTAAGCAAACATAGTCTTCATCGCGCAGCCAGGTTTCAGTCAGGCAGAATAAATCAATATGATTATCTGATATTAAGTCGTTGACTAATACTGCTTTGGATGAGAGAGATCTAATGTTTAAGAGTCCACATTTAATTCTCTTCTTTTGTTTTACTACATCGGAGGTGCTAATTTTTATTAGGTTTTCATGTGAAATCTCTCTTCTGTTTGACCTAATTAATTTGGTTGGTCGGGGGACAGACACCGTTCTTATGTGGTTTTGGTTTTGGGTGGGTGACTGCTCTAAAGGAGGCGCAGAGAAGTGTGTAAGACTGCAACTCTGCTTCCTGGTCTCAACACTGGTTTGTCATGTTCTAGGACTACCAATGAGATCAGCGATGTTTCTAGATAGGAGAGCAGCTCCATCCAAAGTGGGCTGGATGCCATCCTGATCAGACCAGGTTTTCCCCAGAAAGGCTGCCAATTATTAACGAAGCCCACATCGTTATCTGGACACCACCTCGACAGCCAGCGGTGGAAAGATGACATGCGGCTATACATGTCATCACTAGTAAAGTTTGGCAGGGGACCAGAGAAAACTACGGAGTCCGACATCGTTTTTGCATATTCGCACACCGAGCCAACATTAATTTAAGTGACCTCCGATTGGCGTAATCGGGTGTCATTAACGCCGACGTGAATAACAATCTTACTGTATTTACGTTTATCCTTAGCCAGCAGTTTCAATTGAGCTTCGATATCGCCCATTCTGGCCCCTGGGACACATTTGACTATGGTCGCTGGTGTCGCTATTTTCACGTGTCTCACTATGGAGCTGCCAATGACCAGAGTTGGCTTCTCAGCGGGTGTGTCGCTGAGTGGGGAAAATCGATTGGACACGTGAATTCAAATCCTGCATACTTAAAGTGATGGTTTGGAGTATAATGCACCCTAGGTAATTTCCACCATGACATCCAGCCAAATACCCCCTAAGAAGCATTTTTAGCGATGGTCAACATTGGTCAAGATAGGGCTGTCAGCCGAATTGTTTAGTACTATCACGACCGGTACATTATGTGTATCTCGTAAATTACCCCACTAATAATGAACGGAATGTTACCAGACTTCTGCAGTAGTACACATAGGGTCTGTACTCACAAAACAAGGCATTTGAAAGTTTGTAAGTACACCAGGAGTTTATTTAAAAGAACACTTGCCTGATAGCTTCTATCCTCGGCTGCTAACGCTACGCTGTGCAGACGCCACTTCACTGTTTACCAAGCTGTTTCCGTGATGCGAGTTTCACGCAAGAGTATGAAAAAGTTTCGCTGAATTTTTATAAATGCTTGTATTATCAGGTCAACAAGTGTTGACAAGTGTTGACCTGATACTTATTTTACGCAATGTATTCTAGTCGTCATCAAAATCCCACCCATTCAACCTAAAAGCATATTCTGGACTGCACATAAATCAGCATTTGTGGGTCTTTCCAGGAGACGTTTTCCTTCTTTTCTTATCTGTTTTGAACACACATGCTTCATTATTATTTTAACCCAAGCGATTTTCGTTCGTTAAAACTGCGACAGTAAGCGGGGCTGTGTGTGATGCTTCCATCAGTAGTTTTTCCACACAGCAGAAAAATAGGCCCATTATTTCTTTCATCATCAGAAATGAATGTAAGTCTTATTTTCTGTCTCTAACGGACCAGGTTTATCGTCCTGCAGAGGTCTACAGTATGTTTGTGAACGTGACCCGGAGAGGACAGCCGAGAGTCAGCAGCACAGATACAAAACACTGATGTCTGAGTGCTACCAGACTGTCATATCAGCGTCTGCAGCTCAGCCGAGAGAGAGAGAGAGAGAGAGAGAGAGAGAGAGAGAGAGAGAGAGAGAGAGAGAGAGACGTGCAGTCAAGCAGTAGAGATGCAGTACAGCCTCTTTCACACAAAACAAAAAACACACATCTAACTTTGTCTTTAGTGTTCAATCAGCATTCATTCCCAGGACTATTGACTCAGCAGCCACCGGTATTGCATTCTGGAGATCTTCCTCCGGGGCTCCTGTGACAAGAAATAACAGCATTCCTGGTTGAAGCATCCTCGTGAGTCTTGCATCAGCAAAGTAGCGCCATGACTAACTGGTAAAAGCAATTATGGCGGGGCCTCAAGTTGCAGTTCCCTTAACTGCCAGCAGATATAGCTGTGAATAGGAAAACCCACAAGTAGTCTCCAGAGATACATTTATGCAAGCTGACATTCAAATCTGACATCATGTCCTCAAATATTTGTTTTGGTGGTGAGTTTAACAATAATGAAATATAAATATCATTCTAGCATACATATCCCTGCATTACAGCCTCAGCACAATATCACTAATAATAATTCTCCTTTATAGACGAAATATCTGGCTCTTGAGTTGCTTCTGATGTTGTTCTACTTCCTTGACCAGTTCTGTGAACGGACTGTCTGCAGTAAAAGAGGGTGATTCTCAGTGGCTTCAGGACGTGCAAGTGACACTTTCACATTACTCAAGTAATATGATCTAATATAATCTCAAACTCATCACTTAATCCAGGTTCAAGTCTCAAAGAGAGGTTATTTATTGCCCTATCAAACTCACCAAACCTCACACCTCGGCTCCACTCAGAATTCAACTTTTATTAACTTTACCAGGATATTCTCGCTTTTTCAAGGGAATCCGGATCAAGAATGCAGCGTATTGTTTCATATAAAAGCACAAAAACAGACCAATAACAGAAATAACTAACAATTAATCTAATTTAAAATTACTCAGACAAAGAATAGGTTGCAAAAACTTTTCAGAGCACTTCAGAAAAGATGACTGGTGCGCTTGTAAAGGCCATGTTAATTAAAAAACAATCATCACCGGCGCACAATGAATGTTGGGATAAGTTCGGCTGTGATCTATCCATCGTTATTCATGATTCCTTCAGGGTGAATTATTATAACTTTGGTGATTAGGTCAACCTTTTAATGTGTAAAACATTGCCATTTGACCAACGACTTGCAATACAAATAACTTTTGGTTACTGCTGGTTACCATGCTAACACAGTAAACGGTAAACATGAACATTATCCCTGTTGAGCATGTTAGCATCTGTTACCATTCACTCTGGCTATAGACTCGTAGTCTTGTTCCTTCGGTTATTAACATAAATTAAAATTAAATTAAAATGAGTCATGCCACGTTCTGTGTGTGAATGGAGCTTGAGAGATTTACAGAAAGACAAAGAGACTGATTGATAGAGAAAGTCAAGGATAAAGAAACGGAAGTGAATGGCAGAGGCAAGAAAAGGTGGAATTTAGCCGGATACAGAGAGACATGAGGAGTAAATGAGAAAAAGAAGAAGACAGAGGAGGAAAAGATGAGGAGAGGACAGGAGGTAAAACTTAGCCTCAAACCTAATTACGCAGATTAATGTAGCTTGGAGAGAGCAGTTACCCAAATGGCCTAAAAAGAGATAGAGGCTATTACACTCCATGATGTTCAAAACTTTAAATGTTAATAGATGATTCTCCAACCGACTCATGCTCAACCTCTCCTGCTCGCTCTCATCAGGCAGGATGTGTCAGCACAATACTTTATCCTCCTTCAGTTCAATTCAATGAGTTTCATTGAAATAAAGTACAGTTCAGTGTTAAAGTGGCTGAACAAAATAACACTGCATGGAAAAAGAAGGAACAGTCCTGAGTGGACGAAATCCCAGAGTGACTTTTAAGCACAAATTATTTGAAAATGAAAAATAATTTGACGGCTACAGTGACACTGATTTATACATTTTCTTATAAAAATAATTACCATTGCCTGGAATTGTAGAGAAGATGAAATGCTATCCAGAAAGTCCCGTTTGATTTATAGATCCATGGGTTTAAAGACGCCAAAACACTGCACTGAAACTATTTTACAACCTTTGAAAGTTATTACGGCTGCAGTCGTTTTATCCTCTGTCTCAATGATGTGGAGGTAAACAGTAAATTTAACATCATTCTGCCTCTGCTGCTGCAATTTTCACCATTCTTTTACAATCTGTATATTGAAGCTTTATGTTTATAAGAAGTGCAATACTAAATCACTGCGGGATTGAGCTTTTTCTATATTTTTATGCAAGTTTCCAGTAGTTGACTGGTCCTAAACCAGAACCGACCTGTCGTCATCACAAATACCTGATAGGTTCATTAAACCAAGCAGCCACAAGTGGTCTTTCTCCCATCAAACCCTACAGATAGTTGAAAGTGAAGACAGCATGAAGCAGATTGAAGAAACAGCTGCTGCTTTTCACTAACAAAGACATCTCCTCTGTGAACTGTCTGCTCACTACGATCACTGCTGTCTACCACACTGAGCCGCACGGCAGTGGTTTGCACTACTGGAAAAGGTGAAAAAGAAGTTACCTGCATGTAACTCCAGACCTGTGAGTGCATCTATAGCCCATCACTTCCTATCTCAACGTTAATGAAGTGAACCCATAACAAATGGGCCTGAAATGTGATGGATATTTCTGGTGTTGCTGCAAGTTCTCACTCCCAGCTCGTCAAATCCCGATGCTTGGTCAGTGGTCCTAAGCTTCTAAATCCACTCATTACATGTGTCTTTTCAAAATAAATGTCCATATTCATAGAAGACTTACAGATTGTTACATCCATGCAGTTTCTTTTCAAAATAAATTCAGTTTTTAGCTGAACAAAACTACTTATGTAGGTTTAGGAAACATTGCTTTTTGTGTCAGAATACATTTGTTAGGTAAAATAAGTATGCTTGTTACGTCACTGCTGTTTGTAAAGTAAGCAAGTTAGGTAGGCAGTAGTGATGAGTGGGTCCTTTCACGAGAGACCCGAACTCGCCCGATGCTGTCATTCAACCCGATCGCGACCGCAACCACAAAAAATTAGAAAGCCAAAATGAAACCTGACCCACTTTCCATTCTCCTCTCACGCATCTGTTCAACACGCTGCATCTTTTCGCCATTAAAGTCATTCAACCAATGATTTTTTTAGAAAATAAATAGTTTAAATATTTATATGAACCTTTAGATAATATTTGACTAATTATCTAAACTCTTTGACTGTGTACATTGTATTTTATTTGATCCGTCCACAAATTACCCCGAATATCATTAACAATATTTTGTTTGTCTCGTAACTGCGATCAGCCTGTGCATCACTGGTAGGCAGAGGCCCTACGATACAATATGACAATGCTTAAGTCACAATACAATCATATTGCTATTGCAGATCCTTTAACATACATTTGTAAATCAGGCTCATTTCCTAGCAAAATGAAAACCGCTAAGGTGATCCCATTATACAAAGCTGGAGACAAACATCTTTTCACCAATTACAGGCCAGTTTCCTTGCTCTCTCAGTTCTCAAAAATTCTGGAGAAATGATTTATTGTACGTTTGGACAGATTCATTGAAAAGCATCAGTTACTAATGGATTGCCAGTATGGTTTTAGAACAAACCGATCAACTTCAATGGCTTTAATGGAATTAGTTGAAGAATTAACAAGTTCACTTGACAATAAGAAATATGCTGTAGGGGTTTTTATTGACTTGAAGAAAGCATTTGATACAATCGATCACGATATTTTATTGCAAAAGATGAACAGGTTTGGAATTAGAGGGGTGGGGTATGATTGGTTACATAGCTACATTGGAAACGGGCAACAGTTTGTTCAAATGGGTGAATATAGATCAACTAGCCTAGACATTACATGTGGTGTGCCGCAAGGTTCTATATTGGGACCAAAATGATTTATTTTATATATCAATGATATTTGTAAAGTTTCCAGTATTGTTAAACTGGTTGTTTTTGCCGATGACACCAATATTTTTTGTTCTGGGGAGAATTTACAGCAGCTGTTGGAATAGTCTCAGCAGAATTGTGTAAGCTGAAATTGTGGTTTGACACAAATAAGTTATCATTAAATCTCAAAAAAAACAAATTCATCATATTTGGCAAAAGGAAAATAAATTTAAATACACAAGTTGAGATAACAATTGATAATGTGGGATTAGAAAGGGTTTTTGAGAATCCTTTCTTGGGAGTAATCATTGACCACAGTTTCAGCTGGAAACCCCATATAAAGTATGTTTGATCAAAGTTAGCAAGAAGTATTGGAATCCTAGGTAAAGCAAAGCATATCCTGAACCAGAAATCACTTTTCACTTTGTACTGTACTCTTATACTATCTGACTTATTGTGTGGAGGTGTGGGGAAACTCTTACAAAAGCAACTTACAGACATTATGCACAATACAAAAAAGAGCAATACGAGTAGTTAGTAATGTAGATTATCGTGAACACACAAATTAACTGTTTTTAAATTTATGGACATTGAAGTTCATGGACATAGTTGAATTTAAAACGGCACAAATAATGTACAAAGCAATCAATAATTTACTTCCTGGCAACATACAAAAAATGTTCAGGGAGAGAGAAGGAGGTTATGACTTGAGAGGCAAATTTAACTTAAAACAACCTAGTGTACATACCACTCTAAAAAGCATGTGTATTTCTGTCTGTGGGGTGAAGCTGTGGAACAGTTTGCCTGAGGTTATCAAACAAAGTAAGAATGTCGGACACTTTAAGAAAAAGTTAAAGCACTTGATTTGTCAAAAATATAGACTGGATTGAATGTTACGGAATGTTCAGTTCTTTTTTTGATATTTAAATATCTGTTGGTTGTTTGTTAGCGTTTTGTTTGTTTAATCTTTTTTGTTTTTAGCAACAAGGTTGTAAAGTACAAAGGTTAGGCATGTATAAGCTAATTAGCTTCAGCCTAAACCTTTTTTTTTTGGGTCAACCTGATGTAAATGGTCGTTGTATTGGTTGGTACACTGTAAACATGATCGAAATAAATAAATAAATATTGCGATTTTAAACATTTTGGGATACGCTCGATGCCATGCAGAATATCATGATTCTATGATAAGGTGAATAAAGTCAACATTGACTTTGTTTCACAGGGGATATGAACAGTGGTCTCCTTGGTTCCAGTCCTGTATTTGCTTCATCCATCTTCCCCTCCCACCTGTCCCTCAGATTTTCTCTCTCTTTATGTCATGACAGTTGTTTTGAGTGTGCAGTAATGACACAAATGGTTTTACATTGGAGTTCGTCTCAAGCCTGGTGCGATCCATACGACACCGAATGGTGCCTTGATGCATTAGTATCAGAGAGGGTTTGAAATTAGCAACAGCCACCAGCCAAATGATGGTCAAATATGTGATTGGCTGCAAGATTTGCTTCACTTCCCAGCCAAAATAACAATGGTAAAGTGTTGAATGGTTGGTAGGAATCCAGCAGTCACAGTGACAGGTGGAATAAAAAGTTTATTTCCAACACTGGTATATTAGTCGCTGCAGAGCACTGACCAAGCAGCAGTTGATGAGTTGGCTGTGAGAACGTGGAGCTATCAATAAGTAAAATCCAATGCTGGACACAAAACCTTCCCCGTTGGATTTTTATAGTGAGATGGCCTTTAACTCCCTGTGTTTTAGTTTAATTTTGAAAACAGGTTAGGGGCGGCTGTGGCTTAGGGTTAGATCGGTGGTTCGAATCTGTCTATGTCCTTGGGCAACTGAACCCCGAAGGCTGTACCATCTGTGTGTGAATGGGCCATTAGACTGAATGTAGTGTAAAGTGCCTTGAGTAGCCAAAAAGGCTAGAAATAGCAATAGAAATGCATCTCTTTGTGTCTCTCCTACGGACGTTTCAGCTTCCAACTTTTAATTTCACCTCTGTGTGCGTGTGTGTGTGTGTGTGTGTGTGTGTGTGTGTGTGTGTGTGTGTGTGTATATAGGGGCCAGGCCATTCATTGGAACTAAAGACGCCACAAAACAAAAGTATGACTCATCACACACACACACCGCCTTTAATTCATGTGAATGGAGGATTGTGGGATGTTTGGGGGAGGAGGACGCTGACATGCATCAGAGCACAGCCACTGAAAGGAGACCTGCTCCTCCTTTAACCCCCCCCCCCCACACACACACACACACACACACACACATTTCTTTCCCTCATCATTCTCTCTTTTTTCATTGATCTTAACCTCTTCTAATTTCTCTTCTGCTTTCCTAAATACTCCTTTTCCTCTTCCTTTCTACTTTTTTTTCTAGTCGTTTTTATAACCCAACATTACAAATCACAAATTTGCCTCAGAGGGCTTTACAATCTGTCAAGCATACAACACCCTCCCTTTCTTCCTTCTGTCCTCCTCTTCTGCCAGCCACCTTGCTTCTCTGCTCCCCTCTCTTCCCCCCTCTCTTCCTCCCCTCCCTCCACCACATATCCTTCTTTCCTCTCCTTTGCCTTCTCATCTAACTCATCTCCCCATGTTTTACTCCTCATCTAACTTTATTCCATGCCTCACTTCTTTCCTCTTCATCTTGTCCTTATCTCCTCCTCTTATCTTCCTTTAATGCTTCCTTCTCCTCCTCCTCCTCCATCTTCTATTCTGTTTCCTCTCCTCCATGCTTTATCCTTCTCTCTGTCTCCTGCCTTCGCCCCTCCAGCCCTCATTTCCCCGCACCTCCCCTCCTATCACACCTTCTGCTCCATCTCTCCCCCTCTAATGCACATAGTTTTCATGCTATTTTATTTCCCTTCAAGCCTGACTTATTCTGTCCGTACGCACGCACACACACACACACACACACACACACACACACACACACACACACACACACACACACACACACACACACACACGCGCATCACATTTCCACCTCCTTCTCTCCTACTTCTTTCCCCCTTGCTTACTTTTGCAATTTAATGTCCCTCTTTCTTTCTCCCCTCCTCCCCCCATCTTGGTCTCTCCCTCTGTTATTCCACCAGTCAACATTGATTAGATATCGAAGTTAATCCCAGCTAAACTCCTCCGCTTATGGCCTACTCGCCTCCACCAATCACAGAGACACTTGCTGCCAACACAGCTCTAAACTGCATCCTGATTGGTCGACAGCTGATGCATGCCGGCACATGGGCAAAACACACATCCGAAAATAAATGAGCGGGGATGGATGAGTGGGAAATTAATTTGACGGGTATCGCTGAGCGCCTGATACGACACACACACACACACGCACACGCATGTACCCAACTCTTGACATACTCTCATGAGTACACGCACACACACACACACACACGCAATCACACACACACACACACACACACACACACACACACACACACACACACACACACACACACACACACACACACACACACACACTCACTCACACACACACACACACTCTCTCTCTCTCTCTCTCTCTCTCTAACTCACATGCTAACTCACCCATGCTAACTCACCCAAAACTAATGTATAAGATAAACAAATTAAATCACACAAATCCACAAATTAGCTTAGAATTTGAATGTGGTGTTACTGTCCATTTCAGTAGCTTTGGGATTTCTTATGTGCTTTGGTAAAGGGAGTTCACATCACATCAGTGGTGCTAAGATGCTAGTTATGAGGAGTCCCATATTTTACATCTTACTTGATTACAGTCTCTTTCAAAATGAACGTCCAGGGTTCCAGTAGGTCTTAGTTTTTATGTTCACTTATGCAACAAAACTATTTGGTGAGGAAGAGCAAAAGATTGTGATTTGGGTTAAAAGAAGTAACCGTGTTTTCAGCACCCAGGCAGCTGGTGTCCAAGCAGCCTTGTTGAGATAAATGAGAAGAGCAAGAGAGTAGAAGTAGAACGGATTTTGTTCCTGCTTTGTGATATGAGTATTTTAAACTGAGTAGAGGACAAAGATATGAGGGCTTTTTCTTAAATGTTCAGTCGCATATGTTGTACATTAGAACTTGAAAAGTTATAATCCCTAGCTCCTTTTAAAGCTCAGGTGGTTCTCTGCACACGGTGTCTGACTTTGACACCTGAGATTGGAGATCTTTAACCAAGAAGATTTTTAACCCAAACCATGATCTTCCCCCATAGATTATCAAGTGTTTTTTTGTGCCTACATGTAACTAAGTCTTAACTATAGAAGTGGCAGATAAAAAAAATTGTTCTAGGATTTTCCTTAGATTTTAAGAAGTGTGTATATTACTGGCATTTGTGTGTGTGCGTGTGTGTGTGTGTGTGTGTGTGTGTGTGTGTGTGTGTGTGTGTGTGTGTGTGTCCTGGTCATTCACAGCTGCCTGCTCAGTGCAGAGCTAAGATAACAGAGATGACTTCACTGGCAAATCCCCCTCAAATCCCGTCCGCTCTGTGTGTGTGTGTGTGTGTGTGTGTGTGTGTGTGTGTGTGTGTGTGTGTGTGTGTGTGTGTGTGTGTGTGTGTGCGCGGTGTGTGCGGTGTGTGTGTGTGTGTGTGGGTGCTTGCACACTCATGTCCTGCTCCATTCACATAACATCATCCTTTCTCCATCTCCCTGACTCTTCCCATTTTCTCTGCCTATCTTGGTGTTTTAGTATCTTCCTTATGTCACAGAGAATAAATATTTTATCTATTTCTTGAATATCACCGAACACCACACACAGAACACATCAATAAGAAACAGAACTTGAAATTGAAGCTAAATTCAGTGGCTTTTATTCTCTAAATAAACTTACATGTTACCTAATTAGCAAAATACATTTTTCATGCAACATCAAAGAGTAATCAGGTCAAATTATGATAAATTAGATACATTTTATGAGCTTCTAGTGCATAGTGTGGTTAGCAGCCAATTAGCTTTAAGTCTGTTGCTATCCTAGCAGAATTTCATATCCCCAACAACATTCACCGCGTCAAACACACCAGTCAAGCCCTACAAACACCATATATTGTCCCCACCACCAACCCTGCTTATTTTACTGTCCTCAATACAATGTTATTAACACAAGTCCTAAAAACACCATTTATTATCCCAACAACATGTATCAGTCTTGATAACCTGTTAATATCCCCAACAGTCATAACCCAACAAAACTCTCCATGCCTAACACAATTTATAATTATTACAAACACCATTTATTATCCCCAATACAATTCTTCAATCCTGTTAACTCAACAAAAACTACTGTCCTCTAATTGCATTGGCCATCCCGAATTGGCAATTAACATTTATGAGCTCAAATACCCAATTGTTATCCCCATTTCCCTTTACCATTTCAAAGATCCATAAGACCCATTTACTATCTCAGAAACCATCACATGCCATCATGGATCATTTTAAATAACTCATATTCACAATTTACAAGACCTACAAACACCATTTAAGATCCCCACTGGCACGATCCCATTTTTATACCCCAAAAAATCCTTACAATATACTATCCATTACACATTTATTATCCCTGTATCCCCCATTTATAGCCCTGCCGATGCAACAACGTATACTCTTGACAACCCCAAAGTCCTACCATTGCCATTTGCTATCCCTGGCAAAAAACATGGCAAAAACAATACTATTTTCCATATCAATCCACTATTAATTACTATTTCCACCAAATTCTATCACCACTTAGTAACACTATTTACGAAGCATGAAACCATTTACGATCCTTACTGAACATTTCCCATTATGCATCCCTAAAATAGTGCTCACAATTTATCATCCCTAACCTCATTTACCATCCCCTGTGCCCTTTACCTGTCCTACCAATGTAACACCATACACGTCCTACAAACACATTTACAATTCTTACTGGCATGAATCATTTCCCATTTAATTAACATGCCTTTCACTATTTTCTATCCATCTGTTTCTCTATCCATGTCTGCCTGTCTTTTTGGTGTATACATCCCTTTTCCCCCGTCTTAATTTATTACCCAGCTGCCCCTGCTTTTGCCAGGCACACCGAGGCTGGTCGCTCTGTCCTCAGGCAAACTCGCTCGCTCTCTCTTTTTCATTACCCCTCTATCGATGCCTCTATCCCTCTCCTTTATTGTCGCTGTCTGGCACTTTTTCGCTCTCATTGCTTCCTCTGTCTTCTGTCTGTTGTTTTTTTACCCTGTCGCTCTTCATCCTCTGCTTGTTTTTACCTCAGTCCGTGCCACTGTTTACACACACACACACCCACACACACACACGCACACACACACACACACACACACACACACACACACACACACACACACACACACACACACACACACACACACACACACACACGCACACACACGCACAGACACTGCTGTCACTAGAGGCAGAGGGCTCTCCAGACATCTCTCTGTCTGGTGACATCCAGACGACATTGGACTGTTAGTGTTTGGATATGGCTTGTGTGTGTGTGTGTGTGTGTGCGCATGTACATGTGGGTTTGTCCTCTGCTTGTATGATCTGTGCACATGTGTTTTCATTCAGCATCTATACCAGCAGAAAAATAATGGATGCTCTAAATCCTTTAATATAGCCTCAGCCAAAATCTTCGCGACGCGAACCTGACAATGAATGGGAAGGGTGGAAATAACGCTGCCTGTCGACACTTGCCCCGGCCAATGTGACTGGCCGATAATAGAATGCAGGCCAGTATTAGAGGATTTACGGTATATATAAAAATAAAAAAAAAATAGATAAAATAATAATTAAAAAAAATATTCTCCCCTTATCACCCGCGGGCCGGATGTGACATACAGTCGGGCCGGGTCCGGCCCGCCGGCCGTAACCCTGGCATCCCTGCTCTAAAGGAAGAATGATGGAGAATTAAAGGAATGAAGGCTGAGTGAGATGTGGAGGGAAAGAGTTTATGAAACAGGGACGGTAGATATAAATGTGGAGGTGTAGATGGAGGGAGGGCAGGGAAAAGAGATTTAAGAGGGATTTAAAGATGAAACCATGTTGGCAAGCCAACTTTGCCCTGAAGGTGTGTGTGTGTGTGTGTGCGTGCGTGTTCGTTCTTGCACGTTCATTTACAGCCACTTACAGCTGTGGAGCTTAATTAGCCGTCAACAGCACACTCATTAGTCTGGTGTGAACTACAAGGCCAAAAAAGGGATATACTGTTTTTTTCCCTGCAGGATCGAAGTGGGATAGACTTCAGGGCCACAGATTGCCAGAATACTTTCATAATACCCAGCCCAGTCTCATAGCAGGTCGTAAAATAGTCACAAAATGCAATCTGTTGGTTTTTCATGTACAGGGACACAAATTCAGTATGAAAATAATGCCAATGGGAAATGAATTAGGATCCTTTTCCGTAAAAACATACAAATTAAACACACGGATGTGACTATGCAACAGCCAGAACTCGTGACATGGTATTAAATATGGAGAAAGACATGACCACGAGACCAGTGTTAGAGACTGCATGTTCTGCGTGATTGTGAAGTTATGCAATATTGATTTTTCTAAAACATTCATTCTGTTGCCTAAACCTAACTTTCATTTTGTAGCATAACGTCGTCGTGACCGACAGAAAAATAACTTGCAGGCGACGAACGATACTTCCAAGCCCTCAGTTTGACGACCTCAACAAAACAACTTCATCTCAGATATATGAACACTTTAGGGACTTTCTTTCCCCTGAAGTCATTTTCTCAAAGTGCATGGTGGTGTATCTATCCCATAGAGTGTAAATGAGAAGTCGGCGTGGTCATTGTGACGTCACCCGTTGGTTTGTCGCCATCTTGAGATTTTAAGCAATCAGTGAACAGATGTACATATTTGGACTGTGGAGGAGCGACGGGTGGATCTGACAAACACAAGCGGCAGAACAGTACCCCGAGCAGCAACCTTACTGTATCTGGATCCATCTGGATTCTGGTATGAAGCTGGTAACAAAGTTAACTTCATAATTCAAAGTCAACTTTACAGCTAAGTGTTAAAGTCATCTCAGTAGCTAACTGCATTGGTAGCAGCCTGTCAATCGTAACGTAGCCCCGCCCTAAAGCGTTCCCTGCTTTATGGTCTGTTTCGCCCTAAATGGACCATAATTGACTAAATGAACATCATGTTGTATTGAAGAAGTCTTGAAACTAGAGATTGAGACCATAAACTCATGTTTACAATGTTTACTGAGATAATACATCAAGTGAGAAGTAGGGTCATTTTCTCAGACTTCCATGCAATCAGACTTCTTCCTGCAACCTGGTCCTGCTGGTCTCAACGCGTCATTAGGTGACCATATGGAATGATCTGGAGCAGTGATGTGGAGCAGAAACACTCCTGCTGCTGAATTACAACTGGAGGTTTTTCTATTCTGCACTTCTTAATATGATGGAGTCTTTGTTTTTTTTGTATGGCATCTTAAAAACATATTGAAACAGAAGGGCTTTTTAACCTTTTTTAACTAGACTACAAGTAGCCTCTGAGCAGTTGCCCGTTACCGTGGGTCACCGAGATGCTCTGACGCAGCCGTTTTTGCTCAGAGACTCATCAGCAGTGGTTAATTGAATGCAAGTGATTCAGGGTAATAACTGAGGTACTTCTCACCAGCCCATGAGCCTGCAAGCTGACTAATGACTGATGATAAAATTTAGTCGGATCTGCTTACATTAATGTTTAAAGACATCAGAATGTGTGTTTAAAGTCTATAAATTCTTACCACTTTAATGTCAAGACAATTGCTGCAAACAAGAACATTGTCCACCATTTTTCACTAAACTAAGAGAAAACATAATTGTTGCTGTTTAAGTTTTTTAAGTTAGTTAATCATATGGTTGGTTAGAAAAATGTTTTCTCCTGGTTGTTTTGCCACACAGGATGTATAATGCAGGCAAATGTCTTTTCAACCAGTTCTTCTCTTCTCTTCTCTTCTCTTCTCTTCTCTTCTCGTCTCTTCTCTTCTCTTCTCTTCTCTTCTCTTCTCTTCTCTTCTCTTCTCTTCTCTTCTCTGTTCATTTCTCCTCCCGGTTCTCTGTATCTTTCCCTCATCTCCCCTCCTCCAGTCAGAATAACAGAGGAGGTGGAAGATGAGAGCAGAGGAAACAGGAGCAGCAGAAAAGGAGGCTGCTAGCTGTCGCCTGGAATCATTCACAGAATCAGACTTCTGACTCAGAGATACACTGAGTGACACTGTCGGTCTCTCTTGTGTCTCAGTTCAATTTAAAGTGCTATAAACGGGAGGACAAATCTGCCATGTCCCTGTATATGACTACATCCAAACAAAACAAGGTACTTCTGTAAATAACAACATGTTTGTTTATTGAACGGATGTTTGTCCCTACAGTACACTATAACACCTGAACAACGGGAAGCAGCTTAGTCTCCTCTCCAGCCTCTTCACCCTCCCACTGTGTAACAGAGTCAACTCTGTTTGTAGTCTCACTCACACATGAAACTAGAGATTGACCATAAACTCATGTTTACAGTGTTTACTGAGATAATTCATCAAGTGAGAAGTAGGGTCATTTTCTCATAGACTTCAATGCATTCAGACTTCTTTTTTGAAAACCAACCTTTTTTGAGTCGCCCCCTGATGGCCAGCAGGAAGAATGCCATTTTAAGGCTCTTCAGCATACAGACTGGGCGCTCTGCAGAGTCTCAGCTGGTTAGATTGTGACACTGTGCTGTTTAATACCACCCCCCCCCCCCCCCCCCCCCCCCCCCAAAAAAAAACAACCTTACCTACTTTGATCATAGCACTGTTGTTCTTAAGGTATGTTTGCTGAACAGCTACTACTTTACTCAGACGAGGATCTAACACTTGTTCTATTTTTTAGCTCTTACTTTATCGGCAATGATATGTTGTGGTTTCTTTGTTTCTTTCTTTTGACAGAAGTCGCTTTGGACAAAAGCTAAATGACCTAAATGTAAATGTAATGTAAATGCAGTTCAGTGCACACCGCAAATGCTGTGATTTGACCAGTTGGTAGCCTCACATTTCCTCCTACCTGTTTCTGGCTTTTTCTTCTTTTCAATCACCATTGTTTGAAATACACAAAGAAACTAAGAAAAGCCCACCGCCAACTAGTGTTTTTGTGGCATAATTGCATAGCGACGCAGAGTGCACAAATATAAATACTTGCCACATGCATATAGGCTTAGAGCCAACATGCAACCACAAATCAGATTGCAGTTCTTAAAAGCCACCTGAGATATCCACCAAAGCAATCTCATGAAAGCAGGTTAACAGCTGTGTAATCAGCTATATGACATTTAACATGAGTGATTACAGAAAGGATGAGAGGTGGCATAAAGTTGTCTCTGCTTTGCTATCTACGGAGCAGCACATATCTTTGAAGCATGAATTCACTTGACTGTATAGAAACACCTAAACGCATCGTTTTTGGTGTGAAATATATAATGATGTATTTGATTTTTACGTAGACAGCACAAATTCTTCTTCCTGGTCCTTGTCACGTCTCGACACCTCAAGAGTTCAACGCAAGACAAAGTGCTGTGTTGTTGGACCCATCCACCTGCTCACCATGAGTAGTTTTTCTACATATTTTCATATTACGTCAAGCTCTGGTCGTTGCATAGTCACATAGATGTGTTTAATTTGTGTGTCCCTGTACACGAAACCAATAGATTTGCTTTGGAACTGAGACTGGGTTGGACAAACGCACATCAGTGCTGAATGTTCAGTTCGGGACAATCAGATACAGACACATATTCTCTCAACATAGTGGTCTGTTAGGACAGACTGCATAGAGGAACTGCTGAAACGCTTTCAGAACGGAGATGCAGCGGCGCTGCTGCAGTGCATATTGAATGCAACATGGCCACGTCCCGTGAACAAGTGCATTTTTAAATGCAGCCGGCTTAGTGTGGATGACGACAGCGACGATGTAGCGTAGCCTCTCATTCTCCATCTTCTTCCACTTCACTCTGAATGGTTGATGTGTGAAAGGAGGGGGGGGGGCTCCTCACCCCTCCCTCCCTCCCTCTTCTTACTCTTGATGCTTTGCCCCCATTGTTCTCCTGCCTGCTCGCACACACACACACACACACACACACACACACACACACACACACACACACACACACACACACACACACACACACATACTGGTACTAAACAATGCCTGAAACGTGAATGGAGCAGCCACCACAGGGAGAGTTGTAAGCTGTTGGCGCCCAGACTAGTGGTCTCTCTCTCTCCCTCTCTCTCTCTCTTTCTGTGTCTCTCGCTCATCTCTCTCAATCTTTTTTTAATACATGAAAAGCTCGCGCGCATCACTTCTCGGCGGCTGCATCGAACACATGAATCCCCCAGAAGATAATATTTCTCTAAACCTTCTTAACTGGGGGGATGAAAGTTAGGGAGGGAGGGGGGTCTGGCGAGGCGAGAGGGGCGGGGCTGGTGGTGGTCTTCATAGTTGCTAGGGGCAACCATAGGGGAGGGAGCGAGGTAAAAGGCGTCCTGTGCGTCCGTGCCCGTAAGTACACAATGTGTGTGTGTGCGTGCGTGACCTGCCCAAGTCCCCCTCCCGCCAATTCCATCCCTGACTAGAGAGAGAGACAGACAGACAGAGAGAGAGAGAGAGACAGACAGACAGAGAGAGAGAGAGAGAGACAGAGAAAAGGACGCGCGCGACGGAGCGAGAGACAACCAGTGAGAGAGAGACCTAGGCATAGAGAGAGAGAGAGAGAGAGAGAGAGAGAGAGAGAGAGAGAGAGAGAGAGAGAGAGATGGCTGGTAGGATTTAGCTCCGGCGGCGTCTTTTCCAGTCCCACACAACAAGCTTATTACCTTTCTCTCCACGCGCTTGGAAACGGATTTACGCACACGAAAGGTTTGTTTAGCTTATTTATTTCTCTATTCTCTCTGCTCTCATCATCTCCCTGCTGTTTGCATTCATCTCTGCCCTATGATGTATTATTTCTTTTTTTTTCTCACCTCCTTGAATTAACCGTTTTATTGCGTTCGCGGTTTGAGGCTACAGGTCGCGGGAATGCGTTTAATGGCGATTAGCTGGTGGGTAATTAGCCGCTAACGGTCAAATCAACCCGGTGGTAGTAGTAAAGGCAGCGTTGAAGTTTCATTGACTGGCGGTGCAAGAGGGTCTTGTTTTTGTCGGAGGGGCGATGAGACAGACAGTGGCGGAGGGGGACAATGAACGGGGCTATTGGTGGCGACGCCGCGCGCGATGGTGTGTGCCCAATAAATCGGTGAACCGGTTGCTTCTGGAAGCAATTAGGAAGCGAAAAAAAAGTCAAATATGTTATGTTTTCTTATTTAGTCAATGGCCTGGCCCAAATGAATCAGAGCAGAACCCGCACAGGCTGTCTCCAGCCTGGGTGTCTGCTTGGTGCTTTTGTGCGCCGTTTCGGTTTGTTATGGAGCAACAGCGGTGTTTTATACGTTATAATGATTATTCTGACCCAGCAGGTAGCTTTGTGATATTTTTAATTTCGTGTTCTAATATTCCTGCAGGGGTGGAGCTGCTCATATTTCTATAGGGGCGTTTGTTGCTATCGGGGGCAGGCATACGCTCAAATGTTCAATCTGCCTCCGTGCATCTGACATGTGAGTCTCATCTGTTCATGTGCGTCTCCCTCTCAGTGTGTGTGTGTGTGTGTGTGTGTGTGTGTGTGTGTGTGTGTGTGTGTGTGTGTGTGTGTGTTTTCAGCGCGTGCAGTCAGCAGAATAACACCCAACCTCAAAGATGCATTAAGTTGTCTATGCGTCTTTAAAATAATGGCATCAATACAGCCGAGAATGTTTTAGGCTACAATGCGCGCGCAGAAAGACAGAGAGACTGAAAAGTGGGCCGGGGATGAACGGGGGGGTTGGGGGTGGGGGGCTCAGCCATTTTCGTTGAAGCGCGTGTAAAAACGCATGCACGCACATGGCGACAGACAGACTGAATCACATCAGCTTGGCGTCCATGTGTGAGACGTAAAGGAGGTCAGCGCGGAAAAAGCATCAGCACATTATTCTTTGTAGAATCAAACCAATTCTTATTATTATTATCATTATTATTATTATTATTATGATTGTCTACAGTATATTTTTTTATGAGAAGATTGGAGTGTTGAAGGGAGGATGATGCCATGCAGCCTCTTTTCTCCCCTCTTCCTCCCCCCACAATAGACAAGGGGGCTGCTTGTTGGGGATTTGGCGCTTCACTTGTTTTGCTCAATGAGGACTTCAGTGTGAGTCTCTCCCCCCCCCCTCTTTCTCTCCGTCATTGTTGCTGTTGATGTGAAGCCCATCGCTTGCTGCTCTTTTATCAGCATCGATTATTAGTAGCCTACCCCTCTGATTGGCTGATTAATTGATCATTAAACGGATTGTACAGTCTGGCGTCGCACTCAGTCTCTATTGTTGTACATCTGATGGTGAAAGCACGTTTAAAGAGGTCCATTATGTTCTCCATGGTGTTACTACAGGGATTTAAAGTGTGTCCAGTGTAAAGTGTAGCGACCTCGTAGGCTATAGGGTGATATTTCTAAAATATTTCAGCTGGAATATTCCCTATCATTGTTGCAAAAATTCTAAAATAGCATATTCTCAAACAATATGGAAGGAATTGCTTTATTTATTTTGTGTTTTTACAATGAGAGGAAAAGTAGAACACGAATAAAAGCATGTCGCCATATTAGAAGATTTTTTTTTTGCCCCCAAAATGGAGGGGGAGGAGGCTCAGAGTAGCTCATTAGCAATGCAAATTCGTTTTTTCTCCCTTTAACGGGGGCTCGGGCACCCGCTGTCTCGGGCATGCGCGCGCTGCTGGATGGCTGACTGGCTGGCTTCCTCCTTCTCCTCTGCTCGTGAGCGCGCCTCCCTCCCTCGTCATTCTCATTAGAATTATGTTGCTTGTCCGCGGCGCACACGCGCTATTGGAGCTTTGACGGATATATATATTAAAGTGATGACGGTATATATATATATATATACGGTATAGAAGAAAAATAAAAGAAATAGAAGAAAACCAGCTCGAGCGCTCTTCTCTTTTAAAAGCGCCTCTGTGTGCGCTCTTGAACGGCGGCTTTAGCATAACAAAAGCAGGAGAAGGGAAGAAATGACTGGAGGAGTTTAAAGGGAGTATACATGGGAGGAGTAGGTGATTTAAAAGTAAAGTCAAGCTAGAAGAAAACAGATAAAGATGGAGGATGGGAGGAGGGAGAGCAGGAAAGGTTTTTAGCATCCAGCATCCACGTCGTCATCTAATGTTGTCAAATGTAGCTGCAAGCAAATAAATATGAGAATTAAAACATCAAATAACTTAATGGAATCAGCATCATCAAATGTGCAGCTTGTCCAGTTTGTGACAAAGTGAAGTAATTTGTGGTTATCGCGATTATGGTCATACAGCTCAAAGCTGTACAAAACATGTATGAGACCCCAGAAGGAAGTTATGCCAACATCAAAATAACAAAGAGGAGATAAGCGGAAGATGGACGGACACACAATACAGACAAGATAAATTAATGAAACAAGAGAAGAAAAGAGTGATGTTAGAACAATAAAAGGGAGGTGAGAGGAGGAGATTATAAAGTGGGACATGACGGGATAGAGGAATGAAGAGGAGTAAAGGATGGATGATGGATGTAAAGCAAAAAGAAAGGAGAGCAAAATGTTCAAAGAGAATGGAAGGACAGCAGGACAAAGAACGGGAAAGAACGTAAGGAGAATCAAATAGAAGAGGTTAAGAGGAGGAAATTAGGCAGAATAAAAGGAAAATGGAAAGGAAGACTGACAAGAAAGAAAAGCTTTAAGGAGATAAAATGGACGTTGGGAGGATAATTGAAAGTAGAAAAGAGTTTGAATAAGAGTAGGAGGTCAGAAAAGAGAAAGGGTATATTGGAGACACTGATGTTTACAACATAAACTGATGGAGAGTGGAGTGCAATAAGTATTACAGAGGAGAGGAAAGAGAGATTCATGACAAGAGGTTGAGAAGACAGGAAATTAAAGTAGGATAAAGAAAAGAGGAGGTGAAGAAGGACATATTTAAAAGGCAGATAAGAGGAGATGGATGGAAGGAGAAAGGAGACAAAGATGGAGGACAGCAGGTGGATGACACATTGAGAAAAGAAGAAGAGAAGGATTAACTAAACATGGAGCTGATAAGGCAGGTCATGATGATGATGATGATGATGAGGAAGCAGGCGCATTCAGCGTCGGCCACGCTCACGTCGGCTAACCGCGAAAAATCCTGCCGAGCAGATGGAGGAAAATTATTGTTTGGACATCGAACACGGCGTCCGCTGTGACAAGACAAGGAGGAAATTGTTCCGTAATGTACAGCACATGTCCTGCCGTTCTTGTCACATCACATGCACATCATGAGGGTTTTTAAACGCCACATGAAACCAGCGTGCAGAAACAATTTGCGTCATTCCGTGAAGTTTTATGCTGAATGTAAAACTTTCCTTCCTATGGCCACATTTGCCTTTTACAAAGACTTGAAGAGGCTGGATGAGCCCAAACAACAGTCATTGAACACGTGTGAATTTGCACCAAATTTTTTATTTCATAAAAGTGTAATAACTGTTGGTGTTCGCTGAGGTTATCTCTGTTTGTCCCTTTGTAAAACACGTATGAATACAGCAAATGGAAGCCATTTATTTTTAAATAGAACAGTACAAAACAGTAGTGCAAATTTGCACCACTCGTGCCACCCCTCGAAATTGAGTCTTTGCATATGTTGCACAGAGCTCTCAAGTTTTTAACTTAGTTCAGCGTGAGATTTTGGCTGAAGGTACGTGTCCACAGGCAGCGTTACTTCCACGCTTCCCATTCATTGTCTAAGTAAGTGTGACAATAACTGTGTCGGAGTTTCGAGAGACGGGGCGCCGCCTCCCGCAAACTCTCGAAAATCTTTTAAACTGACCATTGTCAATCTAAAAAAAAAAAGACAGATTCAGCACAGCACAACTGCACAGCTTATTTCTTGCATAAAATGTTTTCATTAACACATTTCGGGGAACTATTTTCGTAAAATAAGAACAAAGAAAAGAAAGAAAGAGAAAAGAAAAACGTTTTTTTTATTTTCCCGGTAATTTGTCTGCATGAGAATACTAGATGTGGCGTGTGAGCGTGTGAACAGGTTGAAATGCGTGTGTCTCACACCCAATGCGTGAGACTCGCCGTCTTACTGGTGGGAACATCCACTGTGAAGAACTGCCAAACCGCTGACATGATGCACTCCTTTTAACAGGTGTCAGGTGATCAATTCTTGTAAAACAGCAGCCGCCGATGGCAGCACAGCGCAACTGTTTTATGAGCGGCGAAGAAGAACTGTGTCAAAGCTAACGGAGCTAACCAGTAAATAAATGTCCATTTCTAATAAATTACGTGGTATCGGATTGGTGCCTGGACTCCAGTACTCGTGGACACCAATGCCAGCATTTTTGGCAGTATAGGAGGCATTTCCGATACTGGTATCGGATTCGGAACAACTCTAGTTGGAAAGGAAGAAAACATTGTTTCAGCCCTCACTGGCTGTGTTTCTAGGCTCATTTTGAAGTATCGTGTTAGAGAAACTGTAAGGAAACGGCAAAATGGGAAACTTTCTCAATAAAGTTTTTTTAACGTCACTTGAGGTGGTGTTTGTCGTAAAGAGTTGATGCACTAAACAGTTATGAAAATCCCTTTGCTGAATGAGTTTTGAACTAGCGAACATTCAGTCATGAACTTCAACTCATCTAATGACTGATCTGCTGTATGTGCAGTTGGCTTCTTCTGGATAGATAATTGTATTGTCTTCCTCTCCAGACATGAAACATGACCAATACTAGTTGACATGAAAGACTTGACTTTTAAAACTTCCTGATGACCCCTCCCCATTTCCCTCATAGATGGTTAGATTACCAAGGTGTACTCCTTCTTGTACTCTTAGTGGGGGATTGCAGCCATGCATAGCCTATAGTGCAAACTTCTGACCAAACTACGTTGCAGCTGAGTTTATTTGCTCCAAAAACCATACCTTCTCTAATTTGACAGACATATAACACCAGACCCAGCACTTTTATTCCTCTCCTGCTGCTTTCAATTGAGAAAAGTACTGTTTCATTATTTACACATGTTCCTGTAATTCAGGCACAAATTTGTTATCTCAGAAACCTTGATAACTACAGGCTGAACTTTAGACCTAAAAGTCTGATTGGGCTCTGTAATGGCCCTGCTCTGTGAATTTAATTGATTTGTATGCACTATGAATAAGAGACACATTGGCTGGTTTACTACAGCGGTATGAATCGAAACCAAACAATTTTGTTGTGATTGAATTGCAATAAACCGATAAAAAGAAATAACTACATAACGACCATTCGTACAAAAGTCAGACGTCATGATTTCTGAGGTCTGTCTGCAAGAAGATAAACAAATAACTTTTAAAATGCTTGTTTTCTGAATGGAGTTTGGATCAGTTGGAGGTAGGCTATGCTAACACTGTAGCTGCTCCGTAAACACTTAAAATAATGTCAACTAGGCATAAATACAGCAGCGGCCTTGGTGTTTGTACCACAGACAGGCTCTTTCTACACACATTTCTCTGTACTAATGTGAGTTTCTAAGAGCTTTTGGTGACCACAGCCCACTATATATATATATATTTCGCCTTCTAATTCAATGACGACTAGAGATGGGACATCCGACTCACTGTGGCAAACCAGGCGGTCCAGGCGATTTAGGAACCGGTGCTTGGATTCGGTTCACGGTTCTGTGTGAGTGATACAGTATGTAGAGCCAGTAGAGGCACTAGTGGACCAGGAGATGAATGTTAAACACCACAGAACAAAATGGGCTTCCTGCCGAAGCCTTAGCCTTGCTAATAGCGTAGGTTATGCATTTTCGCTATACTGGGAACAGATGATGAAAGGAAAACTTTATACATTTGTTAAAGAGCCGATTCATATGCTGCTAATACCCGATTCCACCGACTCATTGACTTAACCCGGTTCAGGGCACTCCACGGATGGACCATCATCACTTTAATGATGACAGGAGGATAATCTCAACACTGATAGGCTTTCCTGTCACCATGTCACACATATTTTGCTCAAGTTGAAATATTTCAACATTTTTTTTTACAGCATTAGCATCATTTGTGTCATGTCATCCACTACTCACGTCTTTGCATTGAATGCAATGAATGAATTTGTATGCAATGCAATGCAAAGACGTAACATTTTACTCAACGTTTGGTGTGAACAATGCTGGCCTGCTGTGCTTTGCTCTATTGATGTAGTGGAGGCTGAACTCCACCTTTCCTTTGGTTGACAGCAAATCTTCACAATATAAAGTTTTGTGAGTTTTATCAGTTAAATTACACAGAAATACAGCTTTGCTGAATCTTTTGTTTGTCAGAGTTTGACGGATTTTTTAAATCATTTGATTGTTGAAGCCATTCATTAACTGAACACCCTCTGGTTCTACATTTGCAGCTTGTGTGTGTTTCACCTGATTGTAAACTGAATATCTGAGAATACAAGTGATCTGAAGGTGTCACCCTGTGCTGTGGGAAACAAATGATGAATCAATTCATAAAGAATATTAAGCAACATATTATTTGATATTGAAGATAATAGTTTGGTGCAGCTATATGGTTGATTCTGCTTGATCGAGGTGATTGCAACAGTCGAGCTCACAGCACAACATCTACACATCTTCCAGAGAAAAGACAAGGAGATGACATGCAGCGTGTGTTGCACAGAAGAGATTATTTGATCAGAAAATAAAATATGGGGAAAAAAACTCTGCTGGAAAGACTTAGGAGATAACATCAAATCGGTATTAAGCTACACAGACAGATAGTGTGGCCATGGATAAAATATTTAGCTGGCTTTCCAAATCAGCCTTTCCCCCCTCATCTGTGTGTGTGTGTTTTCCCCCAAATCCTAACCGGCATGCCTGTTCGCTGTGGAAAACAGGGTCAGGCTGGAGAAAAAAAGAGAAAGAGGGAGCGCGAGCACATGATGGGCAGATAAAGGCTTGTCTGTGTCTGAGGGAGAAGAGCAAGGAGGATGAGAGGAGGAGGAGGAGGGCAGCGTGATGAAGGGGCCTCTCTGTTGAAGGAGGGAGTTGCGGCTCTATAGAAGGCTCCCAGGGCTGACAGAAACAAGGCATTTAGTCTGTGAGTCGGCCTCTGTAACGCCATAATAGGCTCTTATAATGATGCCATTATGGACAGGGAGGAGAAAACACAGGATGGCCCTTTAAACTGAGGGCTTGTTATGAAGAATGCCTATAGTTTGATGGAGGTGGATGGCTGTTGGGTAATTGGTAGGAACAAAGACTGATCTGGGTGAGAGTGTAGGGCCGGACATGGTAACCTGGAGCATCTGATAAACCCAGTTAAGTCTGAAGTTTGACTGTATTCCTGATTTGGTGTTAAAATGTGATATGCCATGTGTGCTGGGTGCTATTCCCACCTACCTGTTGCACCTGTCCTCCATAAAATACATTCATATACAAACAACTTAATCTCTAATAGACAGCAAAACTCTAAGTGAAGCATCACAAACTGGGCTGTTTACTGTGATAACGGTCTTGGTTGGCTTAGCATTTTTAATAGCATTAGCCAACACTCACCTGAAACTCCTCACTCCTCACTCCTCACTGCTCCAGACATCCAGACGAGTTTGACACTTTCATAATCAAATTAACAAACTGTTACCAGCATCTAAATGTCTGGTTGTTATGTGCAGGGACTCAAGTGCAGAATTCAAGATCACAACTGTTCCAGAGCAACAGGTGAGCGTGTCAACTGGTGGCTTTCAGCCCAATCCGTTTGTGGTTGCTCATAGTGACTTATTTAAATGGTTGGCGTAGATAATAAACACAGATATGTTTAGAATTGATTGATTACAAGCACACCTTCAGGTTCTGTTGACGTTTTCAACAGCTGCCGTCACTTGCTAAGGCTAATACAAAAGGCTAATACAGACTACCGCCACCTGCTGGTATGGATAATGAATCCCTCACAAGCTGGTGCAGAATGTACATGCTAGTTGGCCATTGGCTATAGTCTTTGTTGTGAGTTCAAGTGCAATTTTGGGGCCAAGACACAAGACTGCTGGGTTGAGCCCTGAGGCGACCCAACAGTCAGCTTTCAGCACTGCTTCGGTTTTGTGTGTCTGGGCTTTTTATGCAGCTTGAACCTGTCCACAGGTAGGGCTCAGGATGTGGACCCTGGTCTGTGCTGTTAATGTCTTGACTGTGCCTGCAACTTCTGTGAGATACAACAACAACATCAAACTTTCCCACCAATCATAACAGCAACCTGGAATGTTACAAGAAAGTGCTGGAATTAAGGTGGATTTTTAGAAAGTGAAAATGTTTCTAAAAATGCTTCAGTCGGCTTTGGATCCATGATGCATTTCTGCTTCCAGTCGCCCACAGTTGCAGCCATCCAGCCAATTTGAAATACATTTCCTGCACTTTTATTCTGTCAGGACTAAGTTGGAATTTGTATGATATGCCACAATTTCCTAAAAACATAGTAGACTAGAATCCTCTAAATCAAGTGTATGTTTCTGTCTGTATCCACAGAGACTCAATCTGCTACTTGGTCACATTAGGTTTGCTATAAAAATATTTAATCTCTTGTTTACTGAGCTGTTCAAAAAGACTGGATGTGATTCTATTATGAAAATGACGTTATGGTCAGTTCTGTTTGTAATGTGGACAAACAGTTGAAAAGATGCCATCGGGATTTATTAGAAAAGCTGCTTTGGTTTGGAAGCTAATTCATCTGAAAGGTCATGTCACAAAAATGAATCACAGGGGCTCTCTGTCAAAATGATTGAATCAACTATTGCTTAAATGATGACTAGGTAAAGTAATCAGTTAATAAACAGACTATTAATCAAAAGCAAAGTCCTGAGGCGCTCTGCATCTACACGATGAAGAATAATGTTTAACCAAGGCAGTGGCGGGTTTGTCCTCTGTTCAGATTCATCTGATTGTGCATGACAGGTTCACACAATCAGTTCCAAATTGTCATTAAAATGCCTGAAAAACCTGCTTTATTTAGTAAAATAATCCCTTTTAGGACGGGTATCTTTTTGGCACTTTTGACATTGAAGGTTTGGCCTCATCCTTCCTGCTTCAGTGGCTGAATTAGTCTTATTAAACCATTGTTCAGTTTCAGAAACTCATATGATTGGCCGCTGGTTGTCATTAGTGGAGCTAAGAGGTGAATTTGCTGTGTGGAAGTTGCTCAAACTTTAATTTTTTTATAGAAGTTTGAGAGGAGATACAAGGCTGTTTAATCTCCACAACTATTAGTACAGCCGATAAATTGACTGGGCTAAAACATATTAGCAATATTAACGTATTGCAGATATCCCCAATGTGGGTCTATTAAACTATGTATCTTATCTTATATGCAGACTAACTTAAAGGTTCAACCCAACTTAAATAGTAAGCCCACCTTAAAAGTTGCTGGGCCAGATTTTTTTTTTTTTTTAAACTGTATCCCTGCCCCCTCCCAGCCAGTTGCTAATGTTGCTAACTGCTACTTTCACAGCTGTAACACCGTCACAAACTCTCTCCGTAACTTCGCTGGAGCTGCTGACTTCATACTCACCGTCTCTCTCTCTCTCTCTCTCTCTCTCTCTCTCTCTCTCTCTCTCTCTCTCTCTCTCTCTCTCTCTCTCTCTCTCTCTCTCTCTCTCTCTCCCCCCCCACGGGACACTCACATACGCTACATCGTTTATTCATAGTTCCATCTATGTTTTTGCATTAATGTGTTAAAAAATGACTGAATTAAGTAATCAATCAACTTGTGTATTTTGACTTGTTGTCCAGTATTGAGGGAAAATGCTGCATCAATCAATCCATGAAAACATTTCACTCACTTTAGTCTTTTATGGAAATACGCTGAAATAAGATGCAGTAGGATTGTTTGATAGTTGAGCAGATCAGATGACAGTTAAAGATGCAAAACAGCCTGTTGACGAAAGAAGCAGCATCTGGATTTTACTGGTCCAGACTGCAGCCAGGACCAGACTGATGCAGTTGTGTTTTCTTGCTCTGAAGGTGTGCCAGCGATGTGTCGAGCTTCTCTCCGCACCTCTGCCTTCATATGTTAACCTGTGTGAGAGCTTTGCGTGCAGTCTTCTCTGAGCCCTCTGATGGATTTAACAGGCTTGAATCAAGTGCCATGTAATTTGAAACGTATTGCTCCCTGTAGGGAAATCCTCTTTTCTCTTGACCCTTTGCTCCTGGAGGTCAGGGGTCAGAGGTGAAGATCAGCTGTAGAGCAAGAAGTGCAGGTTTAAGGTTTTGTTCAAGGACACATCGGCAGGTGTTTGTTACATCATCCTGTCAGCAGGACACACTGCTGTCACCTTGAATATTGAACCAGTTGACAACTGGCAAGCTGAGCAGCTTCCACTCTTTACTGAAGCCCCTATTTACACTGCCTTTTCGTTGAGGAATTATCACTCCTTGTTTCCACAATGTTGTTAGTGTAGGTACAGAGACTGAATGGGGTGGAGTTGAAATAAGGCGAGACGGCCTCGGTGTGAGCCCACCGGGAGATTTAAAAAGCTCAGAAAAAGACATTTCACATTACGATGCACAGCAAGCAAGAGTCGTGTAAATGTGCAAGGAAACTCAACTCTCACTTCACCTTCCATTGTTGTTTTGGTGTGCTGGGGTAATCGTCACATGATGGGAGAATGAGTATCAGATACTTTGTTTCTTGCATTATGATGATATTCTAATAACTCGGCCCTCTGGTGTCTCTCTTGTCCTACTATTTAATAGTTTTCATTTATTCCTTCATTCATTATTTGTCATTGCTTGACTATTTCGTTCTCTACATTTCTGTTTCCATCTCTTACTCACTGAAAGCTCTTCACAGGCACCACTGCACTCTGAAGCCCATTATTACCACGGGTTTGCTCCACACCACGATGGCTTTGGGTGCTGCTCAAACTACGTGTATCACTAGTGGCTCTTTTCAGTCAAGAAACGACATTTGGTGTTTTAGATTATTCTATTGAGATTTTGAGTCGTTCACAGACAACAGACTTTGACAAATACATCCTGAAAAAACTCCTGCAAAAAACAACAAACAAAATATATCTGTAGGTTGTGATAACAAAGAGAAAATGTGTGAAAATGTGTCATAAATCAGGAGGACAAATCGTAAAATTGTTCAGGTTGCCAAGTATCATCTCACCAATTGTATCCGTGGCATAACTGCACATTTAGTAGAGGTTTATGTGGATTAACATGTGACATTTATTCAGTGTTATAGTATAGTACTAGTATAGTAGTGGTATATTTAAAAATGCAATACAGCAGTTTTAACTCTGTGAGGCTTTACTTAGGCACAGTAGTGCTTTGAGCTAAATGCTAATCTCAGTGTGCTACATGCTGGTGTCTAGCAGGTATAGTGGTCACCATGTTAGCATGCTTAAATGTTCTAATTAGCACTAAACACAATGTAGAGCTGAGGCTCATGGTATTTGGTCATAAACCACCTTTTGGTGGCGTAGAGAAAACATCTGAGAATCGCCGGAGTCTTAAGACTTCATTCTTGAAGGACCTTCAATATCAGTAGCAAATTTAATGGCAACCCATTTATTAATGTTGAGATATTTCAGTTTGGACCGACCACCAAGCTGACATTTCATCCGTAGAGCCATTGTGCGAGCATGTCTAAAGTAGTAAGTTAATGCAAATGTCATCTCCTCATTTATGGGGTGAGATGTTATCAAAAAAGTACATTAAAAAAGTGGAAATGAGAACCACATGCATCACAAACCACTGCAGTAGATTAGCAGTCTAAAACATCCACTTCTCCATCCATAGGTCAAACCAATCCAATATGTGAAAGTAACTTCTAGGGCTGAAAACATGCTAACTGGGCCGTTTAATGATCTATCAATATTTATCCTGTCTGGCCTATGATCCCTTATCAGGATCTGGCTTTTCAATCAAAAAACAAACTCTTCCTTTTTTTTGCTTTGCTTTCCTTTTTGAGTAATCGTGGAATCACGAACAACCCCTCTGCTGTGAAACACCACACATAGATGTTGCTCAACATTTTTATTTTATTTTGTGGATATAGTGAGTTGAAACTAAATTAACCCTATGAGTGTTGCACATAAAAAAGCCTTTTTAGATCAGCCCCCTCCTCCCAGCCTCATGTCTGATGAAAAACTATGACAGCAGGGATAATTAGGGGATTGTATTTTAAAAAATATAGGTCTGCATGAGAACAAGAATGACTTCAAGGCAGACATTGAGAAATAAAATGTATTACTACGGATTAAAAGAGATCACACACACTGTTAAATTGCCACGGGGCTGAGACATCTGCAGAAATGAAATAACAGTCTTATCTCTTGTTCAAGGAAGATGCACATGTTTAGTGTTGCAGCTAAGAATTTCCAGATTGTTTCTCAATTTACTGATGAAGAGAAACTGAAAAAGTTCCTCAGTTTCTCAGCAAGAAAACAGATTCTTTGACTGTTTCATGAAGTGTCGTGAAACTGTTTGTCATTTCCTAAAACAGAGCATTGTGGCAGCAGGACGGTGTATGGGGCGTTGTCACCCAATAGTACTGTGTGGGTCATAGATGTGTTTTAATGTCACAGAGAGAAGAGATGTTGTTAGTTTTAATGATTTCGTGGAATTTGTTGTAGGTATATAATATGTGGATATAGAGGGTGTTGGTAGACATATAAGCGTAACAAAGACATAATGGAGGGAATCACAGAGGGCAAAAAAAATGTTCCCTGGAGACTAGAGACTAGAGAGATGAGTGATGTGTCGTCCTGTGGGTTGAATCCAGTTTAAATTGGCTGCTCTCCTAGCTCTGGATTAGACCTGGTTTTAATACCTTTACACTAAAAGGCCTGTGCCTTCCCTCCGAGGGCAATCTGCTGCAGGAACACACCAGGCTTTAATCCACAGCAACAACAACAACAACAGTTTATCTGGCTGAAGCTCGCGAGGCAGATCACGCCAGGCTCGCTCATCCACACTCCATGTCAATGTTTTATGGTCCAGCTAGGATGCCTCAGATCCGATTAAATAAAATAAAAAAAAATGTACAAAAATATGAGCAACCAGACGAATGGAAGCAGATTCCATTTCTGGCTGCCATCTTTGTTTGGGCCAAAGAAGAAGCAGCTTGTTAAATTACTTTGAGGTCTGTAACAGCAGCAGAACAGAGGAGGCTGCCAATAAAATGAGTTAATTGGGATTGAATGAACAACCTTTTTGATAACAGATTATTCGTTTGCCAATTGGAATCGTTAAACATTCTCTGGTATCAGCCTCTCTGAAATTTTCCATTGGGTCGCATGTGTTGCTCAATAAATGACTTAAAGGAAATACAATTGTTGGCAATTCTGTTGACTAACCAACTGAAGAAAACACATTTCCGTACTCATACAATAATTATAAGCATCAAACTAATGCTGGCTGCAGGGAGTTTGTTCTCAATGCTAATGCCATACTCCAAGTATATGATCAACTTCATGGGTTGGCTCAATAACAAAGAAAAACATTCTTGTGAATGAATGCACCTTTTCCTGACATTTGGGCTCCGTTTTACTGTGATGATTTATCAGTAAATGTGTTTGCTGAGAAAAAAATCTGCTGTCAAAAATGTGTTCTGTATTTACTGATCTCAGAACATGAGGATGATTGATACGTGTCACTGAGGCATCTACAGGGAGGGTGTCATACCTACTTCATACTCGTTTTTTCCACCAAATACATGAATGTAAATATGTGGCCACTAATATTGGGCCTCTTGCAAACTTTTATTAGATTAAAAGGGTCTCTTTTTGCAGAGCATCCAATCAGGAACCGTTGTTTTGCTTTGATTGGATTGGCTCACAGTCATTGTGCAGTGTCCAGCAGGGACACTTTTTACAGCAAGCAAAGAACAAGACGTAATCAGACTTAATCAGGTAAACGAGGCAATCAAAGTGATCGTGTCTTCGTTTCAGATTTGTCTTACATCAGTTTTACCATCATCTGGCATTTTCAGGAGGGTTAAGGTGTATTTTAGCCCCAGATTGGCTCAGTAGATGCTTCATCTGCTGCGCTGAAGGCAAAATGAAATCCTAAAATAGAGATTTAATTACATCTTTTCATAATTCTTCATGTTTTCAGAGATACAAAGTGATCATTGTTGTGTACATTTGAAAGATTGTCCAGAACGACTTGTGGTTAAAGCAGCTGCAGCAGAGATGAGATGTTGTTGCTGCTTCACAGTAAAGCATATTTCTAGAGATATCCTTACACAATCATCTGCTGTGTGTGTGTCTGTGCGTGTTGCACTGCTGCATGTAAGTTCAATCCTCCCAATATGCAGCAGGTGGAGAATCTCTGATCATCGACGTAAAACATGTTGCAGGATCAGTTAGTCTGTCTGACAGCAGGATTTCTCTAAAACCTTTTGAGCAGATCTCCATGGAATCTGGCAGTTGACGGTTTGGCCTGGAGTCAAGGAACAATTGATTAGATTTGTATAGTGGTTTGGATCTGGGATTTTGTTGTGTAGCTGTGAAAATTAAGAAGGCTTAAGTTGCTATTTCTCCAGTGACATTTTCCGCATCAATTGTTAATTAAAATAAATGATCCAAAACAGATGAAATCTGTGTTTTAGGTGCAACGCGTACTCTGCTCAGCAATAGCAGAGGTGATTAAAGGTGACGTCTCCTCTGCTCTGCAGTCCACTTGTGTGCAGGATGTGTTATATTCCTCCAACGTGACCAATCTGAAAAATCAGGCGGAAATCTGGATTTCATCAAACATTCATGAGAAACATAATGGTGAATCAATCAGATACTCCACTGTGATCAAATGTGATCATGCTGAAACAAAAATTTGCCACACATTGGTTTTTTTTCATTATACCAATTCAAAGGCGCGATTGGTTTCATTGATCAAATGATCCAATATGGAGAAACCCACTGGATTCAAAGGTGAGAAAGGTAGACGGTTCCTACAAACATGGGCAGAGACTTAAAGACCTTAATATCTTTCACTTTATTTTCACAAAAAATTGTGTGATGTTGGACTTCAAAAATTACAACTAGACATCTAATCATGCTGGAGATCAGAGTGATTGGCCACATAATTAATTTAATGTAACATTTCCAAATCATTTCTGTTCTTCGACAATAACGTTCCCACACAGTGAAACTGCATTGTGATTTACGTTTTGAGGGAAATGTATAATGTGGTGGATTACATTTGCTCTTGATTTATCACAAATTAGTTTCAGACAAATTTGCATAGGGAGGTATGGGTCAAAAAAGATTTTCACCAGGAGACTGATGGTAGTGTCCTGTGTGAACCAAGTTTTGTTTTGTTTCAATGCCATAGTCATTTTAGGCCAAACTGTGATGATTTTTACTAACCTTAACCAAAACTGCCTAAAACTAGCATTATATATGTTTTTAGATTCTTTGGTTTGGTTTGGTAACCACATGCTTCAAACTATTTTAAAGTGGCCAGTATGGGGAAAAAAGTTTCTCTGATAACTAAATTGAGTGCAGTTTAGTTCTATGGGAAACCAATTTTGTAGGATTGTCTGGTAATGTCATTCTGTCTTTATGGTTTTGTGTGCATTGCTGCTCTTAAAATCTAGTCGTCATCAAAACGAATCAGCAACACCTAGTTGACAAGATAATTAGATAATTGAAAGGTTTGCTAATTCACGGTTGTGACCAGATCTACTGTTCAAAGTGTTACCAGTAGATAAGTGCTACGTGCTGTGATGAGGAGGTGATCAGCCTGTATCCTCCTCCACTGCCTCTACAGGAATTCTGCCTTTTGTCTGCCTTTGTAGTCCCGACACAACAGATTTTCCAACAAGAGATAATGGTGCACACTTTCTGACAGTCTCTCCTCGAATTTGCAGAATGAAGAAATAGATTGAGATTGATTTTTCTCCTCCGCAGTCACTGTGTAAATTGAATCTCTGGCAATTTTTAAATTATGTATTACAGAAAGTTTCAAACATTTTCAGATGCTGTTACTAGTATGGATTCCAAAAGTATGCAGAGATCCATAAGATTCAATCCTGCTAAATTGGAAATAAATTAAACACATCTTTAAACATATTAAACAACATATTGGTTATGCTATTTTAATTGTGGTTATGCTATTTTAATTGAGATTATGCGTTTTGTGATGTTTTCAAATGCATCACACGTATTGAATACTTTCCTCCAATTAGTCTGGCTTTGTCATATTTAGTGAATGGTGCTGGTAAAAAGCTGTCGTCCTGGGAAACGTGTTCCCATCTCTGGTCACAGGATCTCTGTCAGTGCGCTCAGTGAACAACCTGATTAAAGGCTGGTCCATTTAGAAACCGAAAAAAATTCAATCCAACACGCTCACGTCTCCGTCTAGACATGGCTTCTGCTCCGCATGGCTTGCATCTGAGAGGTCACAGGTTCAATTCCCACAGCAGCTACTGTGTCCTGCAGCGAGAGGCTGAATGTCTACCACCTCTTAATCACTGTAACTCCGACAGCTCCTTGAAGTGTGAACACTCTGACTGGACCGGAGCGGTTCTCCTGCAAGGCCTGATTTCGTTTAATGTGACTGATGGTTTTTTATTACTAAATGCTGCGGACTCTTGGTGTTCCCAGCTTCATATTTCACAGGTACAACTCCATATATCACCTGAAATGTCACCTTCAGTGGTCATGCATTAAGGCTTTTTACAGTGTCATTATTGCTTCTATATGCAAAGCCATTTTTAATTCAAAAGTCCTGGTGTGCCCTTTACAAATGTTGTTTCTTTCTGAGCAAAACTGTGTTCACTGTATTCTAAGGACACACTTTTGCCATTTTGTGTGTTTGTGTGTGTGTGTTTTGAATGCAAAAATGTCCATTGGAAATCTACGGAGACTAGCAGTTATTGCTGTGGACAACAATGTTCTCCCAGATGATGTGCTCAGAATACGTTATTCACTCATTTTATTCATCCATACACTTCCCCCGATACTGATCATTTCTTCGTGATTTGGTGGGATGTAATTAAGGGGTATAACTTATTAAACTGAAGCAACAAAATGTTGAGTGCATGAAATAATGTAGTGACTGTAGCTGTTTGTAGTGTCTGATTACATCAATGCCATCAATTTAGGTTTGCATTTGCAATTGCAACTGCTGCACAACAATTCCCCTTGGGATAAATAAGGTTCTATCTCGTCTCTTATCTGAAAACAGACAGTTCCTGCCTTTTAACTTTCTCAAACAGTGACCGTCTCACCTTCACACAAAGCTGTTTCAATATTCAGGCCCTGAAAGGTCGCACATTTGCAACACAAGGGGTTAAATGGAGGAACCAGAGTGGTGCGTTTGTGTGTGAATGCAGTAGGCTGAGGACATGTTGATAGCAGGAAGGTGTGAAGAGGACGGCCATTATCACCGTGTGAAGAGGGAAACTGTGATTGGGCACTCTGCCGTCTCCCCATTGACCCCCATTTTAGCTGCATTAACTGGAGGATTAGATTGTCATCGGGGAGTGAAAACACATGCTGCAGTAAATGCACCCACGAGACTTGGGAGAGGCCTCACATAATGACAAAGTTATCTGCAGCAGAAGCTCGAAAACTTTCTAATACAAACAGTGAATCTGTGGAGACAAGGGACTGACGAGCTATTTCTTGTTTCATGTCGTGGAATAGTAAGACTGTAGAGGAATGATGATCAAGCTGGAGGTTCTCCACCAGAGGCAGCTGCTCAGTCTCTGCACATGCCAGAAAACAAGAAAAAAAATGGCGTGTTTCTGCAAGTGTGATACTAGGCTGATATTAAACGTATTCATGAACCTTTGACAGTCAACATTTCTGTAGTTCAACATATCCGTGATTGCAGAATGACAAAAGTTCTTCTGGGTTGCCTACAGACAATTTCCTAATTGTAGCTGCTGTTATTGAAGTTTTGCATTTACAACAATTTGCGTTCCACCAGTAAGCTAGCATAAAATATTGCAAATCTGTTCCTAAAAGTTACGTTTCTATCACACTAAATGGTTGTGCTATGTGGAGTATGAATGTGGTCTGGATGGATGGAGGCTTACAAAGCTCAGGGAGACAATCACTCATGTCGTGCAACCCACGCGTTGTCTTTCCAGAACCTTAATTATATTGATGGTTGCCTGGACATGGCTACAGTTACGATGAATCATGCATCCGTCGCTACAGGCAGATATTGTTGGAAAACAAATGAAGTCTATTGTCAGTGGACATTTTGTGGCATAAAAATGTTTCTCATTATGTTGATAAGGAAAACTCTCTGTCCAGAAATAGAAATACAAATCAGCTTGTGGCTGTAATGGTGCGGTCACACAGAAATACAAAGAGACAGAAAGTCCCTTGTCTCTCAGTCCGTGTTGTACATGCACAAAACACATTCACATATTTAGCTCTGATTGGGTAGTTGCTGTGGCAGATATTGCCATAGGAAGATTTTAGAAATCAATACATGATTATGTATCTGTTAAAACATCAATGAAACAAGCTTTATTTGAGTCAGAAGGGTGGAAGTGATTTCCGAATATCATTTAGAGTGGTATCCGGTTGAATCTTCACTTAACCTTGACAAACTACGTTGTTTGAAAACACAATGGCCCATCAGTGTAAACCATCCCAACATATCTACAACCATTGCTTATCTTATCATGAGTGCATTAAACAAGAAACAGTGGAACTTAAAAAAATTGGCACATTTGGTTCAGTAACTCTAGATACTGCTGCAGCAGTATCTAGTTGTGGCCAACAGGAAGTTAGCAATACAATTAATGTTTTTTTCAATTGAATTTTGATTATTTAATACATTTTGTTCAGTTGGGTAATTATGAACACCAGTTTATGTTTTTTTAATGTGCAGAAGTGAAAAGCTAACATTAGGCTATTAAGGACCTACACCACGGTCACATGACTTCACCACCACTAAGCTAAAGGTGGACTGTGAAGACATTTATTCATTAAGCCACTTGTTAGCAACCACCTTTTTAGGAGCCCTTAAAGCTTCATAATTAACCAATAGAGTATTAACTGACATATTAATATTGTAAAACCAAACTTTAAAATATCAACACATCTTATTTAAGGCACCAAACCAAAAATACATTCAAAAAGCAATCAACTTAAAGACGAGGGAATCAGGAGTGTAAAAATGCTGATTCATTTCTGGTCTTTAGGTCTTTAATTCCTTCAGCACTCTTTAAGATTCACTTAACATATTTGATATAACGCTTGAAAAAAGTCCCTTTCAGAAGAGGTCTCTATAATTTTTGTTTAAAGGCTGAAAACCAGTAACAGGCACACAATAGGGTTGCTTGTTGCTATAGTCAAGTGAAATGCTTGCTGAACTATGTTTGTAAATAACATGCGAGTTCGTCATATATTCAGAACCAAAGACAGAACTTCTAGCAGATGTTTGGACAAATTAAAATCTGGATATTCCAGAGGAGAGATTGTCTTTACTGTAGCAGAAAGTTTAATAATTAAAATATAAATTCTCACAGTTAAAAGTACAGCAGCTGTTACTGTCCTTGCCTGTAGGTGGCGGCGCAGGTCGGACTGCAGGTTGATGATTTTCACTGAACCTGGTTTCAACATGTTTAACATCAATGACAGTGTGTTCTTGATTCTCCGTTTTATATTTGACTCTATAATGAGGTTATGGGAACATTTGCACAGTCTTTGCTCTCTGCTATAATCGTTTAAGATAGATCAATGTGAGATTGAAGAGAATCAGTCAGACCGAAAGGTCACAGAAAGAATGATGGACAAAAAGAGAGATTAAGAGTGACAGGAGGGGAAAGATTGAAATAAAAAAATAGAGAGAGATACAGAAAGATGGTTCGAGGAGGAAGGTGAACAAAGAGAACAGATGCAGAAGACAGAAAAGATGGCAAGAGAAGCCAGTGGAGAGAGAGATTGCGATAAGGGATAAAGTAAGAGATACACAGACTGAGATGGAACGAAAAAAAGACAAGAAAAAAAGAAAAAAGAGGAATAAACGGAAGATTAAAGAGGCAGGGAAATGGAAGGAGAGACAAAAGAGATACAATGAGGCAGAGAGACAGATAAACAAGGGATACAAGAAAAAGCAAGACAAGCTAAAGAGATGGAGACAGAAAGAGACAGAAAGAAAAGAGGAGAAACCAGACAGTGACACAGACAGAAGGAGGTGAAGAATGATTTGCAATCAGCCCATGTCTGCACTCCTCCTCTTCTTCCTCCCATCCTGTGCCTCCTCCTCTTCTTCCTCCTATCCCATCCCTCCATTTTGTCGTCGTCCTCTGTCTGATGCTGTTCCAACACCTCAGGGCTTCAGCCTCACATCCACCATCCAAAGTGCTAATGCTCCTCTGCTGCAGCAGCGTAATCACCCACCAAGAACAAACATAATCAACCCAAAATACAGAGACACCGAAAACAAAGACGGTCACGGCGGAGCTCTGCCTCATGTGGCTGAACGTGCCACAAACAGCTGGCTAGCATCCAGGAGAAACTCACATTTATTAATACTATAACATCTGTTTAAAGCTGCGATGGTGGGGATTTGTATTCCTCAGTGTATTCTGTTCGATTAATCCTTAAATCCTGTTTGATGACCAGTGAATCCATGGTCCAGATGATTAGTCACCTCCTGTATTCTGTGAGCTACCATTTTCTATGAATTCAGAATATATTTCCCATCAGCCACACTTCCGTCTTGTAGAATCATTGATTTAAAGGCAGGGGTGTGTTCAATGATAACAATGACATGAATGAAAACAAGATTGAGAGAGAAGTTGAAACACAATCTTTCTAGCCTCCGCACACCTGTCAAACCATTAGTAGTCTGTTTTGCAAAGTCACAGAAAATGTCAAGCCCTCCCACCCGGCTGCAGCCTCAGAGGTTTGAGTGGACCACACAGTCGCACAGCAGTTTGTGAAGTAGTCACGAAATATGTTTTTTCGTGTAGCTAGGCACAAAAGTAAATCCAAATGGACGGTGAATTAGGGTCCTTATTCGTGATGGACACATGAATCAAAGGCATCCATGTGAGCTATCCATCCCATCCATCCACCCATTATCTGAAACCGCGCCTCTTAAAGGTCGTCGGAGGGGCTTTCAGATGTCTTTTGTATGGAGCAAACTGGTGCCTTAACTGGACAGAACAAGTCTACTCTATGATTTTAGATACAATACTAAATTGACGCTTGTCTGTAGTTAATGTGATCTACTTTATTTCCTTTCCTAACTGAATAACCGCAGCAGCTTTCGTTTGATATGAAGATGCCCTCAAGTGTGTCTGTGACCCATGTGAAACCAAGCCAACGCTGACTTATTTTACCGTACATCTGTTACACAACTAACCGAAAAAAACAAATACTTTTGAAGTTTAGTGTGAAAAGACACGTATGCATGTAACGAGTGGAAACGGACACGCCATCCCAAACAAAATGGCGCTATAGAGCGCCACCTAGTGCACCATAGTTTGAGGCCTAGCGCCACTGACCAGGTGTCAGTATTTGATGTGTTGGGAGTGAGAAACTGTTGGTTAAACTCTCTGCAAAATCTGTGTGGCCTCAGCCTGTTAGTCTACAAGGTGCATATTCGGATTCAACCTCTGGCTCAGTTTACCCTCTTGGACTTGGAGTCATCAGTAAAGCATTTTTAAGAGATTTTCCTGCACATGGCTGGTAGCTCATGTAAAATACAGACACCATTAGAGGCTGATTCATCCTTTTTATTCAGAGGCTCCGTGAAATAGTTTTAGTGTCAAAGAGCATCCTTAAATCTCACCATTTCTAACAAGCCCACTTCAACTGTGAAATATATTGAGTCTCAACACATAATTCAGCCTTATATATAGTAGTTTATCAAGACGCACATGATCCACACAGCAGCTTTAACAAAATACTCAACACCTGCAGACAATAGAGCCAGAACACGAGAAACAAAATTAAACAAAATCAAAACCGCAAGGTAATTGCAATGTTCTGCAGACACTTTGAATAACACAGAGTAGAGATTCTACTGTTGCATGCCAAGTAATTTCCAGCAATGAAAGGCTGAATTATTGATTAGCAGAATATTAGATCTGTAGTGATTCATAATCTCTATTTAAATTCCGCGGCTAATAACAATGACAGTGTGGATGAATTACTCACTGATTAAGTCTAATGAACTCTGAGAGAAAAACCCAGGCTCACATCTTCAGCTAGCTGAAAGAAAATGCTTTTCTTTGTGTTGCCATTAGCCTTTGTGTTGTTGAGACTAATTTGTGTACATTGTTTTGCACCTGCTGGTGAATAGTTTGAGTCTAATACTGCCCGGTGGTAAGAGTGTGTAGCTGTTTCTGTGTGCAGAGGTGGAGGTGTCCATTTATATCTCTAGGCTACTAACATAATGAGTTGTGTACGCCTGAGCTAACCGGCTAACAGCCCAGAGTAGTAAACAAGAGAGAGTGCAGCATTAAAGCAGGGGGAGGAAGTTGCTAGCCACCCGAGACAGGCCGGCTGCGCCCCGAAACAACGCATTTAAACCTGCGGAGGAACTTGTTCAACGTTTCAAAAGCAGCCAGACAGAACAACGCTGCAAACAGTCTGCTTGCAGTTAGCATGTTGGACGATATGCTTATAGTTGCAAGTCATCATCCCCCATTTTAACAATTGCAGATTAAACAGTAGAAATACAACATTCACATTATCAGAATTGTTTGCTAGTGGGTAATTGATTGGCCAATGCAGCGGCTCAACTATGACGCAGTGCTGTCGCCGGCATATGTTATGTTTTTGGGTTGTCATCCGAGAATATCTCACAACACTGGGAGGGAATTTCTTCAAATTTACCACAAACATCTACTTAGACTCAAGGATGAACTGATGACATTTTGGTGGTCAAAGGTCACTATGATCTCACAAAACATATTCTATTCATGACAATCTCACACAGATGTCTAATCGGATAAAATGATGACGTTTTGGACAGACATGGATAAAAAAAAAAAAACTGCAACTTGAAAATCGCAACATGTAAGTCTAGTTTCTACCAGACTCCTCTCACTGATTAAACTGTTTAAACAGAGTGAATCAACCAGCCAGTAAATCTTCCAGACAGCCAGTGTAGCCAGCGAGCCAATATGGCAGCCAGTCAACCAGTAAGCCATCCAGTTGGTCAGTCAGTCAGTTGTGGCAACAACATAGTGAGATTATCTGAGCATGTGATGTATCTGTTTGCACCTCTCTCTCTCTCTCTCTCTCTCTCTCTCTCTCTCTCTCTCTCTCTCTCTCTCTCTCTCTCTCCATCTGACTGTTTTCCTCACCCACTCGCCCCTCCATCTCCCCTGTGTGAGTGTTTCTCCACCTGAGTGCACCCCCCGTCTGCATCTCTCTGCCTCCTTCAGTCTGACTCATTCGCTCACCTTCTCCTCTGAGACTGCGTTCACTAAGTATCTGGACTTGCTACATTTTCACGTAGCTGAAGTGTGTGACTCACAGATTCATTGATCTGCTGATTCATTCAGTAAATTCTCCAAAGGCTACAACCAACCAGCAGTGTTTAAAGGAGATATCTGGTATAGTTTTCCTTCTTGTCAACAAATCCCATCTAACCACTAGAAAAACATAGGCCTATCGTGTGTGTGTGTGTGCACCCATGTGTGTGTGTGTGTGTGTGAATGAACATTCAACACCTGCATCACCATGTTGCTTAAATAACGGAGCTTGATGAGGACAACAGGAAACCATTTTAAATAGCTGTACAATTACCGGCTCGGGACGGTTCACTTGTGGTTTCGAAACAGCACCTGACTAAAGTGTAAACAGCAAACTCTGAACAAAATCAATAATGCAGCTTTCAGGAACAAATTGCTTTTTATTACTGCTCTCTGGCGCAAGTTTTGCATCTCCAAAATCCTCTTGAGCCCTCTAATTTAAAAATGAAAAAGTGTGTGTGTCCCACTGCAGATCACATAGGGTGTGAATTTTGGATGCGAGACTGATTAGGAAACATCATAATTGCATTGCATTTCCTGCTGGGATTCTGTATTTTATTACACTTCATTCCCCATTCAATGCACAGTCTAGACCAGACTAATTGAGTGTCTATGGTGTTGATTCAGACAATTAACCATCTGTGCCTCTTCCTCTTCTTATCTCTCTCCCCATCCCGCAACTCCTCCCTGTGTCTCTTTTCTCTGCAGAGTATTGAGGACTAGTAGGATGCTGAGTATCTTTCCTCCTCACCACTGTTCTCCATCCTGCTCTCCATGACCTGAGAGCGCCACCACACCGGGAGGAACGAAACACCAGAAAGAGAGAGGAAGAGGAGGGCAGAAGGCCAGGGAAGCAAGAAGGAAGGAACAATCTTTTTCTTTTATTGTTGTTTGTTTTCTCTTTCCAAAATGGCGGCGACAGAGGCCAGCGCGGCGCCGGTGGTCCAGGAAGATGGGAAAACCCCAGAAAGCAAGCCAACGGAGGCCGAGCAACCAGTGAATAATGCCAACGCAAACTCAGAGACTGTCAACAGCGAAGTTGTCGATAAAGACGGAACCACTGTTAACAGTGAGGTTGTTGATAACAAAGAGACTGTGAATAATGACACAGCAGCAGTAACAGGGGCTGAGGAGGGAGAAGCAGCAGCGGGTGGAGAGACGGCACCTCCTCAGACCTCCGAAAACGCCTCCTCTGCTGAGCCCAAGACCTCGTTCCTGGACTCCTTCCTCAACAAGAGCGGCCTGGGGAAAGTGATGGGAGGAAGGAAGAAGAAAGAGCAGAGCTCAGCTGCTGGAGGAGGAGAGGAAAACGCAGCTGAAGGAGGGGAGAAAGAAGGAGAGAAAGGAGGTGAGGAGGCTGCAGCAGCTGAGGGAGGAGCAGAGGGAGGTGCAGAAGGAGATGCAGCGATAGAGAAAGCTCCAGAAAATGGAGAGAAGGAGGAGGACAAGAAAGCAGAGAAAGGCAAACCAGCGGAGGCTAAATCCTCGGTTCGAGACCTGATCAGGAAGCCGGTGGCGAGGATCTTCTCCCATCGTAGCACTGAGAAGAAGGACGGCGCCGCAGCAGAACCCCAGAAACAAGTAAAGGTTCGATCCAAGTCCCTGGACCGGCTTGAGGACCCTGAAGCACTTAACACCACTGCAGACTCCACCATAGAGGAGGGAGGAGCAGCCGGAGGAGCAACAGGAGGAGCAGAAGGAGGAGCAGAGGGAGGCGCGGAGGGAGAACAGAAAGCATCGTCCTCCTCCTCGGCAGCCACCAAGCACATGAAGCGCTGGCACTCCTTCAAGAAGCTCATGGCTCAGAAGGCGCACAAGAAAAGTGGAGGAGGAGAGGATGTGAAGGAGGAAGGAGCTGAAGAAGAAGGAGGTGGAGACTCCTCCACACTGGACTCCAAGGAGTCGGGGCAGAAGAGGTGGAAGCTGAAACGCTCCTGGACCTTCCAGGGCCTGAAGAGGGATCCGTCTATGGTTGGCATCAGTGGTAAGGCCAAGGGCTCCGACAAAGACTCTACTGACAACGCAAAGCCAGAGGAGGCGGCGGCGGCGGAAGGAGCTGAGGAAGGAGACGAGGCTAAGGTGGAGGGAGGAGCAGAGGAGGCCAAGACGGAGGGAGAGGAGGAGAAGGCTGAGGGAGGGGAGGAGGAGAAGGCAGCAACAGTGGGAGGTGGGACGGTGACGCAACACGCCAATGAGATCTGGACCTCCTTCAAGAAGCGTGTCATTCCCAAGTCCAAACGCGCCAACACAGAGTGCGCCCCTAGCGGGGAGGACGATGCAACTGCAACTACTGGTGAGATGACATAATTATTATGACCTTTTACCAAAGACATATTTGCCCTCTAAAGTTTCCATTCCGACATTGAGGCCCAAAAAGCCTACATTATCCAATATTTCATAAAAAGATCAGAGGGAAGTGTTAATCATCTCATGACCCACCTCCAGATTCACCCTATGTTGGGAACCATCAATCACAGTATCTATCGCTGCATAGTTTTTCTTTCATGTGAACACTCACTTCAGAAGAAGCTGTAGAACAAAACCTCACATATGAAGCAAGCTTTCCATTTGGTTTCACAGTTCAACATGCTTCAACGTGCCATTAAAACATTCAGACTCACTCACTTAATGTCTGTCACTATTCTGGGACAAGAGTTGTGGCTTTGCTAACTCTGGGGGAGGTAATGTAATTGAACATTCTCACAAGTAAAATATTCAACATCTGATGTGAATTTTTAGTCACACTGTGGCTCCAGTCAACAGCAAAGACTAAATGTAGCAGCCTTGCTGCTCTCTGGCTACATAAAGAGATTGGTACACAAATACACAACCCTGGGTCCATTGGATTTGTTCTTTAATAATTTCATTGGACATTGGGACATACACATTTTGGAGGAGATTATTTTAAACTCAATGATATTTAACATAAACATAAAAATTGGAAAATGAGATGTTGATTATGCCCCAGAGTCACTTCAAAGTCTATACGAAGTTATTGCATTGCAAAAGGTATTTGGAGTTTAATGATATTGATTTTTAAAAAATCCTATTTGGATGGTGAGAAAAAAGTTCAGCCTCTAGCCGCTTAAGAACCCGATCTTTTTGTCAAGAGTTGCTCACAGTCTTCATCCATATGATTTAATAAGACAATTACACGGTGGTGGCTGTATGTGTCAGTATAGTATATAGTATAGTTTCTCCCCCTGTGCCCAAAAATTAATTAAGACAGCCGTACATTTAGGCAGCGATATTATAATAATAAGTGAATCTTTATGCTTGTCAACTCACTTATTTAAGAATTAGTTTTAATCCTTTGTGATTGATTAATCTGAGGGAAGGGCTGTTACTCCTAAATGGCAGATTTTTCAAAGGTAATCACCTAAAGTCTTATAATTCATACCTTCTCTCCTGCAGGTGAGGATGGAGCAGCAGAGGAAGGCAAAGATGGCAAGTCAGCCAAGGCCAAGCGCTCACATTTTGGCCGTGCAGTTTCCCTGAAGAACTTCATCCTGCGAAAGGGCAAGTCCAGTAGTGTGGACATGGGTGAGGGCGCCAAGGAGGAGGAGGAGGAGGCTGTGGAGGGAGGAGAAGCAGCGGAGGAAGCAGCTGCTGACGGTGAAGTTGCCACAGCAACCGAGGAGACCAATGACAAAGATGCAGAGGAGGCAGAGAAGATGCCGGCAGTGCAGACTGGAGGGGAGGCGGTGAAGGAGGCGGTGAAGGAGGCGGTGAAGGAGGCGGTGAAGGAGGTGGTGAAGGAGGTGGAGAAGACGCCGGCTGAAGCTCCAGTGACCAACGGGGAGAATGGCTGCTCCAACGGTACAGGGGAGGAGAACGCCACACACAATCACCAGGAGGAGGAGAAGACGACGGCTGGCAGCCCTGTGAAGAAGAGCAAGGAGGCAGGAGGAGCAAAAGAGGAGGGCAACGCCAAGATCATCAATGCCACGGTGGCCGTGAACAGCGGTGAGTTAGAGCACGCTCACCGGGACTCTGATGAGCCACAAAACAGCAGCAGCAGCAAAGATGGAGATACTAACATCAGAGAGCAACAACAAGTACCAGCATTTACAAACGATAGCAGTAAACAAACTAAAACCACATGTCAAGAACCCGAGCTAGCACTAGCCGTTAGCAGGGAGGAGGAGGATGAGGAGGGGGAGGGAGGGGAGGCAGAGTCTCCAAAAAAACGAGGTTGTCACAATGGGCACGAGTCATGTGACCAGGGAGAGAGGGAGGAAGATGAGGAGGAGGTGGAGGAGATGAGGAAGAGGGATCTTCGAGAGGCAGCGGTGGCCATCGTTCAGAACGTAATGTCAGCAGCAGCTGGCCAATTAGAGCGGGAGCTGTGCGTCGACAACGGTCTAAACGGGTGTTATGACGCCGACATTGGATACTAAGAAGGCACACACACACGACAACACAAACACACATTTATGCACAGGTTACCACATGTATGAAATGCACTGTTCATGTAAGTTAATACTTTCCTGAAGTAAACTTAAATGTGCCAAATGTAAAGTTACCACACACTAGTACACACATACGCATGGAAGCACATATTTTTAAGGAATATTTCAACATTTAGTGAACTAAAAGGATTTGCTTTTCCTCGTAAGAGTTCAATGAGTTCATAAACGCAGAGCCGGCTGGAGTCAGGACGTGGATGGCAGGAACCTAAAGGGGTTTAAATTAAGGGCCAGGGACATTTTACCCCCCCTGAAATGTAATTCATAAAACAAGGTGCTCTAGTATAGATTTAGGACCATGTTAGGCTAATAGAGAGCATTTCTCCTTGTTTGATAACAGCTTCCTGCCTCATTTTAAAATCTAAAGAAAAAGACTTAAGGAAGAGAAATCTATTAAGTGAGCAAAAAGGCGAGCAGTAGAAAAGAGTGCTGTGAGTGAAAGAACAGTTATTTTCTCGTTTTTATTTCACGGCAGTTGCATTCTGTAGCACAAATAAATTACCATCAAACACTCAACAGAATGTTTACTCTGGAGACCGTGTAGAGTTAGAGAATTTCTCTCCTCTGTATTTCATTCATTACGTCCAACGTGGATCAGTGAATACTATAATACTACAGCAGTGATTGACATCACAGTGCAACACATGGCATGGCAGTTCATGTAATAGTCATAACATTGAAATCTAGTGATTTGCATACATGGACATTCATTTTCCATTTTATTTTGTGTCGCTCAGCACGACTTTCAAACTAATGTATTTCAATGCAAACTTATGGTTGGACTTACTACGTATTTTGGTTTTGGCTCAAAAACTCTTAGTTAGGTTTAGAAAAACATTACTTCACAACAACATCACCGGTCTCGTGGTTGAAAGTCTTGTGTTGTTGGACCCATCCACCTCACCACCCGTCCACCATAAGTAGTCTTTATCAGTGTTCAATCCTACATCTCTGGATGTTGCATAGTCACATGGATGTGTTAAAAGAAAAAAGGATCCTAATTGATGTTGCATTGGAATAGCTTTTGTACTGAACGACACGAAAACAATGGACAATTCATGTCTCTGCACACAAAATCAATTGATTGCATTTTGTGATTATTTCCCGAACTATGTTGTACAGTGAGACAAAACGAAGGGCATGCACACTGAATTGGTTGGAGCCAGGCTAGCTTCCCCCTACCTCCAGTCTTTGTGCTAAGCTAGGCTAACAACATCCTAACTCCAGCGCCGTAATTTACATACATGAGATTTAAAAAAAAAAGTATTTACTACCTATTTTAAGTTTTCACACAAATAAGTAAAGCCAATTTATATGCAGAACCACTATGTCACCTTTAGCCTGGTGATTGCATGATAAAACAGCAATACAGCAGTGCTTCCCTTCAATCCCCTTTGAAGACATTGTAGTGTAATTGTTAAATAAGAGTTTGTTCATTAGAAGAGAGAGGAAAGCATCCCTTTCTTTTAGTAACTGTTAATTTCATTATCATGTCGAGTTCATGAACAGCCAAACAACGAGATGGTGAGTTTAGATTCCCGGGGCAGCTATGGTTGGAGGCTGACTGTTCATGAACTTGTGTAAATATCATTAAGTGCTACATGGCAAAGTACAAGCTAACTACAGCTCCCATGAAATGGGCCTTTGAGAGTTTATTTTGTGCAGTCATGACCTGAAGACATGAATGAATTTAGCATTGACAAGAGGAAATATAAGGATGGAGATGCAATTTTTCCTGTATCCTGACATTTTAAGCTTTTTGCGCAATATCCTTCCTCCAGCAAAGTTTCACCTCATAGCACTGTTAAACATTCCCACTTGGGAGTTGATCTTGGAAGCTGCTGGACACCGAGCATGAGGAGGTGGAGTGCCTGTGAACCAGAAGGTGCTCTGTTCCCTGCTCCATTATTTATCAGTCTCAACCTCCCTCTCCGTTCAAGTGCAGGGTGAGGCTCGGTGTCCAGCAACCCACCTCGCTTTGATCTCGTGCAGTCCAGCAGATGTTTGTGGAGAGCAACGCGGCTCCTAAAGCTGACTTACTGGAAGCCTCTTTGAAGCTCAAATTCTTTCGCTAAAATTGAATGCTGTTTAACACCTATTTGATACATGAGCAATAGTCCACTACTAAATGAGATGATCTCAGTTGCACAAGCATGGGGTCACATGTCATTGTTTCAGGTATTTTCTTGAGACATTTGTTTTAAAGATCCACACATCTGGGTCTCAAACAACTGCAGCTGCTGAAACTCTCCCAATTTACAATTTCCAAGCATCACTGACCTACTCAAAATCATTGCATGATTGTAGAGTTAGTCGCTTAATGATTAAAATATTGTCTGATTATAATGTAGCACTATAAGCAAATTAAATGTGGATTTGATTCCCTTAAACAACAGCCTTTGGCTGATAAAAGGCAGCCATTGGTGTTTGATCCTTCACCCTTTGCTACAACTGTAAAACAAAAGAAAATAGACTTCAAACCTAAAAGGATGCTTCAGATCACATTTGCAGGAGTGTTTTTTCTTCCATCAGATGTTCAAGAGTAATTTAAAGTCATTTAAACGTTTGGCATCTCAAACTACTTTCCTTGTATATGCAGCTCTACTTTTCTCCCATATAATGTCAGAAACTATTATTAGTAGTCCCATTCACCATCCATTTTGGATGGAAGTGTTTATGAATAAGAAACGTTTAAATGTATTAGATTCTCCTCTATGCGACCTAGTCTTCCAGCCAACGCCATGTCCTTAATGGAACAGTTCACTGTAAAGAGATTTAATTGTACTTCTTCTTTCTTCCTCATCTTCTTCCATGCTAATGCTAAATGAGCCCAAGCAGCAGTGACACCAAAATTATAATTATCTCAGGATTTATTTTTTGCAAGAAGAATTTATCTGCTGATGATTTTACTGCAAATGTTCAAACTGAGTGTGTGATTACAGCCCATTCGCCAGGAAAAACTGCAGGCATTTGTACGTTTCTACAACCCACAGATTATGTTATCAGAGACTTAGTACAACAGGCGACGTGCAGAGCAAGTGATCGAGCTCCCCTTACATAATGTCACAATAATTAATCAGAAGCAAAAAAGGAGTGTAGATGGGCAATGCAGTCGCCCGAATCGTTTTTTGCCATTGTTCGTTGAATGACGGTGTTTCTACACGTTAGATATTACACTTACAAAAGCAAACGATGTCACAAGGTTAACATTGTGAAACAAGTGGTTAGGTTTAGGCAACAAATATACTTGGTTCGGGTTAGGAGAATGTATTAACCAAATGTTTTACAACATTAAGCATTGTGTGTTTCTGCAAGTGTTTCCTGTGGTCAACAGTATGCTCAGCATGAGTGCAGTTAAACTAGTGTCATCACCAACTTATAAAAACATGGATGCTGCAAGACTCCCCTGTTCTTTGTTTAAAAAAGAGTAGGCTAATTTAGTTTTGTCTGAACAAGACAGAAATAATTGATCAATGATACTAGATGTCCCTTCCATGGAGCTGAACCATTTGTTTGACCTACGTTTTGCCTGAAGAAGGGTTCAAACCACTAAAAACTTCATTGCAGACGCTGGACCTTCATGTTTTGGCCTCTCTCCTCGGTCCTCCAGCTGCTCCAACTAGCTGTAGCTTAGATAGTTAGCTCTCTGTTTATTGTGGAAGAGAAAAGCTGGTTTAGCAGACATCAATAGAGTTGAGTCCATCAACGGATTAGTGGGTAAAATCAAAGTATCACGGAGCCGCTTCAACGAGCCAGATTAACTAGCCTTCTTTCTCTCTGCCGCATCTCTCGGGGGAAGCGAAAAGAAAGACAGAAATATAGACGGATCAGTGGATGTGCAGGTTATCTGATTTCAGGGGGGAACTTTCTCTTTAAGACCTAAAGTCTGTGAGCTCTGTGGGCAGTCAAAACATAAAGACACAAAAAAGAAAAGGAACAAATACAGGTACAGGAAAAAAAGGGAAAGACAGGTAGAAAGAAAGACGGTCTTCCTGTTCATCGTATCATGTGATATGATGATGTTGATGATGTTGATGATGATGATGATGATGATTATCCTCCACTATAATGTGACAACACTTTTCCCATGAACTTGTTGTGATATTGTTGTTGTTTGCTTCGTGTACGTGCTTAACACAATAAATAACTCAAACTAACCCACCATTATGGAGACCAACATCTGTACTAAACCACTAAACACACATACAACATATAACCCTTTTTATGTGACTGTTTATTATTATTATTCTTTTTCCAAGACCTATTTTTAATACATTTTTTCAATCTCTTCTGTTATCATTTACCAGACAAAAAGGCGGGAAACGTGTGAGGCCACACAAAGAGGATTAGAACTGCCCGGGATTCGCTGAGCAAGGAGCTCTGAGCCCCACCCCCCCTAACTCCTCCTCCCCCCTCCTCTCTCCCTTCATCCCTCCTCCTTCCTCCCGAATAAACGGAGTAATCATGTGTTAGCAGAACACCATGGTGAGAAAGAGAGAGAGAGAGATTGAGAGAATGAGAAAGATGCAATCCATGTAGATGAGAAGTGAAAATAATAATTACTCAGAAAGCAATAATTCAAACCCTTCTTTTCGTCCCTCCATCCATCCATCCCCTCCGTCCAATACATGCATACATACATACAAACATGTACATCCAGTGTTTTTATTTTTCTTTGCTTGTCTGTGAGATTTTATATTGTCTATGAGAGAAAAGAAAAATGCAGAAATGTAAAAAAAATGAAAATCGAGACATTCCACCCCCCTGTTTCCCCCGCTGCCCTATTTTCTTCCTCGTCAAGCTACTTTACTCTGCTCTCTGTCTCTACCGACTCCTGATTGGTGGATTTAAAGAACAAAAAAAGAAAAAAAAGACTGTTAGTTTTATATTGACAGCCATTTTGGTTTGTAGTCCCCCCTCAACCCCTCTTGGCCCCCTTCTCCCCATCCGTCCCAGTAGATATTTGACAGTACAGCAGGACCATGTTGCTACAGTATATAAACTGCCCTGAGGACTGCCACTTCCCAACCAACACTGCAATGTCTTCAGCTCTGTGTGTTTAATGTTTTTAGACTGTTATATTGTGTACATGAATTTAAAAAAAGAAAAAAACACCAACAAGTCAAAATGTTTTTTTTTTTTTCTGTTTGGTTTGAATTCTCTTTATTCTTTCTTGTTTTATTTTTAAAAAACACATCTGCTCACTGTTACCGCAGTCTGGCGATATGCTGTAATTAAAAAAAAAAAGATAATAATGATGATGTTTTGTTGGTCCAAGTTTTCACATGTCCGCTAGCAAATTGTCAAGAAAAAATAGTACAATAAAGACTAAAATCTAACAACTAAACTGCAAGTCATTGTGGGATTTTCTATTTTTATCTGGATGATTGAGGTGTTGTGTGCAGATGGGCGAGTTGAAGGGTGGAGGGGCGGGGCGGGGCGTTACGCTGGATCACCATTGGATGTTCATTAATCTGTGTATCGATAATCTCATCCTTTTACGTAACAGGCGGAATAATACGAGATTTCTTTGTATTAAAGTAGATCTGTATGTATTATCTGGCAGCGGGCTGCTGCTGTTTCATGTAGACAGGCGGGGACATCCATATGCCAGAAAGCCACTGTTACGCTGTGTTTATATTTCACACAGTCACATTTATAATTACTACATGTTTTACTTCAATTAGTGAAGAATTAGCATAGGAATGTAAGTGAAAATGTAATTTATATTTAGAAAGAACAGAGATAAAACATGCAGCTAAGCTATTAGTGTCGCTGTTAAACATGTGCTCTGTATGGCCAAAAGCATGTGGACAGCCTGGCCAGCATACTTCCGGAGCTGTTCTTCATGGTTTTTGTTCCAGTGAAGGAAAGTCATAATGTTACAGTATAATGTGTGATTTTTTTAAAAACATTGATTTCACAACCTTTGGTTAGGACATCAAAATGGTCACTGAAAACTGTTGGAGAATTTTCCCAGAAGCCGGATCAGATCTTATCAAAAACACTGAATTTAAGGAAAGTTTTTGGAAGAACTAGAAGATCTTTTCGTTTGAAATTAAGCCCCCAAACAATACAACATTAAGGGGGGGAAATGTTCTGAACCAGCCTGTTAGAGCGTCAACATGTTGAAGTAAAGGGAAGAAACTAGATGAAATAATGAGAAGACATTTATTTTCTTTTGACATGGTGGGAAAAAAAGTCCAGAAAAGATTTGTGCTACTCCAAATTAATTATTTTTTCATTTTACCATCTCAGCTCCTAAATCCTTTGGGAGGCTTAATGTCCTTGTAGCTGCCGCGTGGGCTTCGTCTCTCTTTGCAAGGTGTTGAAGAGCCAGAATCATTTGGAGTCTCTCTGGCACTTTCATGAACTGCTTCTTTTCTGGATCTTCACCAGCATTTTAACATTTTCAGTGATTTACAAGCATCACAAATTACCATTTGTTGGCAGGTTTAGAAAGTAGGCACAGAAATATAAAGGGTACATTTCCTTTTTTTTCAAGGGAAATCTATGATTTCTGTTGAGGATATCTGGTATCCAGCTGTATTTCTTTATTAGCAAGTATTGAGACGAACAGATCCTGGGCAGTATTTGAGCCAAAACCTCGTTATTGAGATCACGTTGGGGAAGGGTCCTGAGAACATGAGCAGGGGAAACTGCATGACATGTCAGTCAAATGATAGGTCCAATTAAAATGTGAGCATGTCAGGAGGACTAGACTTCAGCATATCTGATCCCATGTCAGTTAACCTGGTTGTACAACAGTCCTTGCCATTTCTGTTGGGATGGGAATTTAGTATAATGTTAAACTTGACGTTCTGGCAAACTGGCCCAGGTGGAGCTAGCTGTTAATATCAAGTTCCAGAGATTCTCATTTGGGCATAATGTTCTCTGGCTGGCTCTGATTGGACCAGTATGAATATGAGGAAGACGTACTGAGAGAAGCTGAAAATCATTAATTCATGGCGACTGTTGACTCGTTTCAATACGAGCCTGAAATTCACACGTCCCAGGTCCAACTTTCAGTCAATCATTGACCTTTTTTATACTTTGGTTCCGCCCTCTAAAAAATAAAGCAATTTTGGTAAACATGGTAGAGTTTCATGTAAACTAGCTGGCCAATATTCTCGATGGACAATGACATGCAGTGACACTGGTACGGCCCTTTAAACAGCCTTTAAACAGTGTCCCTCAGAGGGTCAACGGGCCACATGTTGAGACTCACAGCATCAATAATAACACATGTCTAGCCGTCTGTGAAGTGCATGGTGACGATAATTCCCTACTGTCAGTTGAAATCGGCAGCATACTGTCTTGCTGTCAGGCCAAATCTCTGGGATTATGTTATTACAGCCGTAATGCTGGAGTACAGTAGTTGAACACACACACACACACACACACACACACACACACACACACACACACACTGAAACAACCTCAGGAAAATTGATGCTTTGTGGTTTAGAGATGTTTTTAATGGACAAAGTGAAGTTAATAAGAACAACAACAAAGAACAAGAAGAAGAATCATGTAGGTTTTGATGATATGTTGGAGTGATGAAGATCCAGCTTTACACAGAGCTTTTTCACAAAACTGGAAGCAGCTTTTAACAGCAGATGGAGAATATGGCAGGCTAATGATATTGTCTGAGTGGCTCCAGTTGTCTTTAGATTTGTCTTTTGTTGGGTTACAGTTGAGGTCAAAGACGTACAAAGAGCCAGAACAGATGGATTACATGTCAGGATTATAATGTAAAGACACCAGCTGCTAGATATGCAGCATACACGTGTACTGGCCTTTTAATCTCAGGTGAAATTACAGTAGTCGTGTTCAATATGTGAGGAGTTTAGTATAGTATTGGCTCTGACATTTAGGCCAGCTTCTATCATTAGATCAAATTATGGAGGATTTGGGGTCAAGTTTAGAGACATTTTAAGCATCATCTTTAAGAAATGATGTGAGGATTCAGATCTTACGGACTGACACATAACGTTGTAACTGGGGAAATAATTTCGATACCTGAGTTGCAGTGACCAGAACCTTTCAACATGGTGGAGGACAGATTCAATAATTATTTATTTTTCACAGTGCAACAAGTATTAGCTGTTGCTTGTGTACATACATATAATCTGTAATCTATGTTAATAACCTATACACTTCTTTTGATGACCAATATATATCATTCTATCCATAAAACTTAATCTTCTAGTGCAATGCAAAGTTAGTACATTAGCGTTTCTTGCATCCATTTCCTCCTCTAGCATAATGGATTAAAAATAAGGATTTTTCCCAATGCGAAGGTAACAGCAAACCTTACGTCTGCCATTTTATAAAATTTGCCTCAACAACAAAGTACTTGAACATGACATTCTTGTAATTCCAACTTCACAAGTGGGAAGTAAGATCTGCCAACTTCATACGTTGGAAACGTTCTCATTGATACTCTTCACATAATGACACCTGGTCAGATCCGGTGTCATTTTCTAACGCAGCTCCTTAGGTCGCATAGTAAACGTTGCAAATTAAAATGAAAACTGGCTTAGATTTAAGCACGGCTGGTTCAAAAACAAAGGGCAAAGCAGCTAATGAGCCTGGGGAGCAGGTCGCTCAACCAGGCAATCAAAATGTGATTAACAGGGATACCAATGGATTCAAGCAGACATGGAGCTCTTGCCGTTGCTCTGCTGTTGAATGAGGAGGAGAGAGAAAAGCCCTGAAAAAGCTGAGGTTTGGGTTCACAACATACTGGAAAATCATGTATATCAAAAACCAACAATATCAACTTTTCATCTGCATTTGCTATTTTCTGTTGCTACAGGAAGTACATTGATGAGTGGTGTGACTCCGCGCCTGGTGCTGAAAAGTTGAGAATAATTTGCATGTCTAAAATCTGCTAGAAATGCATGGCGTAAGCGAGGAGCACCATATGGTTTTGCTGGCATTTTTATCAACGCAACTTGGGCCTTAGGTTTAGGGAAAACATCATGGTTGGGATTAAAATAAATTGGAGTGTCGGCGGTTTGATCCCCAGCCTTGTCACTTGTGTCATGGTTGTGCTACAAGCCACCTCACCCAGCTTGCCTCGTGTGAATGTGTATGACTGCTGTATGTTTGAGGTGGTGGTCAGAGGGGCCATAGGCGCTGAATGGCAGCCACGCTTCTGTCAGTCTGCCCCAGGGCAGCTGTGCCTACTATCATAGTTTGTGGAACCTGGAATCCTGTCAGAGTGCTTTGGGTGTCTTGAAAAGTGCCATATAAATCCAATCCATTATATTTGATATGATAATGCCTCATTTTAATTCGTTAATCAGACATTTTCAGAAAAATTGTAATACAAAGAATAATTGCCTACTAAGTAAGTAAGTAATCAACTGGTATAGTTTCATGACAATATCTTAATTGACCTTAATGAGTCCCTTTTAATCATTTAAAAAAAAATTTATATGTAGTCGATGTCTCTACAGAGGTTGTGTTCAAGGTCCTACTTTGAATTATTATGCCTCGGTACAGATTTAAAAATGTTTGCATCTGTCTTAATCAATGACTGGTTTAGTGCACCTGATTTAGTGGGGAGCATGAAGTGCCACGCCCACAATGTTGGTGACCTGAACAGGTGGAGCACACTGGATCTGGCTAACATGCTACATGCTAACATGCTGGTGGCAGTGATGGGAGAGTGTTAACAACAGATCCTGGGAAAGTTTCGAATTTGAGAAGAGAGGCCGAGTGGACTGGATATACTGGGACAGGGAGGCCGAGTGGACTGGATATACTGGGACAGGGAGGCCGAGTAGACTGGATATACTGGGACAGGGAGGCCGAGTAGACTGGATATACTGGGACAGGGAGGCCGAGTGGACTGGATATACTGGGACAGGGAGGCCGAGTGGACTGGATATACTGGGACAGGGAGGCCAAGTGGACCGGATATACTGGGACAGGGAGGCCGAGTAGACTGGATATACTGGGACAGGGAGACCGAGTAGACCGGATATACTGGGACAGGGAGGCCGTGTGGACCGGATATACTGGGACAGGGAGGCAGAGTGGACTGCATCATGCCATAGTGAACCAGTAGAGGACTATAGATGCCTTTGTTGTTCAGACAGGTGAGTACAACGAGAACAACACAATGCTGAAATCATGAAAACCTAAGCAAACACGTGCATGTGCATGCTCCTTTGCTGCCTGTTGGTGGCCGCAATGGCATTTATGTTCCTTATAAATTGTCTGCTTTTATTGTCGGAGTTTCAGTTTAGTCTCTTTTCTGATCATTTCTTGTGATACTGTGACACTGAACATACAGGTGACCGACTCATTGATACTAAAGCCTCCTCTTCACCAGTAGTGTTTTGCATATTATGATGTCCTCTGATTTTGGCCTCAGCTTCAGGGTTTAAGCTTTCTATTGCTGTGGTAGCCTATTGTTTATTGTCTCAGCAGGGGTGCCTCTTAATTAGTTAGGCTACACATCTTTCTTCAAACATCATCATCATCATCATCATCATCATCATCATCATCATCATCATCATGATTTATAGCTGATGCTTTAGTCCGGTGACATTCAAGTTGTAGTTTTTCACATATCTTGTGTATATTTTCTAAAGATTCTGTTTTCACAAGTCCCTGCTAGGTTTATCATCACAAGATTGTTTACACAGATTTGTATTTGTATGCTGTATTTAGTCAATACATTATGTATTTTATTCAAGTGAGCCTTTTAGGACCAGGTGTCCTGTCAGGTGGTGGTAATGAGTACATGTTAATGGGGGGCAGTGTCCAGTGAGTACACTTTTCTGGCTTTTACAGGCTTTTCTGTTCAGCATCTAGCATTTGTCCTGATGTGTGTGTGCTTTTGTAAATACTTGGCAATTCTTTGTGAGGTTGCATTGAGGAAGGCAGTTAATAGGATTAGAATTTATATGCAGAGTGGCCATCTGGTGGTTTGGACAGAAGGAGTCTTGTTGCTGATGTTGTTCCATTTGTGTATAAGTTGACATTTAATGCAATCTATTGTTCTAACCTTAGTATTATAATATCAACCCCCCAAATGTAACTCAGTAACATTTTAACCGACTCATGACTCAATTTTACTTAAGTATATTTTTTACATAGTTTTGCTTGAGTGCAATGTTCTAATTCTCTTTACAGTGTGCAGTTATTCCCCAAAACCAGGAGGCCTCTATAAAGTTACAAAGTTAAAAGCAATGCAGATCACGCACATATTTGTCCCATAAAGTTACAAAGTTAAAAGCAATGCAGATCACGCACATATTTGTCCCATAAAGTTACAAAGTTAAAAGCAATGCAGATCACGCACATATTTGTCCCTGTTTGTTTTTCGATATACAAATTTTCTGGATAGATACCAACTGCAGATATCCAGTCAGATTTTTGAATGTTCAGTAGGTTGTGTGGAGGTTGTGTGGATCTACAGATATCAGCAGACATGTACGTAAAGCAAATCCATTGGTTTACTTCTTGTTGTGTTTCCCCTGAGAGCTGGAAACGCATTTAAAGTGTCAAGACAAGTATAAAGGAAATGGCTACACAGATATGTCAATGCAGCCCAGAGAAGTATTATTCCAGCTTGATGCAGATGCTGTGTGATGCCACTGATGTGTGTTGCACTGAACAAGCTGTGTAGGCTTTTATATAATGAGTCATCAGTGTGTGTTTACCTTCAAATGGCCAACAAACTGCAGGTGCTGCCAAGAGTTACAAATGGTTCCTTCAGAGAAAATATTTAATATTCGTGGACAATAAAGCGTTTAATTTATTTCCACATTTTTATTATTGAATTTTATTTAAATTTACAAACCACACAGCACATTACTCCACATAATTACAATCTTTTAAGACAACAACAAACAGATGCTGCTGCATGATATGAAATGCAGAGACGTCAAACTGAAGAGTTTCTGTCCAAACCGAGACGTCCACAATTGAAACAAATACACTCGTCGTCTTTTTTAGATTTGTGAACGGCAAACATATTCGCAGACTTTTAAATCAGTGTAATTACTTGATGCGGTACCTGCCTGCAGACTGAACAATTCAGAAGGAACAGATGTTTAACTATTAAATCCTTTTTCATTACTTTCCCCTCTAACAGAGACTACTCTGAGGTGTCACATTGTGGCAGATATTCAAGTATAAAAACATTCTGAAATCCTGACATTTGCATTATTTTGGATTTTATGCCACAGTATGAAGTGTCATTTTTCAGTATGTGTCTCTGTACTGCACATTGGATGTAAAATGAAACCATTCTAGCTGACAGACATGTCTTATCTAAATCTCCTTTATGAGTGCAGCTAAAATATAAATACTGTACTACAGCAGAGTGAGAGGAAATTCAGTAGTCCGTAATCTGGGTTCCTACAACAAGCCAGTTTTCTTAGTTGAGTGTATTAGCATGCTAACATTATTAGCACTTGAAACAAAGCACAGCTGAGGCTGATGGAAATGCCATTAGTAAAAGAAAAAAAAAATTGTGCAGTGCCCATTGAGAGTGGGCCGATTGCTTGGCTCCCGGTATCGCTGCCTGCAGCGAGGCCGTTGGGATTGCACAGCCGTTTGGAGCGTGTGTGCCTCCGGAGTGGGCTGATTGCTTGGCCCCCGGAGTGCAGTGTGCAGCGTTGTGGAGAACCATTCATTGCTCTTTGACTCCAGGGAAGTAAAGAAGAGTTTGGTTGTAAAGTTTTTATTTATATCCAGGAGCTAAAGTGGATATAAATGCGCTGTGGATGACATGCTCAACTCAGTCCACGGAGCCATGAAGCCCCGCCCCTACTGCAAGTTCTGGTCACTCCTTTTTAAAAGTTTATTAAAAGGAGCTGTTTATAAAATGAATCTATTATCAAATAACTATTGTGTATGTAAATATATAGAGATGTGTTTGGTTTAGCCAGGTTGGCCGTGTCTGCTTGTTTGTGAGTGTACCCCACTATTGGTGTTTGCCGTGCTAGCTCCCTTACCTGTGTGCCACCAGCTTGCCGTCCCCATGTTGAGAGCCGTCGAGAGGCAATGTAAATGCTTCCAATCCAGTATCTTGCAGCTTTAATGTTGAATGTCTCCAAAGCTGCACCAAATTCAACACAGCACTCCCTTGGGCTTTCATCAATGCACCCAGCAAGTGTGAGGTATCTCAGATGAACAGTTCTCGAGACATGCAATGGACCACACACATTCACACAGAGATTTCTTGCTTTATAGTTAGATTCTGACCAGACGATGGTGATGGATCAAGAGTTTCATTAATACTGAAGGTGATATGAATATATGTAGTAAATTCTATGTCTTAGTTTTTCAGATATCTCACATTTTTTAGATATCTCACTCAAAAGCACAAATGTCAACCTTATGGTGGCACTAGAGGAAAAATCCGGGGATGACCAAAGTCACTCGGGTTCAACCTCTGGCCACCATGAATAGCTACATTTCATGGAAATCATATTTCCCAAAGTGTCAACCTGCAGGTGGTGCTGAAAGTCAGAGAATCACCAAAGTCAAAGATAAAGAGCTGACCAATCAGAGGGCCTTCTCTTACAAGCTGCCTCAGACATCAGTTGAACAGCCTGATAGTGATTCTCATGACATGAAATTGATGGGAATTATATGAAATATGTTCTAAACTTTATCTGATTCAGTAAATCCACTTTTGTTGATGTAAAATTCGATTGAAGCAGACACATGAAATTCAAACAATAAAATCATTTCCATACACAGTCTGTGTGAGTTTATCCAAATATGAATAGTTTTAATGGTTCAAGGTGCACTGGAACCAAATGGATCCAAAACCAAAACAACATTTGTTGACAAACCTCGCAACTCTAAAAAGTGTGAACGAGAAAGCAATTTATAAACTTTTTCACAATCACGAGTATCAACTCAACGCCCCTACAGCATTGACAGGGAGAGCTCCGGTTGTGGTAACAGTGAAAACACAAAATGTGAAAAGGCAAACAAGCTGCTCTGTCACAGAGAACCTCATTAGCATCAAATGTCAAAATATACTGTGTGTGTGTATTATAGGAAATATAAATACAAACAGGCAACAAAAATAAAAAATAATCTGTGTGCTGCTGTGATCGATTCTCCTCCCAGTGTATGTACAATCAAGGCTTACAAAGCTCATAAAGTCAGGGGTTAAATCACACAGACATCACCGTCTCCGAAAGCAAAAACTTCTCTGCGTTCCCTCTTTCATCCATCAGTTCGTATTTCCCTCCTCACATGTACGCATGTCCTTTTAATCCATCCCGTAAATCAACATTAATCTGTATTATTCATGCGTCCGTTTACCAGGATTGGGTTTCTCAAACCCTCTTCTCCATTTGCTCGTCCTTCCTCTTCTGCTTTACTCCATCTTGGACATCTCAAACCTAGTCACCAAGGTTTCCTGCAACAGAAAACACATGAACAAATTCTTGAAAGACCAATAACCAAAAGAATGCTGTGATGCTAGCGAGGCTTTTAAAAGAGTATGAGCATTGAGGCAGTGGCAGGGTAAAGCAATCTCCTTTTAACTCCCCCTTAATCATGATGAATTACATAATTTGGCATTATAGGGCTAATAAGCAGGTTAGTTTAACTCTTAAATAAGAAGAGTGCATTACATAATCTCCCAGTATGTTCCCCTTTATTTGATCATCTAATAAAGGAGATTCATTACATTGTTAATGTTCAATCATGTGTCAAACACCCTGCAGTTAAAAACACAACATCATTGATGTGACAGAAAAAGTACGTGTGTTTTAAAACCCTCAATGCCGACTACAGCTAATAGGTCTGAAGGAAGCAACATTTTAATCCCTGCTTTCCTTTGTCCACTTTGACTCGTTCCCTTCCCGCCTTCATTCCTTCACACACAAACAACATAGAGGAAGTACTTCATACTTTCTCAGTGTTCATACAGCAGCTTACATAAGAGGCACTTTGCTGATTGCTGGGTCACTTTAAAAAAAAAAGGTTTAGAGATCAAACGGTAAATAATTTAGAAAATGGTGGAGAAACAATATAAGAAACAGATTTTAAATATATTAAAGAGATTGTGACGGTGGATTTAGGTTTGACATTAGATAAATAAGTGATTTAGTATTTTATTTTTGTTGTTCAAGATGATCATTAATGGCTGCAGCCGCACAAACATCCCAAATACACACACACACACACACACACACACACACACACACACACACACACACACACACACACACACACACACACACACACACACACACACACACACACACACACACACACACACACACACACACACAAAATACACACACGCACGCAGGCTGCAGTCGCATTGTCCTGCTCGCCATGACAACAAAGAAGAGAATAAATGACAGTGTGACGTAACCGCGGCAACAGCTGCTATCTGCCTTGATTGTTTGTCACCCTCTGCTGCTCTGAATCAGAATTACAAATATTATGAACAAGTGTGTGTGTTTGAACACGTCTCCTAAATCTCGTGAGTATATTTTTTAAATAAATCAGTAAACCAAAAAAATATATAATAAAAAAGGATCAGTTTAAGAAACATTAACAACAAGAACAAAATAAAAATAAGACGGGTGTCTTTCTTTGTTGAATCATCTCTCCTCGTCATGGCAGTCGATTGACCGGTGCATCTAATTTTTTATCTAAACTCCCTGAATCTATATCTGTAGTTTTTCCTGCTTACTGGCCAGTAAATATACTACTGTTTTTGATAATGAATACTTTTATTTGACCGTGAAATGATCTCAGGGCCCATATAGATTTTATTTGATGGTCTGTGTGTGGTTACAGCAAAGTTCTGTAATGAAATGAGAAGACCAGATTACTTGCCTCATCAGAGTCCAGCAGGGGGGGCAGGGCGCTGTGAGGATAAAACATCAAGTTTAATCAGCAGTCATTTATGATCATTTCTGATATGTAATAATCCAACCAACATTCTGACTTCACGGCGATAATGACGACTTACACATCTGCCATAGATGAAGGGATGTTGTCTTCTACCCATTTCAGATCCTCATCCTAGAAAAAGATTACAGAGCATGAGGGACTTTTAGAAGGTCAATCAGTCGAGGCACTCACCACCAAGCAGAGGTGTTAGAAGTACATTCTCTAGTCATGTAGAAGTACAGATATGTGTGTTCAAGAAGACTCTGGGAAAAGTCAGGATTCTTTACTCAAATAAAAGTGGAAAAATACAGCTTCTGAAATGCACTCAAAGTTTTAAGTAAAAAGTAATTTCTATTAGCTTTTTATTTTGCAATGCTGACTGAATCTCTCGTCCTATTAATAAGAAATAAAATAATAATCATAATTACCCTCAAATGCATTGAAACTAAAGTAACGCGCCTGTTTTGAAAATGTAATGAATAGAAAGGACAGATTATTATTTTAAAAATGTATAGCGTAGTAAGTAAAAAGTTGTCAGAAAAATAAATACTCAAGTAAAGTACAGATACCTGAAAATCTACTAAAGTATTGGCCTACAAAGTATTTGTATTTCATTACATCCCACCTCTGCAGTTATTTAAATTGCACAAAAGGCCATTTTGGTGCTTTTCTTTCATAAAGGAAAGTGCTGAATATCTGAGCTGTACCTGCAGTTATCATTTTGGAGAGATACTACAGTTATCAAACCAAAGCTGAAATTATACGCTTCACGTTTGAGTGGCTGCGAGGGTCCGCATTACGTGTGAACCATCCACGTGCAGCCCAGAATATATGGTCAACTAACACGTGGGAATACACATCTGCAGTACATTTTGGATGTTTTTTATATCCGTCCCTTAACTGTGTCACACAGTCCCCTGTCACAGTATTGTTAGAAACATATGATCTACTGCACTCAAAACTGTGGAGAAATAATAATCTAATCTAAATTAAAACTGGGACAACCACCATCTATCAAATTATTTTGGGATTAATAGATTTTTTCTTTTTAGATGTATTTATTTAAAAGGGACAATGCACATTAATTGCATTGCAGCTGTTTGTCACTCACCACTTTGTTGGCTTTGGCCGTACCGTTGGTCTCATTTTTCACGCCCCTCATTTTCATCCCCTCTGGAGACACCGGAGTAAAAACACAAAGACACTTAGATGAAAAATAAATACGGGTGCGAGGACGTAATTAACCCACATTTAGAACTTTGCACGAATCCTAATTTACTGATAGCTGATCATATACAGAAGACTAACTAAATTATTTTTACAACTGTTAAACTGGCACATTTACAGTGATGATTAGCAGTTAGCTAGTTAATTGGTTAGTTAGACACACTAACTAAATCGAGGAGCACTGAGGATAAAAGAGGAGGCAACAGGTGAGGAAGGAGAGAGGAAGAAAAGGAGTAAAGTTTCTGACCAAAAGCCTCATTCATCATGGGCTCCTTCTCCTCTTCCTCACTCTCTTCGTCCAACAGAGGACTGAAGGCGTACCTGACAAATGCAGAGAACGAGCGAGAAACTGGTTTTACTTTACAGTTACAACGAGGAAAAAGTGTCAAAGAAGAGACTTGACATCCCCCCTCACCTCTGGTTATTGGCGGACGGTCGCCATAGGAACATGATAACCAATAGGATGATGGAGAACAAGAAGCGCCAGAACGCGTCATCTATCCACAGCTCCCTCCAGTCCTACACACACACACACACACACACAAGATATTTTTATTAATGAAAACACTTCAAAATAAAAAAACAGCATTGAAAGGAAGAAAAAAGACTGAAGATGGAAAACATTTATTTCTCTGCTGGCCTCCCTGAGATAAATTAAAATAAAAAACACCAAATTGAAATTTAATTGTGAAATGTGAAATATCCTAATGAACGGTACGGCTCCGCATAATTAGGCTACCAAAAACTAACGTTATTAGATGACCAATTTTAAATATAAATTGAGATTATTACAACACATCTCACAGTCCATTATTCTGAACTGCCAATAGTCCGAAAAATGTCTCATTGGACCAAAAGTCCCTTTGTCTGACAGCCCTTATTACTTATGGCTTATGACTACGGTATATCGGAAAATCATGGGACCTTCCCGGTCTAGATATTTCTAGATAAATCCTGCTCTTTTAATCCAACATCTCATGTACTCACAGACTGACATTTAGACATCCTGAAGGTCTTGGTGGTCCAAATGATGAAGATGACGGATGCTGAAAAACACACATACAAGCTTTAAAGAAGTCACATGTGTTTCAGCAAACACTAAAGACAGAGTGTTTTCCGTACCTATGACGGCGAAGATGAGCGTGTTGGTGAAGTGTCTGTAGAGAGAGAGCTTCACCACGTTCCTCCTCAGCCTCAGCAGCTTCATCGTCTGAGCCAGACTCACAAAGATGTGACGACACAGTCAAGGAACTTCAACATAAACACTAACTGCTGGATTTTCATCTCCAGCTTTGGATCACTCTATCGGATCATGTCTTACTGTTAGTAATTACACAACAAAGATAAAACTAAGAGGTTTATCCCTTGGAGTAAAGATCACATATTTACTATCTTAAACTCCTTTGGTTGTTCAGGTTTGCGTTATCATTAGTCCTAGAGTGTTTAAAGTTCACATGCTGCACATACATCTGCAGAAATGTCTAATACTAGAAAACTTATATTATACGTGTGTTAAACTATAATGAATTACTTGATATTAGCATTGAGTGTGTAGGGGTTTTGCTGGGCACAAAACTATACACGTAGACGAACAAAGAAGAAAATTATGGCAAATGGAAAAACAGTTAGGGAGGAGAGAGTTGGACTAAAAAGGGGGAGATGCAGTCATGGATATCCACCAGCAGAGGGTAGAGTCTAGCACAGCCAGAGGAATAGCAGCCAGGAGAACTACATCACCGTCAGCCTACAGGGAAAGAAAAAGAATGACAGAAGAAAAAAGGGTGAGAAAAAACCCAGCAGAAAAGAAGAAGGGAGAGCGTACGGAGAGCAAGAGAGCAGGATGTGAAAGGAGGACAGGGTGAGCGATTGTTCGACAGAGTGACGGTAGGAAGAGTCAAAGAGAGGGTTGGGAGGGGAGAACAGAAATGCAGACACAGTGCACCACACTCACTATGCAGCTGCAGTTAATTCTGAAATGTTTGTTTGGCTCAACTGGGTGCATCAGGTGGGTGGGGTTTACCCCATCGCATTTAAACCAATGTGCTGAAATGGAATAAAACACAAACGCAGAGAACTTCCTGTAGTCAAACCTTCAGAGCAAACCACGAGCAGAAATGACGAGTACCCAGATAGTGTACTACTACCTTCTGGACACAACATAGAACGCAGGTCACCAAATTGGCTACACAGTGGAAGGGAACACCAAATTTGCTGTGAAATAAAGACAGACAGACGTTTGTCTTTTATCGCCCTGTTTATCGCTGCTTGGTTTGCTGAATGGTGGCTGGTCATCATAAAAAAAGTCTCCTACAAGTGTGAAAATACTATAAACTCAAGCATCAAGTGAAGGGATTTATCTGGTTCTTAATCGTAGACCTGGTTGTGAAAGTATTGAGGTCGCTCTAAAGTTCAAGGTTTGGAAGAGCCGGCCTGTACTCTCATAAGTGTTCTGTCTCTCTCCTCCATCTTGAACAGTTTCTCTGTAGTTGGTAGTTGTTTCTGCTTCGGAAAATATGTAGCATTTGACTTTGGTTTCTATTATTAATAGCTGTTGGATAGAAATGAGCATAGTAAATGAGTGCAAATGCAGAGAATTTAGTAGGATGTCATTATAGTATATACAGTACTTTCTCTTAGCATTGCAAACTTCCATCACCTCGTCTTGTCCCTGGTATTTGAGGGAATTAAGCATTGAACAGAGTTGGTGCAAAGAAGTTATGTGCAATAGAAAAACCTCTATCTTCTGAGCTTTGATCTGAATCCATTAATCTGACTATTATTTTTGTTTTATACCTTTGTGACCATTTGATTTGTTTCTTTGTGGTTCAACAAACATTTGATCAGTTTAAGCTTTAAATAATTAATCAATTAATCATCTGATGACGTGTGGTGTGTGTGTGCATACACATGTTAAAGGATATCCACCAGACAACACAGGAGTCCGTGAAGGCCAGAACTATGTCACACAAGAGTCTACTGCTGGTGTTGTCGCCTCGATCCTACAGAGAGGAAAAGGTTAGACGCACACCCACGCAACAAGAACCAGAGCGTGCTTCAGACTTACAGCGTTGACTCGTAGGATCCCCTCGACGACGGAGAAGATCAAGTAGAGCAGACCGACCCCGACTACTCTGTGGAGCAGCGCGCCGAGTCTGGGCCTGGTGGAAGGACAGGAAGTGATGAGTGACGGGCATTTCACAACATTTCTACGGAGTAAAGATTATCTGAAAATTATCTTTAAAAATATTTGTACAGTAGTAAAAATGTTGGTCCTTCAAAACGAGATAAGAGTCTAAATCTGATTAATTTCTATGATATTGAAATGACTGCGAGAGAAGATTTACTTGACGATGCCGTATCCCAGACTGGCGATGATCACCAACACCCTGGCCAGAGTCCTCTTCACCGCAGAGAGCACCTCAGCAAACACCACCGCCCCCTGGACTGCAGGAGGACACATGACAACATGTCATCTCTTGCCGCTCCGCTGTGCCCACAGTGAGTCCAGAGAAACCACCGACCTGACAAGCCGTCGTATCTGATGCTCTGGAACTCGGCGTAGTAGACCGCCTTCTCCAACATGCCCAGGAAGATGACTCCTCCGATCCAGAACTGGATCCGGAGCAGATCCCTCCAGTAGCACGCCGACAGGACCAACCACAACACCGCCAGCAGCACGTACACGATACACATGACCATGTAGAACTGGAGACATTCACAGAGAGATTTCATTCACTTTGGGAAAACTTGTGGAAGAAAGAAAAAATGGATTCTTAAACGTATTTGGATGGTTTGAAGTGCATTTTGGGAGCTTTATGTGCTTTTATTGTGTGATTTATTCATTTGTTTTCGTTAAATTTCACCAAAGTCGGTCAGTTGGTCATGTTTGATTTCCGATCTTTAAGTGTTGTCTTGTGTACTTACCACCATCATAGGCCACTCAGCTGCTGATATGAAGTCATGAGGACCCTTCATGCTGATCTGCACTGCAAACACAAACAGACTATCAGATCACATTTTACATTTAGGTCATTTAGCAGACGCTTTTGTCCAAAGCGACTTACAATAAGTACATTTGTCAAAAGAAGGAAACAAAGAAACCACAACGTATCATTGCTGATAAAGTAAGAGCTAAAAATAGAACAAGTGTTAGGTCATCATCTGAGTAAAATGAGATCGGATGCTTTTTCTACATTTAACCCAAACTTGGGGACTTGGTCTCAACTTTGAGGGAAATTCAGCATCTAGTCAAGCCACTATATATATATATATATAAAAATCAGTTTTGTACGTTTGTTTCGGTTTTGTGCGACAGCATTCAAACTGCCCTTAAAACACTTGAACCACATAGTGTTGTAAACAAGAGAACCACGAATGAACTCCAAAGTGTTGTCATAGCAAGCAGGACAATGTGTGTGTGTGTGTGTGTGTGTGTGTGTGTGTGTGTGTGTGTGTGTGTGTGTGTGTGTGTGTGTGTGTGTGTGTGTGTGTGTGTGTGTGTGTGTGTGTGTGTGTGTGTGTGTGACTGACGCTGTAGGCTCCAGGGTGCTGGGGGGGTAACGGGTTCGGGGGCTCGGCTCTTGTCTTTGATTTCTTTGATACTCAGGATGAACATGTAGGGTCCGTCCTCCCAGCTCTCTGCCACCACATCGATGTGAGTAGGAGCCGCCACCTAATGGATGTATGCATTTTAGTGCACATAAATACACTAAGACTAAAACCAATAAATACACAGTAGAAATACTCAGATGGCAGAGGGTTTAAAGGAGTGATATCAGGGTCCTGTCAACCCGAGGAACTTTCATTCTACGGGCATTCTTCCTGCATGGTCTAATAAATGCTGCTGTTGTATTCTCCTGCACATATAAGGACATCATGATGCATGTTGTCATCCCACATTCCTCTCCTGAACCACGTGCTCAACAGCCCTCTTATTGCTTCCCATATCTGTTAATGTTCTACTGGATCTCGCTGGTTCTGCGTTGAACTGTACGTTCTGCAGGTGTAACCTCGTGTTCTACTCTACTGTGTGTATTATTTTCTTTACTGCGTGTTCTACTCTCCGCTCTGCAGGATGAGTGAGTTGGATGTGCATTACCTTTGGTTTCGGAGGCTCCACGTCACTCCTCCTCCTCCTCCTGCCTGAAGTCTTCTCTGTGATTGGCTGAAAGACAGACAAAAAGCATCGTTCACATGGTGACATAAAAAAAATTAATAATATGACTAAAATGTGATAGTTTTCTTAAAGGATCGTATCCTCTACTCCTCAATGTCCTGCAGGTTTCTTTTACTGTACTGTGTTTATTACAACTATGTTTCTGTGTCTGAATGGGGTCAACGTTTCAGGCTTTAATATAATCACTCGTGGCAACGTACGTCCACTAAAAGTGCTTGTTTCTGCCACAGACAGGTTTTGATTGTTTTAAGTGTTCAAGTATTCATGTAGATTATGGAAAAGACCCTCCAGAGGAATAACACACGTCTTTACTTCCATTTGATCCCGTCTGTTTACTATTGTGTCGAGCTCAGAAGGCTTATTCTGAAATCTCACATTGTTGAAGTCAGCTAAATATTCTGCCATGACAACGATCGTCTTTACGATGACACCAAGTTACACGTTCTCTACTCCAACACAACCAACTCTGACAACAAGCCCTGTCACGATATTTACATTAATATATAATTTATGGACATGAACGTGATAGTTTCTGCTGACCTCCACCTTGTGTTTAAGAATGAAAAAGAATTAAAAGCAGCTGCTGTACAACAACGTAACCTGTGATTGGTCGGCTGCCATTTGCTTCCTCCGAGCAGCTCTGCTTGAGACGGACAGGTAGAGAGACGGAAACATAAAGTGTCTCACCTGTTGCTGCGGCGCTTCTGTCAGTCGTGTTTTCATCTCCAACTCAGCCAGGCTGAACTGAAAATGAATGCAATCACCACATACATTCACTTTATTATTGGTGTGGGGGTGTGTATGTGTGTGTGTGTGTGTGTGTGTGTGTGTGTGTGTGTGTGTGTGTGTGTGTGTGTGTGTGTGTGTGTCTCACCGTGTTGGGCTTCATGTGTGGCTGGCAGGTGATGGCAGAATATTGATGAAAAACATAATATCCACTTCCTCCTCCTCGTTTGACGTCTGTCGACTTGAAGTACTTTGCTGCCCGGGCCGTCTGGAGGGAGACAGACAGACAGACAGACAGACAGAAACATTTCAGAGAGACGGGTCACTTTTTATTACACGGCTCTGATTTGATTCTGGTCTGATCTCTTATTTCTTTAGAGCAGACTGTTGCTATGGACACAGCTCTGATCTGCGTTCACAGCAAGCAGACTTCTCTTCTCTCTCTCTTTTCTTTTGTTTTTAGCTGAAGCAATGAAATCATTTTTAAATTCAACTAAAATTGATAAGCTTAAATTAATAAATCAATAATAAATAACTAAATAACTTAACTAGCCACAAAATGTGTGTGTGTGTATGTATGTTTATATATATATATAAACATATCAGCTATAAGCTACTTTACATCTGTAGAAGAACGTCTCTGTAAAATCTAAATATGTATCTAAATACATAAAGTCCTGAATGTGGACCTGAGACTTCAGGTTGAGTTCAGTAGAAAACGTCGTGTCTCACGTCCAGGCTGAAGACTTCGTCGTAGCAGTGCGAGTTCCTCAGATACCAGGAGACGTTCAGCTGGACGGGCGAAGACGAGTTACAGCTCTCTGCCAACGCTGACCACACGGGAGAACACCAATCACATTAAAGAAACAGTCTAAACCGACTTCTTTCAGGACTCACAGGCATGAGGCTGATGTTCATCTTCTCAAGTGACACTGAATAAAACTGTCCACAGGAGGATTTCCTAAAATGTCCCACTGCCCCTTTTTTAAAGGCATTGAAGAGAGAATATTTGTCTACTCACGCTTAAGGTGGATGAAGCTGCTGTTGAACAGAGTTTTAGTGAAGAAGAAGAAGTTCTGCTTCTTCAAAGTTTCCTGGAACAAACAAACCCAAACAGCTTATTGGACGTCTGCTGGTGAAAATAAGACCTCACACATGTAATTAAACCTGATCTTTGTCAGTCTTACAAAACACTTACTGAAAGAACATCACTTGGACAAGAATTACCAAAAAGTTCAATTCTGCTACTCAAAATTATGTTTACTTTGCAGACTATGCTCTGTTCCTATTTTTAACAACTAAACATTTCACTGTGGTTTTTCTGTCCATATGTCAAACAAAATAAATATACATCATCATCACTGTAACAGAGATAAATCAATACCAAATCTTCAATGAGCAGCGTTTATGGCGTTAAAGCTCAGTCCAGTGTGATTTCATCGACTTCACATGAACGTGTTTCTCAAGACATGCACAGCGCAGAGCTTCCTGTTCAACCGTGAGAACAAGCAGTTACCATACAGGGAACTACTCACAATTATCAAAGCCAATGTTGGAATTGTGTTTTTTCGCTGAATGGAAGAAATGAGAGTGAATGAGAGTTTCTTGTGGGAGTTTTGAGTTTCAGGATAAAAAGATGCCGGTATATGAATGCTGTGTGTTGCTTGCTTGTAGATATGCTGAAATACGTAACTGTAGCACCATGGCCTGAAACACAGCAGATTATTTATGGTCTGAAAATCACACTGATTTATTGAATTAATCAATCGCCAATGGGGGGGGGGGGGGCGATGGGGGACGTTGGGGGACGATGGGGGAGGATGGGGGGCGATGGGGGAGGATGGGGGTCGATAGGGGACGTTGGGGGACGATGGGTGGCGATGGGGGACGATGGAGGACGATGGGGGAGGATGGGGGGTGTTGGGGGACCTGGGCATCAGAGGGTGTACTCTCTTTCTCCCATGACTGTACAAGATATATAATATAGTACTCATTGGGTTTTTTGTGTCATTTTTGGAAAATAGCTGTGATGTTTTGGTGAATAAAACATAACTGCTTGAAAATATACCAATTTATTTCCTGGTTTGTGAAGCTTTATAATTTTTGATCTATAAATGTGATGTTAGAGTAAAGTCACAACATTTCCCTCTGGATTGTAACGTTTGTGGAGAGGACGTGTTCAGTTACAGAGAATAAAAAGTTCCTCGCAGGCGTAGCCTACTTGTAGTACTAGTAAACGTGCACGTACTCACTTGTGTCATTAGCGACCTAACGGTGTTGACGTGTTTCTGACGTGATCCACGTCAACACCTTGAGCTTCCTCTCCCACCTGTTAACATGTGGAACGTCCAGCTAAGACGAGAACCGTTCTCTATGTACACCCATGTCGGAAACAGAACCGTTCTCTATGTACACCCATGTCTGAAACAGAACCGTTCTCTATATAGACCCATGTCTGAAACAGAACCGTTCTTTTCTACACCCATGTCTGAAACAGAACCGTTCTTTTCTACACCCATGGCTGAAACACACACACACCGACAACAACATTTAATGTGTCGGCAACACAAACAGGAAACTCACGCCGTCGACGTTCAGGATCCATTTTCCCGGTTCGGACACGGCACTGACGGGTCCGATCAGTACCATCAGCACCACCAGCAGCAGCACCGAGGACCGTAGTCCCGGTCCGGTTCCATCCGGAGCGTTGGAGCCCGCCATTTGTGAGCCAGGACAAAAAATAAACCCAAAACTGCAAAAGCCACCGCGGCAACTGGATATTTCCTGGTTCCGGCTGACGTTGCCAAGCGAGGATTGATGCCTTCAGGGACCGTGGGAAGTTAAATATATTTTTGTAAAGCTGTTATTTAAAAAAGAAATACATAGAAAATCGGTATTTATCACTACTGACTGAACAGTCTATAACTGTGACCACAAGGTAATAATGAACAAGATAGTTACATGTCTTTTCTTTCAGTAGTAATTGCTATAGTTCGAGCACTTGGGTTTATTTTGAAATTACTAACCGGAAATGGTCTATGATATCATATCTAGCTTGACAAATGTTTTTGTAGTTCCTCACGGTGACCACCGGAGGGCAGCATCAACAAATACATGATGTTTTCCCTTTGACAAATATAAGTATCACTTACTCACTTCAACCAGAAGGTTTTACAGCACCAGCCCCAAGGCAGACATGTAGCAAGATCAAGTCATCAAAACACCTCTCAACCATAGAATAATCATGAATGGCAGTAATATATTGCAAATCATCGACAGATACTCTTTACTTAATGTATTTTGTCATGATTCCGTCAGTGGTTTGTCACGTGGTCACCCCAAACAGAGTGTAGTGTGTCGGTTTGTGTTTTCCTCTTTTTGAAGAGGTTCGTGTAACTGAAGCAGTAGCAACGAGCGTAAGTGATTTTAATGGCTGTTTTTTAGCCAAAAACGAGTCGCAAGCGGACCGTCATCGTGTCCAAACGGAGCGCTGGATACACTCAACAAATTTGTGCAGCAGGTGGAGCTGCAGCGCTTGGTGAGTTTAAAAAAAAAATATATATATATATATATATATACGTTTTATGAAACATTACTCTTCATTAGTGTTATGAAGAGTGATGACCACTGGGTCGGTGTGGTGATGTCACAGACAGCCTAATGCACTGACTTCAATCTCAAAGTTGGCAGTGCTTATGGTTATAATAATAATGACTATTTATAATAGAAAATGCATGTTAAATGAACGGTGCAGATCACCGTAATTGTGTAACAATTAAATACAAAGTAACTCTAAAAACCAAATGAAGACGTGTTCTTTAGTTTTGGTTTCCTTGTTTATTAGATAACCCATTTCAAGACGAAACGAGAGAACACATTTAACTTTCTTAAACCCCGGGGAAAAACGGAATTCTGACCCGTTTTTCCCGGATTTAATTAAATAACGAAATGGTCGTATGATACACAGAAACAGACGTTTCTATGCTAACTGTCACTAAAGCCATGTTAGCTAGCTAGGTTCAGGTGTCTGTCATCACGTGCCAATACCATTTTGGAAATGCGATGAGGATTACCTCCAAAAACGTAGTCTGGTGTCCGGAAATTTGCTTTATCTTTAATGCTATTCGGGCATAGGTAGCATTTATTGTTTAAAGTGTGACCGGAAGTGTCACTGTGCTATCATGTTGTACTTTGATGTAGTTCCCCTCGGTGACCACTGGATGGCAGTAAACACGTTTTGACATGATATCTCCAAACAAGAAAACGCTTCCCTGAACAACTCACACACTGTTTACCAGTACTGGTGCCACTTGTGTTACCTGTGCTAATAATGCTAACAACAAGTCATATAGATATTGATTTGCAGTTTCTCGATGTGACCACCGGGTGGCAGCAAAGAGTCGTAGTTGTACGTGCGCTCCACTGGCGTCAAATCAGAAAAACTATTACACATACCACGTTTTGACTTCCGGTGGCCTTTCAAAACAAAACACAAACCTGCAAATGTATCTCTTCTGTTACACAATCTAAATTCTTTGCCCATTTGTCGTGCTTTTTTCTTTCTCGCTCTCGTTTTTTTTCCAAATAGGCATCAGCATGGTTCACCTTTTTAAAATATTTTTCTTTGTATTTTGTTTACATGCTTTATTTATGTTTTAAGTCCAATACATATATCATATGTTACCTTATGTTCTTATTTATGTCATAACTTTGTAATGGTGTTTGTTAAATACTTTTTCAAGTTCTTGAAAAAAGGCACCAGGGTGTGTTTTCAGGAAGGGTTTGTGGCCTAATCTGACCTCCAAACACAAATTTGTCTTCATCTTACTTTCAGGCAAAGTAGATTCTCATCTGTGTCATCCAATATAATGTTTGGCTGTCATGCTGCTGAGTGTTGTTGATTGCCAACATTAAGGACCTTAAGGTTATGCTTGAAGTTCTGATGGTGATCTGTTCATAATATTAAATGCATTTTTGTTTTTTGTGATTTCTTGCAAAAAGGTGCACATATGATAATATCAGGAAGCCAATGCTGAAGTGCCTTCAACTTGCATTCTCGCCATCAGGGGGCAACTCCTCTGGTCTGATGTTCATTTAGTAAATTATGGTCCCATTTAGAGTCAAATAGTCCATAAAGCAGGGTATGCTGGGCAAACTTGAGTCCACAAACCAGTAGGTGATGCCCTCTTCTTATATACAATCTATGACTAATATGGTAAATAAAAGATACAATTGAACTAATAATAACAAAGATATCAACTCTGATATAATTTCCAGAGGATTGGCCCTGTGCAGCCAGACTACTGAGGGTGGTTGGATCTGGTTTAGTGGAACAAGAAGAATCTGCCTACAAGACACCGACCATATGGATTAAGTTTAAGAACTATTTATAGTTATTTAATGTTATTTGTGATTATTTTGAGGTGGTAGGTGTCTCTTTGTAGGCAAAAGCCAGCGGGGCCCCTGACACTTGGGGCCCTGTGCCGAGTTCTTCTGTCAGTAAGGTGCAAAAAAACGTACACAATGTACACAATGCTAAGAATGTAAAGCAGTTAATGGAAATCAGTCGAATAATCAGAATTCAGAAATTAAGTGTTAGATGTCTGAGCTTTCCTGCCGACCCCTGAATGCACCATAAATATTTTTATTGTCTGTTGGTAAATCAGAAATCTGGTCGGCATTAGGACCTGGAGGCCGACTCTCCCTGTGTGTGTGTGTGTGTGTGTGTGTGTGTGTGTGTGTGTGTGTGTGTGTGTGTGTGTGTGTGTGTGTGTGTGTGTGTGTGTGTGTGTGTGTGTTGGGCTGGGCTAGGCTGGGCTGAATAGATGACACATTGAAAAAGAACTAAGATATTTTGCTCAACTGGTTTTGTGGACTCTGGAAGTGGGAGTGCCCTCCTCCCTGAATACCTTCCTCTCGCTCTCTCTCTCTCTCTCTCTCTCCTTCAGTGTGTCTTTACCTCTCTTGCCCGCTCCCTGTCAGCCTCTTCTCTCTCTCCTCAGCAGAAACTCGAGTTTCAGTGAGTACTTTAAAAAAAACAAACGTATTTTTCTCATGTTTTTAAGTGTGTTTTAGTGTAAATGCAGGTCTAATGTCTGAGCAGTGACATGTTAGTTGTTTATAAAGTGTGTGTGTGTGTATGTGTGTGTGTGTGTCTCCCCGGTAACCCGACACTGTATAGATCGTGTGAAGGGTTCACATATTGTTCAGTCTTGTTACCAGTGGTGGAAAAATACAAAAAAGAAAAGAACATGAGTGGAAAAAAGAATCCAGTGCTGCATTCATGCAGGTCTTACTTGACTTCCAACAAACAAGGAGTGGCAGTCGTGCCCAAAAGGTCCAACTGTTGACGTAGTAAAGTGTAAAGAGTTGCTGGCTTCATACTGTCAGATGGCAGAGGAAGAATATATATATATATATATATATATATATATATAATATATAGCTGTTATTCAAATCAAAGTACCATGTTGTAGAAATACTCCATTGCAAGGAAATGTTACTGATGCACAAAATAATTAGCAGCAAAATGTGCTTTTCAAAGTAAAATATCCATTTTGCAGAAAGCGTCCTTACAAAGTGTTATATAATGCATAATTTATTACTGTGCTGATATTACTGAAACATGAACAGCATTGTTGTCACTGGCTGTCATATTTGGTTTGGATGTTTTCCAAACACTTCCAGGTTTTCATATGTGAGGATTTTCTTCTACGGTATTTTTTTGTGGTCTCTTTGAGTCAATTCAGTATTCCACATAAATATCTACAGATTAGCATCATCAGAAGATCACCTGGTTGTTTATAGACCGAACAACTAGAAATTCATCTGCAGATTAATAGATAATGAACTTTATAAAGTGTTGGTTAGTTTAATCCGAAATAATACATCATATCTTCTAAACCAATTATAAACATGTTTTTTTTAAATATAAAATCTTAACCTGCATAGTGAGCAGGAGCTGCAGCTGTAAAATAAGTGCGGATGGATAAAAAACATACAAGTACTGGTATTGTACACACAAAATACCAGTACGTGGTTGCTCTCCGTCACCTGAAGGCAGCATAGCATGTAAAGTTATTTCCATGTGTAAATTAATCAGCAGGAAAGTCAATATCCATCATATTATCCATTGCATGACATCCTCAAAGTTATTGCTTAGTATTGCTGTTATTTGAAATATGATTGATTTTATGTCTATCAAATATTGTGTCATGACTTTATTCCTTTGTTGGGCTGTGGAGAGGTTTTAGGTTTTTGTTTGAAAATGTTTTTATTTATTGTGTATGGCTTGTGATGAATTTTTCTCTTTATTGTGACAGACGGCACGATGTTTTTTGCCAAGTCTTTAATCAAAGGCGTCCTTGATGTCGTGAGGTGAGCTTTAACAGCATCTTCTTCTTCTCCTCTTTCCAGTCTTTGTGCTAAGCTAGGCTAACCGTGTCCTGGACCTATGTCTGTGCTGGTTGCACTTATTGATCACATCTCTCTCTCTCTTCCCAACAGCAACATCGACCCGGATCAGTTTAGATCTGCAGACCCTGTAAGTACCACAGCTGAAGCTCCACCTCATACTCATATGATCACATACTTGAACTCACGCTCCATGTATGTTCTTTACAGCATCTTCTTCATTTCTTCAAACCCATAATTATGTTTGTGTCCATTTCAGCTAATTTCCTATTATTTCACCAGATGTGTGTATTTAAACATTATGAATGTCACAATATGCAAAATATTGATACGTTTATATACACATATTATAATGTAGTATTAATCATGTAATACTTACAGAATATCTCCTCCTCAATACACTCATATTTTGAGTGTAATTGATTTGCCAAAAAAAGGAGACAAAACGGACGATAAGCAAATATGATATGATCACTTGAGAGTTTCTCCCAAAGGTTTAACCTGCACTTTGCTGCAACTTTTTCCCAATGCATTCACATAACACGTATGTTTCAAGATACTGATGTTGGAATGAATAAGAAAGACAAACAAAGTAGTCGGTGTTGGGACACTCTGTATGAATGTAGGAGGTTTAATTCAATCTCGTTCCTTTCACCCAGTGGAAGATTTCATAAGCAAACAAACACACTGAACGTCTACATGCAGCCTCACACACACACTCCTCTGTCTAACAGTAGCTCTGTGTCTGTGTGTGTCTGTGTGTGTGTGTGTGTGTGTGTGTGTGTGTGTGTGTGTGTGTGTGTGTGTGTGTGTGTGTGTGTGTGTGTGTGTGTGTGTGTGTGTAGCCTCCACCTCGCAGACCTCTGAACTTCGCCGAGTCTCACGAGAATGATGAGGAGAAACAGTTTCGGAGAGTCTTCAACCAGCTCGCTGGAGAGGTGAGTCCTTGATATTCCTATGTATTATTTATCTCCACCATGTGTTTCACTACCAGCTACACTGTTTGCATGCTTCCTTTTGTCCCAGTAAAGCTATTTATCCAAATAAAACTGGGTTACAAAATGACAAGCAATTAAAAATCACAGTATGGTTATTTGGAGTCGTGCAGAGTTCAAGATAATCCCTTCTGTTGTTCCCCTTGGGACTTTATTTTAGAAAAAATACAATAATAGTTTGATCCCATGAATTCCATATGATGTTTGACAATTTAACAGATACATTTGTGCTTCAAGAAAGTTCCAGTATAAGACACAAAAATAAGCTGCCGTCCGAGCATCCCTGAACCAAACTGTAACCAACTTTACATTATTGAATTTAATTATCGGCCACTGACAACGTTTCATTTGATTCACTTCTTCAATAGATTAGAATCCACCGCCGTCGTTCCTCACTAGTAGCCCAGAGAGAGGAAGCAGTCTCTAACCGTTTCAACCCCTCGCCTCCAGTCACAGCAGAGGGATTACTTTGCTTTGTGTCATTTGAGGCCTTAAAGGAGTACGACACCCTTACATGGCCGTTTGTATATCAATTATTCACCATGTGTTACCTTGACGAAAACACCACAAAAGGGAAAAGGTCTTGATGAATTGAAGTAAAAGTGGGCCGAGTTTAACAACGGCAAAACTACAGAAAACATCTGTTTACAAACTGTCACTCAACCGGTGCAGCATAATAAAGTTGTTTTATGCTTCACATACACAACAGTCTACCACAGGCACGCTACTCTACTCATCCAAAGAGTTTTAAATCGTTTTCATTAATATTATATTATTTAGATTGAACTGAGCTAGTGTAGTTTTAAACGGATGTATTGATGTCATTTTGCTGTAGTTAAAAATGGCGCCCATTGACTTCAGTTCATCAGGACTTTCTCTGTTTTGTGATTCTTCGTTCACCGTGGAGAGGAAAACTGCGTTTTCTCAGAACAGCTGGTTTGTTGTACGTTTTTCTTGAAACAGATCACTTGCTGATTAGTTTCCATTACATAGTTATAATCAGCAACATGTAGTATTTGTCATACGTTAGTATGAATCTAATCTGAGGAGAAAGAGTATGTTTGTATTCTGTGTAATTTAATCATTCTTGTGCATATGTATTTCCATGAAATAGTGTTGCGACTTTCTATACCTCTCTTTAATCAGAGGGAGGAAACGTTTAGCCGCGCCCTGTTTCAGGAGTTTCTCCTCGACGGAACCCAGGAAGTGTAACGCGTCCATGTGGAGGCCGATCGCTGATTTAGTACTCGTCCTGTCCTGCTGCTCAGCTCGTTTTTAAAGATCCGTCTGTCATTCTATCAGTCCGCCTTTTCCTCTGCTTCTCTCCTGATCCTTCATCAGCTCACCACACCTGTCTGTCTGCCTGCTGTCGGCTGCATTCCAAACTCCACCCTCCAGAAAACGAGTTAGTTAGTGATTGGATTCAGGTGTCCAGACAAACATGTATTTCCATCTCATCGTATGAGCAGGTTAAAGCTCATAGCGCTGCTTGATATGAGGAAAATATGCCATATTGGCATTACTTGCAATAGATGAACTGATATTTAAGTGCACTCAGCTCACAAATTAAACATTGAATTGAACTGAACATAAAAGGCACCAATAATAATAATAAAAACGATTGAAGTTTACATGTTAAAGTGCACTTAAGTTGACATTGCGACAATAAGAAGTAAGAGTATATTGTGCAGCTGAAATCCAGATCTTGTCCCGGACGTTTCTGTTGTCACGTAACTGCAGCTTTAAATAGTGAAATACTTACCAACCGGATCAAACAGGCAACTACCGGGCAGCTGCATCGATGGCATCACATTAAACAAGAAAGGACGATGTGTCGGTGTGATTGGCTCCTGAAAAACCAACATAAGAACATGAAGAGAGAGTTGGAGGAAACAGAAAGTTGTCCTTTGAACACTGAAGTACTTGTGTGTTAAACTCTGCCCACTTTGGAGAGCATTTCATGCATTGTCGTGGTCAAAATGGAGAAGAAAAGCTGTGTCAAATCGTCAGGGAATCTGCCCAGAAATGGGAGCGAGTTTGTCAGAACAATTGGATGTGAAGCCTTATCATGGCATCTTAACCAATTATGTGATTTCCGGCCTTGTGCATTAAATCGGAGAGAGCAGGGAATGCCCTGGAGTGGAATTTATATTTTAAATCGTCAATGTTGAGCCTCGTATGCAAAGTAAACTGTATACATGCATACTGATTTGAAAAGATTTGATGGAGATTATAGGCTGGTTTCTTGTTACTTTTTAGTCCATTACAATCTGCATCCTATAAATAGTATCTGTAATTATCCCTTATCGTATATGATAACAGTTCCCTCTCCAGCTCACAGTGACACGGAGGGCGGAGATGGAGGATGAATCTCTCATCACCACAGTTTTCTATGTCAGCAGGCCTTCATGTCTTTGCCTGCAGAGAGAAGAACTGAATTCATGTATTTGTCCTCAGCAGAATCAGCTTCAGGTTTGGTCTGAGAGAGAGAGAGCTCTGTCTCTGCATTCCTGCCATTGTCTGGCAGGGCGGCACTGTAGAGGGGCGTTGTACTCTGTGTGTGTGTGTGTGTGTGTGTGTGTGTGTGTGTGTGTGTGTGTGTGTGTGTGTGTGTGTGTGTGTGTGTGTGTGTGTGTGTGTGTCTGAGGTTTCCTCTGACTCACCAGAGGGGTGTGAACGCCAGTTAGACCAGAACTCAGCCGACTGCCAGTGGGTGGATTTTCTAAATCCACAGCAGTAATGAGGGTGATGATGAAGAGGATGAAGATGGTTGTAGTAAAGTGTCTCCACCCACCTTGCAGAGATCCAGGTGGGTGGAGTTCACTCGAGGTGTGTTGACTTTTCTGGAAACTTCCTGTTACTTTGTAAGGATTAAAAACCCCGATTCTGTCACAACAACGCTGGAAAATAACAAATCAAATATTTTGTTATTTCTTGTTTTTCTGTCATGCCTCCATGGTGAACAAAGAACCAAAACGGAGGGAAACCTCACTCAAACCTTATTTACTTGATTAGAAGAACAAAAAAGATTATGGATTTTCATAACGTTTCTCCTGGTCAAACCTTTCATGCTACGCACCTCCTGATTGGTTGGGATGTTCCCGGCCAGTCGTCAAAAAAGAGGAAGTTACTGGGAGTTTCTGATGTTTACGAGTTTGTATCGATCGTGTGCAATTCTGTTTTTACCCATGTGGAGGCGCTGCTGCACAACCATCCTGATCGTACAATTAAGAGGAAAAGCTTGACAGCTGAAAACATATTTAAAAATAAATATTTTAGTTTGAATTGAAATAATACTGGTTCAAAACTGGTTCTTCTTTATGACGGTTTTCTGATGAACTTTTCATCTCAAGAAAACAGTCCGTTTGTTGTTTTGATGCCATGAAATAACTTCTTTGTGATCATGTGAAACAAAAGACCCTTCGGCCCATTCACTTTCAACTGCTCACACATAGTTTCACCAGAAAAATCTGTCTTTTTGGACTGAGTTACAAAGTAAGATAACATGGTGCTGTGAAAGAAGTCGTCCAGAGAAAGCATTTCGTTGCTTTTGGCAACAGGGAGAAAATCTAGTTGTTATGAAGATTGTTTTTTTTTTTTTTTTAAACAGTGAGTCAGAAGCTGGAAAAATATCAAAGAATTAAAAGGAAACAGCTTGAGTTTGGTTTGAGTCACACTTTGATCAGTGACTCACTTTGTGTGATTTCCTCTGTGTGACCCTTTCTGGTGTGTGTGTGTGTGTGTGTGTGTGTGTGTGTGTGTGTGTGTGTGTGTGTGTGTGTGTGTGTGTGTGTGTGTGTGTGTGTGTGTGTGTGTGTGTGTGTGTGTGTGTGTGTGTGTGTGTGTGCGCGCGCCCTAACAGGACATGGAGGTGAGCCCCAATGAGCTGAAGAACATCCTCAACAAAGTCATCGGCAAACGTGAGTCTGCTTTCCTCTTCTTCTACATGAATGTGTTTCTGTGTTTCTGTGTTTCTATCGTTCTCACAGCGTTTCCTTTCATTCTGTCCTCCCGACTGTGTTTTTGCGCTCGCCTGCAACATGTTGCAATATTTCTTACTGATTACATTTTATTTGAAGTTTAAATCGGTTCATGTTGGTTTCAGATGGAGGCCTGAAGACCGACGGGTTCAGCATAGAGTCCTGCAGGAGCATGGTCGCTGTCATGGACGTATCCTTTCACTAAACATTACACAGTCCTCATGTCATTAGTACAAGTAGTCATTGCAGGACTTACATTAACATTAACCAGTAGCACCAGCAGTTGCAGTTTTAGCACTACTAGTATTAATAGTAGATTTTATAGCAGAAGGCTATTAGTATTAGTAAATAGCATTAACACCAGTATGGAAGTAATAATTGTAGTAGCACGATCAGTAGTAGTAATAGCAGTAGTAGCAGTAGCGTGTGTGTGTGTGTGCATGCATGTCTGGTCTGGTCTGGTCTGGTCTGGTCTTTTGAGTTTGACCTTTAACCTGACTCCCTTCAGAGTGACAGCACAGGCAAACTGGGCTTCCACGAGTTCAAGTACACATGGGAAAACATCAAGAAATGGCAGGTCAGTTCTCCTTCTTCTTTGACGTAACTGTCTTCAGGTCATTTTCAACATGCTAACAGCTAAAAAGAGTTTGTTTTGTTTGTCTGCATTGTTTATTGTCTCCAGGCTGTCTATTTAAAATACGATGCCGATAGTTCAGGTACCATCAACGCTCGAGAACTGCCACGTGCCTTCGAGGCTGCAGGTGAGAACTCTGCGTGTGCTTAAATAACCAGGAGCATCAGTGTGAACGGCGTGTAGAGTTTCAAACTGACTGTCTGTTTGCAGGTTTCCCTCTGAACGATCAGCTCTACAAGCTCATTATCCGTCGCTATAGCGATGAGCACGGCAGCATGGACTTTGACAATTTCATTGGCTGCCTCGTGCGACTGGACGCCATGTGCAGTGAGTCTCTCTCTCCCCCCCTCAGAAATCATGGGAATTCAATCTAAGCAGCGGCCAATTCAGTCTTTGTCTCTCAGTGTCATACTATAATGTGTATTCACTTAGAAAATATATTTATTTGACTGTATTTAGTCATCACACATAGTACATTATGTTTGTATGATGTGTTTGTGTTCTGCAGGAGCCTTTAAGACCCTGGATCAGGACAAAAGTGGCACCATTTCCCTGGACATCAAGGAGGTAAAACTATAGTCTTTATATCAATCCGTTCAATGAAGATGAGATCAAACTTTATTTCTCCTGTGGGAAATTGTTGTGCAGCAGTTACAGTACGAAGAGTGTAGGAGGGAAATAGAAAAATTGATTATTGTAATTCTCATTATGTTAGTATAACACATTTTAGGATAATATTAGCCAATTAGATAATGTTAACTGTCAATAAAAATGTAAAAAATGAAATGATTTTTTCAGGAAAAACACTTAGTTTGGACCTTTTTAGTGCATCTGCAAGGACTGTAAGGTAACAGCTCATTTATTTTCTGATTGCTGTGAAGTAACAACTGAAGACACATCAGAGTGTATCAACATTTTAATCAAGTCGGATCTTCTGTCATCTGGATTATGGAGGCCGGACAGTAAACAGAAAATGAAAATAGGATTTTTAGTGGAAATGGCCCGTGGTGTATCTTAACCAAGTCCTTTTGTTTTACTATTTATTTTCCATTTTATGTAACTTTATATTTCTACTCCACTGCATCTCAGTGGGAAACATTGTACTTTTCACTGCTTGTTGATGTTGAATATTTGTGATGAACTATGTGTTGAGAAAATTCTCGTAGCTCTTTAGCCAAATAAACAAAGCTGAAAACCTTTTAGAGATACGAGGTTCTCACAGGACAGCGGACCTGCAAACATATGATGGTTTTATACAGTCTATAAAGTTGTTCAAACATACACATCAATGCAGCCGTAATATCAATCACGAAACATCAGATATAATAGTAAAACACTGACATGGAACATTTAACTACTTTAACTTCTTGAACTACATTTCTATACTTATACTTCAGTATGGTTTTGACAGCAGGGCGTTTACTTTACTGCCGTGACACTGACGATGGGTCTGTTTCTGTCTCCCAGTGGCTTCAGCTGACGATGTATTCATGAAGTGACGGACGGAAGCTGCTCCACCGTCATCTCAACCTCTCATTATATTTGTGTGTTCTCGTGGATGTGCAATAGTGTTTGAAACCCTGTCGTTGTCATGGCAACGGGACCAAAATGTTAGCGTTAAGGAGGAAAAATCAAACTGGGACCAAAGTGGAGCCGATGATGCTGTTGCACTGTCCTGCTGCTGCCAGGTGGTGGCGCTGCAACATCCCCATGTTACGGATTTATATATTTGATGATCAGGGAAAAATGTAAACGTCTGGGTTTTTGGCAGAAACTGAATAAAGTGGCACAACTCACATTTACGTGTGCAGCTAATTTGTTGGTGTGACAACTGCTTTCGGATTTTCATGCAAGTTGTTTTTCTCAATGTGGGAAACAGTTCCGCAATTGTGTCCTTCACTGCCTGTGACTTTCTCTGTCCATTCCAAATAAAAAAGGGAACTTCCGATGTTTTACTTTCAATATGACAGAAAATAGCTTCCAGGCAACAAATGGCTTGAAGAAAACATTTTCATGAAGTTGGATTTACACCATGTCCATACAAGACACTGGATGTTGAGTTTGTAGTGATAGTGTCCCAAAAATACAATCATGACTCTGCTTTTTGTAACAGCCCTCCTGAAGGGTATAACCCATACATTTTCAGCATGAACATGTTATTTTATTTAATCTTTGATTAAACCTCAAAAGCTACAATTTAGATAAAATATTTGTCCTGACTTTCCTGGTGAAGATTGGCAACAACGCAGTAAGAGACCAACAAAAGAAGACACTATGCCACAATATCAGAACTGAACACTATTAAATCAGGAATAAAACTTTCTCACAGATTTCTTTGCACACACCATGGACAGTTTGTCACAGCCAGGATTCCAATCTTCCAATCTCCAGTTTTTCAATACATTTTTTACTGGTTAACTGTATTTATCAAGTCGTTTAAAGGCACTAATGTGTCGCAGCCGCAGGGTTTATACAGGCATGGATGTCAGTAATGTTGATAAAGGTCAAAGGTGTTTAATATAACTCGGAACACAACGGTCTTGCCTGCTACATTATACACACACACATACACCTCTGTGAGGACTATTTAATTACATTGAATTTTCCAGACATTTCTCAATGTGTCTTCCACATAATTTGTCACTTGAGCAAATATTTAAATAAACCCCAAAAAACTGTATTCAGGTTTTAAAACCACGTCCAGTTCATGGCCAAAAACGTGTATATTATTATAGGCTACATATTACACTAATTTTAGTATGAATGAATATGATGTGAATGTGAGATCAGACTTGTTTGATCTTGCATGGCATTAACAGAATTTCTCCTTTGGTGATCAGTAAAGTATTGTATATCTTCATATCAGATTATATCAGATTTGAAAAATATTGTGTGTATTTCAGATATGAATATATGTAATATCGGTTATAAAATGAGCTCATATCTGCTATATTTATTTTAGTGATTTGACGAGGGTTGGATTTTAATCTGACGTGTCTTTTAAAATCCCCATAATAACACTTTTTTTGTTATTTAGTTTGAATGTATGGACCATGGTGTCGACGCCGTGGTGCGTTTGGTGAGGGGCGGGTCGGGGCCGGTGTGGGCGAGGAGGGGGGCGGTGCAGATGGCAGAGAGCGAGAGATGCTGAGGAGGAACAACAGGTTGCTGCGGATGTTTTAATGCGGACTAGCTGGACAACAACTCGGAGAGAATCTAAAGAAGAGCCGATGAACGGTAGGAGTTATGATTTCTCATCCCAGTAGACTTTATTCATAGAGAGAGAAATACATGAAGATATCGTTAAAGTAGCTTCATCCGCCTGCCTAGTCTCGTTTCAACTCGCTGCAATGCAGGTCAACAAAAACAGTCGATTTTAGTTGTAAAGTGGAAATTGCAAAAATAGCAAAGTGTTAAGCAAAGTTTAGAAAGACTTGAACTTAACCAACATTCAATTCGTAGGCTGCAATCTCTTGTAGCTAACATGCTAAACTGGATTAGTTTACTTACCAATCAGCATTACATTCATTTAAAATGATAAGCTACAGCGAGGGTTTCTGTGTCTCTCAGTGTAAACAGTAGTCAGATCTGTCCTCGTTCACTGACGTAGCTTCCTCAATAACTCCTCATTCAACTGCCATCACTGTTATCTTTTTTAAAATGTGCACATTTGAACTTTTATAATCAACACATGCTGGCAGAGTAATTCCCTCTGGACTGGCAAGGGTGTCCAAACAGTTTGGATTGTGGGCATATACGGAAAAAAGTCCCAGGTCAAATCAATACTACATATTTTCAACCAGTTACACTGCAAGAACTCCATGTGCTATACAAAATTTATTTTCTGTCAATATAAACACACACACACACACACACACACACACACACACACACACACACACACACTACTAAAAGGTTCAGTCGTTGAAACTGTAAATCTGATGTTAAGATGTAACAAACAGGACAGGCGGCGATGGTAAAATACAGGTTTCTGTCCCAAGAGGTGAAGACGGAGATAATGTCACTAAACTCTGCTAAAACAGTCCAGTATGAGCAATACTATGCTCAAACCATATTCTAAAGGTTCCCCACCCAGCTGTACAGGCTTGGGCTCTGAGTTTGAGGCTCTACACACACATCAGCAGTAGGAGCCGTGTGTGCGCCAGGTGGCAGGAAGGCTTCACTGTTTACTATCTGCTTGTTCACAAACCTGCTTGCTCTCTCTGACTGTTGACACTGTGCCTTGCTCCCTGACGGGCGTTGATGCTGATGGTGCGTATTGGGCTTTGGCTGCAGTTCCTGTCACGTCCATGACGTGCTGTTTGCAAGGAAGGCTGAATGATTTTGAAGAGATAACCAATTTCAATTATTTTGACAGATATTGCAATAGGTATCAGGCTTCTGGTGTGAAGCTGTTTACAAAGTTGTTGTTTTTAAGCAATCTTAGCATATAGGCTAGCCTAATTGCATTGGTAGCGTGGTAGAGAAGGTAGTTAGGCCGCGGTAACGCTGTGGTAGTGACCTGTCAATCAAGAGGTAGCCCTAAAGCATTCCCTACTTTATCGTCTATTTTACTATTTTATATGGGAACATAATTCACTAAATGAACATCATGCTGTATTGAAGAAGACTTGAAACTAGCGATTGAGACCATGAACTCATGCTTACAATGTTTACTGAAATATAAATCGAGAGAGAAGTCATTGACTTCCATGCAATCAGACTTCTTTTTGCAACCAGAGTTCACTTTTCAGGGTTGGCTTCAATTTTCAGAACCAGAGGTTGCCACCTGGTGCTGTCACAGCTGCTAGCTGTCTGCTAGGTGTCACCTCAGCTAACTTGAATCAAAGAACTTAGTGCCATTGATAGAGAGCTAACATTCCCAGCCGCGTTTGTGGTGTTTCATGCAGATATCGAACAAATAATATGGCTTGCTATGTAGTAAATTGTACGCTGAGCATCCTGTGCTGACTTTTCATTAGTTGAAATTCTAACTAAATCTTAGCACCGGGAGCAACATGACAACCTGGTTAACTTTAGCCAACACAGAGTCATATACCTAATTGGCCTTAGCTGTCTTGGTACCTTCGAGCTAGGAGGGCCTGAGCTTCATCCATACTCCACCTCTTTGCCCATTTTTGTATTAGTCCAGATGGTGACGGCTGGCGCCCACTTTGAGCTTCACTTTGACTCTTCAAAAACCTGTGGGAGACTACGTCCATGTTTTATACAGTGATGCTTGTGAACCACTAGGTGTGTGGCGGTGTCTGCATCTGCCCTGCCCTCTGCCTGTTTTTTCTTATTTTGCTGTAATGTTTCTGGGCGTCAGCCTTGATAAACGTGTAGCAACCAGGTGCCAGATTGTATGTATCCAAGACGAAGTGACCAAAATGGGGGTAACAGCACCGAAAAACCACAAAGCTGGTCTCAAAGCCAAAATTAACGTGGGGTTGGCCAGTACCCTAACCCTTGTTGAGACGGGAGGAGGAGACAACTCTGAATGTCCTACATATTGTGCCTTTAAAGAGAAATGTAGTTTTTACTGTTGTCTGAGTCATGGTGATTGCTTATTGCTTCATTTCTCCACTGTTAGTGGCAAAAATATTACTCACAAACATGCAAACATCTGTTTGACTGTCTAAAAATCTGCAGGAGGACAGATGTGAAATTGGATGTTCTTAGAGCAGACTGATTATTACATACATTCAAGTACACAGTTACACTCAGTACACCTGGAACTAGTGAAATAACTTGCTGCATTTACATAAATACATTTAGAGATCACAATGGGTGTTTTTGGGCTGAAGGCACGTCTGTGAGTGTCTTCATTAGTGCTTTGATACTATAGTTAAACTGATTTTGTGTCAGTCAGTCAGACAAATACCAAACATTTGCTGGTTACATCAAATATAAGTATTTTCTCTCACATTGTTGTCAACATTGAATACCTCTGGGTTTGCAATTTGGTAGCTAGATGGACACTAAAAGCTAAAAGTCTTGAATTTGCCCTGGAAAATTAAAAAAGTGTCCTTCAAAAAGACAATAGAGTCACAACTGGATTGTCACATAAACTCTGGCCAAACACTTTGAAGTCTTGATTTGGGAAATCTGGTTATACAACATCACTCAGACTTTTGTTTCAGACTTTGTTTGTTTAACATTTGGTCTCAAAATGTTTTGTTAAACTACATCTCCAGCGCTAACAAGGGAAATTATCTTGCTGATTTCCAGTGCTCTCGAAAGACAGGGACTTGGGAAACAGCTTGGGAAAATATCGGCTGAGTAGCTACCGGTATTTACTTTTTCAAACATATGCAATCAAACTGTTTATTGTTACAGTTGAGGGAAGATGAATTGATTGAGATGTTCAAACAGTTTAAACAGAAAATTATGTAGTCAGTCATTACAAATCAACTTGGTGTCACTCTGCTCTCCAGGTGCCAAAACCACCTGATGCTGCAGCCTAATCTGGTCACATTGGACTGAACACACACACACACACGCACACACACACACGCACACACACACACACACACACACACGTACGGATGGCCGACATGGCGTCAGACCCGCCCATCTTGACGGAGCAGCAGGAGCAGCAGAGGAGAGCCAACCAGGTCACAGATGAGGTAAGGAATGGATATTTTCCCAGAACATCTAGAAGGTTCCCCTCCAAGTGGTTCAATTACTTCATTAATGATTGAAGAAACTCTTTTACAAGATGGATTTCCCCATTGAGAATAATTAAGGTGTCAGATAAACACAGACCTTGTAATAGATTGTCACCTCACAAATCCACAGATTTGATTTCCCTCACTGTGTTCTGGCCTCATTGTGCGTTTGGATAAGTATGTATATTTTGCAGCCTAGCCCTCAGACAATCAGTTTATCAATTCTGCTCATTGGCAATTAACTTTCCCTCAATTCATATTATTACACAGTAGAACATATAAACCAAGGGCTGCAATTAAAGATTATTTTCATTATTAAGTGATCTGTCAATTAGTGAACTTACTATTCAAAATGTAAGAACATTCTAAAAAGTGCACATTACAGGTTCCCAGAGCCAAAGGAGACATTTATTCAACCTACAGTCCAAAGTGATTGCTTAGTGTTATTGATGTGTCACAACCTCTTGTGAGCCACAGAGAACAGTGATCTGCCTGAGGGGAGTGTCCCTGTGAGGATACCTGGCTCACCTGGTTGTCATAGAGACAACTGGTCTCCCAGTGACACCGCCTGCAGAGAGACAACAGGCAGGGATGAGGTCATATAGTCTGTGTGGAGCTAAATACACACGCCTGTGCACACGCACACACACACACACACACACACACACACGCACACACACGCACACACACACACACACATCCACACACCATTGGGCTTTAAAGGTTACTGCAGGTCAAAGCTATTTATCACCTCATCATCCCCTCGGTGGGGAAGTCCCCAGGGATTAACATGATATTTACACAATATATTCACACACCTGCACACACACAGACACAGCATGGGGCAAAAAGACTGGAGAGAGAATTTCCGTGTGCGAGAGCTGTAGCTCAGGGGGTAGACCGGGATGTCCTTTTGCGCATGGTCGATCACCGGCTCCCACTCTCTGTGTGTCGACATATCCTTAAGCGAGACACTGAAGCCCAGGTTGCTTTACAGCAGCCCACTAAATGCTTAGGATGGCTTAAATCCAGATGTCATGTTTCAAGTATGTGATTGAAATAAAGTTAAGGATAATCGCAGGTCATTATTACTTCTGGGTTTTAACTTTCTTAATGCTTTTCCTTAAGTTAAGCAAAACAGTATTCTAAGGTCCAATTGTTTTACCATATAGCTACAGTATATATAATACAGTTTTTATAAATTGTCTATTTACGTTGGCTTTTACGTAAACGGAAGTTTAAACCTTTTGTGCATTAATGCAATTCATTGTTCATTATTTACTCCTTTAAAGGAACATATTTTTAGACAATACTTTATTTTATAAGTCTGGCCTGTAGACAAACTGTCCATGATTGCATGTTGAGCTGACTGTATATTGATCGTACTGGATGTTTTTTGTATTTTTCAGTCCTTGGAAAGCACAAGGCGGATGATGCAGCTGGTGGAGGAGGTAAATATACAACACACAAATATATATGTAAATACAGCAGCATGTTAGCATCATCTTCTTTACCTTAGTCATCCTTTCACTGTTGTTTCCACAAGAGGAAACACCCAAACATATTTGTTAAACGAGGCACATTCTGGGATGTGAGTGACTGTAAGATGCAAGTTTGAAGGCAAGTTTGTGCTTTGACATTATTGAAATCAAAAGAGGGGAGAGTTGGGATGACACAGCTGCATGCTTGTTAGACAGTCTTGGATACATGTACAATGGTTTGGCCAGTAAATACCCAAAGTCTGTCATCCAGATAGCCAAACATCACTTTGTACTGATTGTATACATCACTATATAATCTCTCTGCACGTTTTTTCACACTGACTTTCACACAATTGCGCTGAAACCATTGGCTGCCTGGAAGAAGGGAAATCATGGGGCATAACAGCTATTAGTAATGTGTACTCAGTACTTATGTGTTTGCTTCTTCCTGCAGAGTAAAGATGCTGGAATCAGAGCTGTGGTTATGTTGGATGAACAAGGAGGTAATCACTTCTGTTGGATCACTCTTTCAATCCTCCTCTTTTTAGCCTTGTCCAACATGTTAAATTAGAAAGGTCTGTTTTCCCCAAAAAAGGGGAGAGAGTTCAATATGTAGATATCTAGAGATCAATATTATATTAATCTCTTCAATAGCGTTACAGTTGTTCTGTGACGTGTTAAACCCAGTTTAGCACAAAGATTGGACACCCCTGTTTTAGTTAGCTTCACATTCCTTCAGATTTGAGCTTTAATTGATGGGGATTGTCAGCATGGTGTGGATATGTTGGTGTGAACATGCCCTTCACCAATCCTATCAGTCCTATTCACACCATCTGTAGCATACTGTCCATCTCTGTTGTTACGACACAATAAAGCCGAGCTCCTGTTCCTAACAGAGCAGTTGGAGCGTATTGAGGAAGGCATGGACTCCATCAACAGAGACATGAGAGAGGCCGAGAAGAACCTGACAGACATGGCCCAGTGCTGTGGCCTGTGTATCTGGCCAATCAGGAAGTAGGTCTTGGTGTTCGGGATCTGCACCTTCACCCAACTGGTGGCCCAAATAAAACATACTGGTGCCCAGTTCCATTAAACAAGCCTAAAATAAGGGTTTTTCATTGGTTCCACAATAAGAAGATTTGCAAACGCTGCAATCAAACCTCCTCAGGTCCAATCTTCGATAAACATTTTACCAATCAACCAGAAACAGATTGAGATGGACGATAGAACTGGGCACTGAGGTCAGGGTGCAAACAGCCGGCACATCAACGCACAATATGGCTTAGCTTGACCCTGTTTGTTAGTGGAGAGTGACGTTTTTATCATTTGTGAGTGGATTCTTAGGTTTTTACTTTGCTGCTGGGTGTTTTTTTCAGTTCAGCCGTGGAGCTTTAGGAAATAGTTGTTGATTTTATTTTGCTGCTCCCCTCCACCCTCCTCACCTCTCCCTCCATTCTTTCTATTTTCCTTTCTCCTTCTACTCTTTTGCTTACATCTTTCTCTGCTTTCTTCTTCCCTTCACCTCCATCCACCTACCTCCTTCTTCTCTACGGCCACATACTCTACCTCCCCTTATACCTTCCTCTCCCACCTCCTTTCCCACTTCACTCACACTTTGAATCTCGCCTCACCTTCACGTCCCCCTCGTCCTTCCCCTCCTTTTCCATGTCCACTTTTGTTCTGCCTTTCTTCCTCTCCTCCTGCCTACTCCTGCATCATCCTCTTCCGCCGCCACCTTCTCCTCCCATAGAGCAGTTGGAGCGTATAGAGGAGGGCTTGGAACAGATCAACTCTGATATGAAGGAGGCAGAGAAAAACCTGACTGACCTGGGCAAGTGCTGTGGCCTCTGCTCCTGTGATAAGTAGGTAGAGGTGTGTGTGTGTGTGTGTGTGTGTGTGTGTGTGTGTGTGTGTGCGTGTGTGTGTGTGTGTGTGTGTGTGTTTGCTCTACTGCTACATTCTGAGGTAAGTATATAATGATTCCCCCCAGAAGAAAGCAGTCAACATTTTGAGAAACACTTGAATAAATGTGTCAGATTATGCGGTAAACCATTTTTTCGTGAATGACTTGCTTCTTTTGTTGCATGCTTACGTTGCTGTATTTTCTGCTGGTTAGATATCATCGTACAACATGTTTGTCATCTCTGCTGAATAAAGGGACCACTGCTGTACCCATACTGGAAAGGTACCATGCTTGACTGTGCTGCAGCTGGTTACCAGTATCAGTGCAGTGTGGTTAACAGGGTGGACGATAGAAAGACATTCATAAGGTCATTCTCTCTCTCTCTCTCTCTCTCTCTCTCTCTCTCTCTCTCTCTCTCTCTCTCTCTCTCTCTCTCAGACTGAAGGCCTTTGAGGAGAGCGGCGCATACAAAGCCGTTTGGGGCGGAGGCTCCGGTCAGGATGGCGTTGTGTCCAATCAGCCGCCGTCGTCTCGAGTCGTTGATGAGAGGGAGCAAATGATCATGAGTGGAGGACATATACGGAGGTGGAGAGAGAGAGAGAGAGAGAGAGAGAGAGAGAGAGAGAGAGAGAGAGAGAGAGAGAGAGAGATTGATTAATGAAGTGTGTTATTGTAGGTTGGTTGTCTGTTCGGAGAAGCAGCTGTGTAATGTAATGTAATACCACCAGTCATCAGTCATACCGGCAGCTGACCAAACGCAGGACACAAACACACACACTCTTTGCTCCATCTCAGGGTGACTAACGATGCTCGTGAGGACGAGATGGAGGAGAACCTGACTCATGTCGGCAGCATCATCGGAAACCTGAAGAGCATGGCCTTGGACATGGGCAACGAGATAGACATGCAGAACGTGCAGATCGATCGCATACAGGGAAAGGTACTGCTGTCACATTGCAACACTTGGCAAGTTTCATAAAGTATAGACAAACAGCACAATAGGCCACAAAAAATTACCACGTAGCATCGTATGACACCAAATATGAACAGAATCTGTTTCATTCATCCTTTCAGTCCATTATTCTTGCACATGTTAGTGTGTTATGATGAGCTGCAAACAAAAGAAATAGAGAGATGAAAGCAGCACACTCCTGTGGTAAGAGACGCAAAGAAATACATAGTTTATTCTGACTAATTTGTTTTTCATATATTTATACCATGCAACAAATCTTACCATTGCTTTTATTTATTTGGTTCGGCGGCTTGCACAGCATGCTTTGGGGAGCCTTGGTTAGCCAAGCCATTATAACTTGAGAGAGCTCCAGTGGTGCCATCACTCAGGTTCTTATTTACACTTCCTGTTTCTTTTTTGTCTCTCTCTAGGCTATTCTCAACGTTTCCCGCATCGATGCTGCCAACCAGAAAGCCAACAACCTCATGAAACGATAGAAGGAGCACACTTCCATAACACTCTTTTTCTACTAATTGATCCTACTTGCAATTACTATGCTTCTGCGTTCTGTGCCAACGTGTTGCTGCTGTTATTCTCTACTGTCCATAGGCCATTTTTAGAGTCATGTATTCCTTCGTGTAATATTATTGCTGTGATACTCCTATAGAGACTGATTCTCAGTAGTGACGTGTTAATTATGTCTTATCTCATGTTCCTGTTTTTTTTTTTTCATTGTGATAGTAGGGGAGATAGTAATATGACATTATCATTTTGAAATGAACCAACAATTTCACAGCAAGGTGCTTGTCCCTTTACATTCCACACTCCGTATTCCCTCTCAAGGTGGCCTCTGCCGCCACTCAGTTAGTGATATCATTGGAAGCTTTAATGATCCCTGTGGGGAAACCAGGTCACTACAGCGGCATCATCACCACCAGCAGCAGCAGCAGAGAGCAGAATCAGACAAATCAAGAAGTAATTTCACAAAAAGTGAACATTTGGAGAACAACACAGCAAAGACGGGTCCGTCTTTGGAGAACAACACAGCAAAGACGGGTCCGTGGGCCAGGGCGTGCATCTAAAGCCAATAAATGGCCTATTACTTCTATCGGGCAGATAATTGAAAAACAAAACTCTAACAACTCCTTGTGTGCAGGATATGTGTCCGATATTCTAAAAAAAAGCATAACTATCAGAAACCCCCCTTCACCCAATGTAAACATGATTGTATAACACACCCCTCCCCCCTCTCTCAAGTCCAGAGAATGAAACACGTGCATGATGGTGCCCTCTGCAGGCGCTGCTGGGTATTGCGCAGAGGAAGGAAACACGTATTTGTCACCAGAGGAAGATCTCTGGCGACACCAAGCGGACAGAAGTGGAACCTGCTCTTCTTCCTGGTCTCTCCATCTTCTTTATTCTCTATGTGGATATAAAATGGTGGTGAAATGACGCTGAATTGTTGCTGTCTCTCTAATCTTATTCCAACATCTGCAAGGGAATCTGATCTCATCAAGGTTTTTGCTGACACCGTCAAATCTCATATGAATCACATAATTTCTTGTATATTAAATGCAAATATATTGTGGTTGTATGTATTTTTAATTACAGCCAATTACATACTTTTGTTTGGTTGACAGTGTTTCATTAGGTACCATGGATGCGTTGGCAGCCAACATTGGTGTGGAGTAGCCCAAATGTGGAATTCAGATACTATGATGTTTAATGGTGTGGTTATTAGTAATATATTAGTATAATTAAGCTGATGACCTTTATTGACCCAAGAAGCCCTCAATGCGTTTCACGCAGCAGGTTTAACACTACCAAGATAAAATTGCGCAACCAGAGAGCGTGTACAGTGATCAAATGCTAAACCCGTTATGAATAAGAAATGGCATGTATGGCTGTGGACTTATTAATTAGGTCAATAGTGGGAGGTTGTCTGGAGCAATTATCAGCATCGTGAGGAGATTTGATCTCATTAAATACTAAGAAATATTGTTAATTGCGCATAATTTCTGAGTTATGCGTTTGATTTATTTTAGAATGGGAGTGATTGGTGCACGTTGTATCTGGGCAGCTGGGGGCGCGCAGCAGCATGAAAATGTTGCGCGTTCAAGGGAGGAAAAAAAAATCGGAGTCTGCGCAGTTCCGTTGTTCTCGACACTCCGAACTTTCGGGAGAACCTCGGAGGAAGGAGGGGAGGGAGAGAACATCGCCATTTTTCCTGGTAATTATTTTCAACATATTCAGCCCTTTCACACCGTACATCAATATTAATCATCGATAACATCGGCAACAGTATAATTCAGCGTAGAAATGCAGGTAGCATTTGTAGCTACAATACGAAAAACGAGCGTAGCGCCGGAGCGAGACATTTCGTACTCGATCTCGACCACCGATTGTCGCGTAACGTTAGCCGTTAACGTTACTCGGCGCACAAACAAAACACGCTGCGTTGCAAACGCGCGTTTCGCACCGTCGATAAATCCACACGTTTACCGAAATTCGCCGTAGATTGTGTTCCGCTGTTTTGACGTAACAACGTGTAGCTGACAGAGATGGCGGAACGGGTCGAGGCTGCTCCTTGTGCCGCTAGGCACGAGCAGTAGGGGGAGAGGCAGGCACGAGCTCAACAAAGACACGAGAAGATCGCAGCTGATTGGCTCAGACGGGCCACGTGGTCTGAGAAAACGCAATGTTATTCAAATCAGTTCATAATGAGTTCTCAGAAGTTGAACGTATCATACATTTTGACTGCGTTTGTAAGCTGGCCTGTTGTTCTAAACTGGATAAACAAATAACAAGAAAAAACGGGGGAATATAATAAAACTAATGTCAGATTAATGGGAGACGCATGACTAGCCCAACATAGTATTTTGAGATTTATTTGTTGTAGATATAGGTCCAGGCTTTCGGTGCCAGAATATATTACAAAACATAACAGAGAAGTGGCGGAATGAACCCCCCAAAATAAACAAATTTAATAAGTTGGCAAGGTACAGACAAAATAAAATCAAATGATGACGTGAACCAGCTTTTATATTGAGGTTTTCTTCTTTCCTTCAATAATTACTATCTTAACAGTCATACTATTTAAGGTCTATTTAAGTCATACACCAAATTTGTTATTCAGATTTGAAATAGTCTTGTCCCCAAAAGCTTCCATGTAGTCGATGTCCCCACAGTAACCGGGGAATACTGTTGGGACTTGGGTGTTGATTTTCCAGTCCAGAAAAGCTTGTTTGTCCAGTGACTTTCGATCATTATTGACCCACAACGGTGCAATGGGGCTCTAAATATTGAGTTAGTCCACTCAGTGTTTAGATTGAAGAGGTTTAAACAGTAATTTATCATTCCATAGTTTGTTGAGCTGATATGCCACTAGTGCTTGACCCAGACTAACACTCTGTAAAGAGGACTTTCTAAAAGTATCAAAGACCATTCAGATATAAATAGTCCTCTCAGACATCTGACTGGATACAATCAAGCTTTGGTGGCAAGTGATTAAAAACGTTTCAATGGTAATCCAGGTGTTTTAGGGCATGTGTTACAGAAGGAAATGTTGTCATAAAAACCCCTATCTAAGTATAAACTCTAAAAAGCAGATTCATTGTGTATTTTTTCATTTGATAAAGCTTGACCCCCTTATCACAATATAACAAAATCATAATGCATCTTTGGTTGTAATTCTCCACAAGGTTTTTTTTTATTATTATTATTATTATTATTATTATTATAAAATCCAACCAGCAGGAGGCAGTATAGGGCCACAACCTGAAGGGAAAAAACTAGATTTCCGTGGTAAATGCCCCAAAAAACGACTCCAGTCAACTCTACAGAAGTGTACTGCTCAAATATGTGGATTTTCAACGACTGCTATTAGTGTTTTTCTCCGTAGATTTCCGACCACCGTCATGGTATTTTCTTCTCCATTGTTGAGGTTAAGGTTTCTTCACAATGGAAACTTATGACTCGAAGCCGACATGAGCAGCTGTTGTGTTAGGCAGTGTTGTAGTCAAGAAACCCGAGACCAAGTCATGAACTAGATTCAAGTTTATTGAGGCAAGAGCAAGACTTGAGTGGTTGAGACCATGTCAAGTCCAAGGCAGGACGAGACCGAGTCGAGATCTCGAATCTCACACTGAATGACAGACCTATGATACACATGCAAAATTGGCCCTCCTCATATCCATCTGGAAGATCGAAACTCCCAGAAAACATTAAGATTCCTCTTCATTCACCTCTGTTATTGCCATATATTCTATGTGTGTATATCTGTGAGTGTACCATGAGAAATGATTGACATATACATAATTGCAGACTCATTTGGTAATTGATTAATCCCTTAAGTACCCTTTCATGCAAATATTGCAAGAAAAACCCATTAAAGAACAATTTAGATGAAGGTAATTGTTTTCTTAATGAAATGCAGGGCTATTCAATTCATATACATCAGATTGATTTTAATAACTGAAGTGTGCACTGTGCAGCTGTATTATCTAGGAAATTAGAAGTATTGCATCTGCACTCTGTAATGGCAGATATTCCCTTAAATGACTCGGATTAACAGTGAAATAGCTCGATCGGTTATTGCTTATTCTCATATATAATATATATTATGACATATTCACAGTCAAAAGCACAGCACTAAAGCAATAATGGTGCCAAGTTGGTCTGTAGTAGAGTGCAATGTTTGGTGCATTGCGTGTTTCAGAAGCTGAGCTCTTATTTCTTTTTAGTTAGTTCATCTTTAAACATTGTGTGTTCTCTGTCTCGCTCTCATCTTAATGTTTCCTCTCGGTCTCTCATTTGTTGCAGGTTCTTCTGTCCGGACTGGCAGGTGGATTAGAACCAGACAGTCTTGGAGGACGGTGGATTTGCACTCGGTACCGAGCTGAGTTGTAGTAGGCCGTCAGAAGAAGAAGAGGAGGAGTGGACGAGCAACGGTGGAACCATGTCGACCTCGTGGCGTGAGGATGACGAGGAGTTTAAGGTGGGGGGATCGAGAGGAGGGTCGAGACTCAAACCAAGATTCTCCTTCACTGAGGTCAAACTGCTGCTGGAGGCGGTGAAGAGGAACAGATACATCATCCTCAGTGAGTAGAAAGGACTGTGTGTTGCTTTCGGAAGCAGATTATCTTTATTGGTGTGGGCCTGTTGAGGAGTGTATCCACCATACATTACTGAAAAGTAATGATCAATTATCTTCCTTGGAGAGAAAAAAGGATGTAATTAGTGTTTTATTGTTATTATTATTATTATTATAACGCCAGGACAGGGTTCCCTCGGTCATAAAATACCTGGAAAAGTAATGAAATTAGAAAAAGTGTTTCCCAGGCCTGTAAATGATTGAAATTGTCATTGTGTTCATTAGATATAGAAACATAATTTTTTTTTTAGAAACTTGCAAAGGTTGAAATTCTAAATGATGGTTGCCTGTTCATACATTGGAGTCTGCATTTCCCCGAGGAAGTTGTGAATATTCGGGTGAATGTTTTGGCATAGAGCTGTTTAGATTCTCTCCAATATGACAGACACACATCTGCAAACATAGAATCTTACACCGCGACGTCAATACGAAGAAACAAAGTCATTTAGTTTTCCGCATTTACGAACTGCTTACAACTTCCAAATAAGCTGGAAGGTGGCATTTTGAAAGACTTATTTTCTGCATAGTGCGACCCAACGCATTCTATTATGTTTGTTCCATTATCATTGGTCCAGCCCTAGTTTACTGCATGTCAGATGTTTGACCTCCAATACCACCATCGTATAGAATATTTAAAGATGACCAGGACTGATGTCTCACTTCATATATCTCACTCCCTGTAGGGAAGTTTAACCAAGGTGTTTCGGCTGAAGCCAAGAAACAGACCTGGGCTGAAATCACCAATCAGATCAACAGTCTGGGAGAGAATCACAGAGAGGTTTGTAATTGTAATCATTGCTTTTATCAATCGGTTGTGACTAGAGGTTTAAGTCTAGTTGCATTCGCTGCATCGATGGATCGATTGTCAGTCCTACCGATTCAACTAAATCGATCTGCTAAAATAAATAAATAGAATGAATCGTTTTGGCTTCACCAATAATCGATATAAATGCGTTTTAATCGTATGAATCATGATTCTTAATTATGATTTTTTTTTTAAGACACTCTCTCCTCATCCAGCATGTAGTCTATTGAAAAATGTAAAAAAAAAAAAAGAACTGAGCATTACATTTTTGTATTCAGCATAAAATATTATGCAGGACTACTTTTTTATAGAATAAATGTGTTAAATAAGTAATTCTGTGGTCTGTTTATTTTTCACCTTTCAGAAGAATACAGATAGTCTCCCTCGCATTATTGCATGTTTATTTCATGGATATAGAATTTTCGTTACAAGTTACTGAATCGAATGGAATCGTTCCAAAAGAAAAAAATTGTCCTCGAATCGAATCGCCAACTACTGTGTCGTTAATCGAATCTCTATGAAGCCAAAGATTCACATCCCTAGTTGTGACCAGTTAAACCAAAGACTGATTCATCCTCTTAAATTGTTTTTATTTATTTTTTTGTCATTTATACAAATTATTATAGGTATTAATATTTAATTCACAACAGCAGCCAAAATTAGGGGGGGGATTGTCTTGCAGAAATATATTTTTTTCTATCCTGTTATCAGGTTATCTTGCTTATAGAAGGATAAGCAATTGTAGTAGTATTACTTTTTTCATTAATCAAGTTTGAAGAGAGTTAAAATACCCCCCATATTTATCAGAGCCTAAGGTGATGCCCAATTTAAAGCTAATCAATTTACTACCGTGTGGTATTGAACCGGGTTGTATTGTTGCTAGATGACTAATTTATAATCAAAATGGCTGGCAATTAGTGTCCAATCTAATCCACTTATTGTTTCAGCACTTTTCAGCAGTAGTTTGAAGCATTAGTAGAGGTTGTCATACAGATGTTTCCGATTGCTAAACGACAGCGGACACAACTGCAGCTACATGTGCAAAACTCTAACACAGTCTGCATCACCAACACTCACCTGAGCTAAACTGTTCACATCCACTGCAAAACAGACTCAGTGCAGCGAACACTGTGAACAATCGTCATGGCGACAACAACACACACTGTCACTCAGAACAATGTCCAATTGTAAAAATATATTTTACAGTAGAAACTGTTACGTAAATATTCTATAATTGCAATACAGAAAGTCTTGGTGGTGTGTGTGGTTTACAGTTTTGAGTGACGGCGACAACGTGCTGTAAAGCCACAGTGTGGTGCAGGTTGTGGTCAAAGTCAGGAGAGAAGTGTGTAGAGTTTTGGAAACTGTGTTCAAGCAATGAAAGACGAGCTAGAGTTTGGTCCACATGAACTGACTGTGGTTAGAGTTTTGCACATGTAGCTTCAGTTGTGCCCGCTGTCGTTTAGCAATCGGAAAGAGCTGTAATAGTAGCAGGCTCATACACGTACATATGTAGGATTTTTCAATAAAAATATTGTATCATCATGGGAGAATTTTTAAAGGAGGTTTCATTTTCTCACAGGTGCGTCAGATCATGAAGAAATGGGCTGACCTCAAATGTGATGGAAAGCGACGAGCCGTAGCCCTCCGGGGCCCCAATGGCAGTAACCTGAGGAAGAAGAAAATGGGTCCTGTGGAGAGGATGGTCAATAAGATACTAATGATGAGTCCTAGAGGAGGTGAGGAGAAGCAATCGAAGGGCGGGGTGTCTGTGAAATCTGGTTTTATGGTAGCACCTTTGTTGTCGGTGTGCATGCATAGTCGGTGTAGATGGCAGTTGGCATGTCCCCAGTTTGGAGAACCACCATCTCCTCTATACTGTGTCTAATAACTCATTTCAAAGCTCAGCCAATTTCCTGTCTCCTAAAGTGGGTGTGGTTATTGCTTGTTTGATGAATAAAAGCAAATTGCGTTATATTTGCATAATGTTTTCGTAGTTTTCTTTTGCTAACATTAGATAATCAGATAGCTGACAGACATATCCGCTAACTTTAGTTGCCAGATCTCGCAAAAGGGTGTTAATTTTCTCCAGACAAGAACGACAATAGACTGCACTCTATTGATCACCATATCTGTAAATATGATTGATACTGTTTACATTGTTTGTTTGTTTATAGCGTCCATTTCTTGCATTTATATTGTTTATACAGCTTGCATGCAAAATACAATAGTATATGGAAATGCACAGGAGAGCAGAACAGGTGTTGCTTCATCTTAATTAAGTAGTTTCTTGTTGGTTTTCAGGTGGCGACAGTGACGTGGACATTGGCGAAGATGAGGATTTTTCAAAGGCTTACAGTAAAGGGCCAGCCCCCAACCATCCATCCTACTCCTACCTCAGCTTGACAGACAGTTCCCACTCTCTACCTGGAGGAGTCTCCTTCGACATTTCTCCCCTCTCCTCACCAGAAAAAGAACTTAGTGGTAAGAAGATCTGGATAATAAGAAGGGCAATGGTTCTGCATCAGACAGTGAAAGGGCAGATAATTAATAATCTGTTTTCCCTGATATGCAACTAAGAAAATAGTGAGCTGTGCTTGTCTACAGCTGCTCGAACCGGTCAGTTTGTTTGTTGTGACTTTGGTGAATCTGAACTAAGCTTTTTAAAACACCAAACTCACAATGACTCAAACTAACTGATCGAGGCAGCAGTAGACCAGCAACTCCCATGTTTTGCAAGATAAAATTACTTCTAAATTAAGAGTCTGATGGCTTTGTGGACAGCATAGATGGATATAACGGCTTCAGCCCCCTGTCGGAAAAGGCTATCTCAATATAGCCTACACTGTTAATGATGATAGGTGGGCCTTTTTTTATGTAACGTTATGCTGCTGCCTCCATCCACGTCAGTACATTGCTTTGCTCCCGTGCTGGTACTCCTGGTAATACTCTGACTGTGGAAAAGTACCTCATAGAAGCCCATGTAAAAAATCAGAACTGTGGCTTTTAAACTGCCACATGGTGCACAATTTCCATACAGCTTTCTTCACCGTTCACCCACACGTTTTGAAGTGGGTATAGTGAGTTGAGGATTTTTAAAGGTCAAGGTTGTTTCTGAGCTGCACAAGAGGAAGGAGAAAGGGACACAATTCCCAAGCAGTGGGGAAAAAAACTTTATTTGTCAAGACGACCAAATAAAGCTTGTCTAATTTGTAAATCATGAGTTAAAGCGTGAGATTAGTCTGTGTCTTACAGTTCATACAATCATACAATTGAATTGAAAAGTTGAATTTGTTTCCTACTATATTAGCTTCAAGTTTGAGGTATTCTACATTTTGGCATTGCAACATTTCTTACAGCTGCTTGACAATGTTTTACAGGCGATCCCTTCCAGTCCTCCTCTGATTTTGACCTGGCTGACGATGGAGGTAAGACCTTAGTTTTATACAGTTGGTGATTTCTCCTCCCTGCAGAAAGACGCAAATTACCATTTTCTTCAATCTTAATTAAATAAGATATGGGACCTTACTACATTTTCAAATTATCCAAGAATTTAGTACATAACGATTGTATAAGCCCTAACCCTCCTAATTAAATTCAGCACATCCATAATCATGGTGAATGAAGTGTCTATTCACATTTAACTTTGAAGTAACAGCTTTATTTTGTTACACTGAAGAATGATCCGATCGGACCCACACAGTGGGAATACAGATTCTTCAGGGATCTCAAGTATTAACAGTTGATAAAGCCTTTAGAAAGTCTTAGTCTTAACTTTTTATGGCACACTTTGATGTTTTTATGATATACTACTGTCTATACTTCTGTGGCTTGACTGATACATTTTCGTGTCCCTCTGTGATCTGCTAGAATGTACCCTGGACATGGAAGAAAACGACGACTCCATGTTCTCTTCCCAACCATCCTCAAATCACCCACCCTCCTCTATCTCCCTGGATCCCCTGCCTGAGGTCTTGCTGAGGATGAGGCCAGTCCATACCTACTCCCGAAACAGCCAGAACCACACCTCCCCCAGACCTCCACCCGGACCATCTCCCTCTGTGGCATCCACCTCCTCTGTTTTCCCTTCAGTGTCCGATTCAGACAACCCCTCATCCTCTGCTGCGCCTCCCCCGTCGCAGTCCCCCACAAACTTGAACATGACTGGCTCCTCCGTCCCTGCTCCTTGCTCCTCACTCACTCCCCCTCCTTCCTCTTCTTCTCCATCTGTTGGAAGCAATACCATTACCACTCACTCTGCACCCTCCCTTTCCTCCATCCCACCACCTCCTAGTGCTCCCAATAACACTGCTGCTGCATCTTCCTCCTCTGTTGCTTCTACTGCGACTTCCTCATCCAAATCTCATGTACCTTCTCCCTCCTCCTCTGTCCTCCAACCCACTAATTCATCCACATCAGGCTCAAACCTGTCTGACCCTCTCCCGGCCGGAGCGTCTTCCCGCAGATCCCAAGACCATGTGTCACAGATGGCCTCTCAGAGTCTCCAGCAGCAGCGAGCTAGCAGGATGCTTCTGACTTCGGTGTCTCAGTCTCTGGAGATGTTGGCTCAGTCTGTCCAGCTACTGGTGGAAAGCCAGCAGGAGTTTGTGCAGGAGTCTCTGCTGCTGCAGAGGGAGACAGTGGACATTCTGAGGGATTTCTCCAACACAGCATTGACTATGTTGAGAGACAAAGGCAACAGTGGTCAACTGACAACACATCATCAACCCACCGCACACTTCTGAAAGATGGAGAATAAACCTGGGCAGGTAAATTGTGGCAATGGGAGAAGATTACATGTGGAGTGTTCCCGATGATAAACATCCATCTTGTTGGTAAAATAAAAGCGATGGCTGATGTTTGATATTAGGAGCCACTATGTTTGCCCAGCGGCACAAACACATGGAGTTGCAGGCCAGGTTCTCATAGACTGAATCTTGTTTTTTTTTTCATTCTATATTTACTGTTTGTCCGTTGCAGACTTAACTGACATTTTAAAGTTGGTGTTTTGAGCTGCTAAAATCTTCACCTCTTTACAAATGTCCTCAAATTGAGATCAACGGACTCGATTTTTACTTGTTGAGTGCACTGGGACACTTTGTTCAACTGGCTCAATGAATGAGAGGAAATTAACAAAGCAACTGTAATGTGTCAGTAGGATATAAAAGTACTAACTCTGTGTTTTAAGATCGAGAGCCAGTTCTACATCAGAGAGGGAGCATCCCTCCGGCCACCATCTTAATATTGGACTGTTGGAATCTCTGATGTGATGCAACTATGAACTACTTTGATAGATTAATAATAATAAATGATTTAAACACAATTTCATTTTTATTGAACTTACTACTGGTGAAGAAAATGATTTACTCAAAAAAAGGAAACTGCTCAAAATGGCAGAATGTGCTGGCTAAGGATGTTTTTGAATGAAAATGTTGAATATTTTTGTTGTTGCCAGTTACAAAATTAAGGCCACTTAGAACTCATACTGTGGTGAAACGGTGAATTCCTCAGATCGCTTTGTCAATGCAATTTGATAACATATTTAATCCAGAATGAGCTTGACTTAACTGCAAAGATTTGTAAGACCCCATTATCTTTTGCGTTGTGTCAGATTTATCACCAATACATTAGGACAAACATCTGAGCCCAGAAACATGTAAGTATGTATGTTCTGCTGCCCAAAATAGTAACATGAATGATGCAATTTTCTTACTTACAATTCACTCTCTGACCAACTGTAACGTTCTGCTACTCAAACCAGGCTATGTGATGTTCCCAACAACCAAAGCCTTACAATAAAGACTTCATTATAAAAAGAAGAGAAAACTGTTTGGAAATGACTTAATTGTTGGCAGTTCTGTACAATCTGGTAATCTATATTCTCTCTTTTCTCTTACGTGATTCATTCCTAATTACATTAAATACTCATGTTGCCCTGCGATGAACTGCCATCCTGTACAGGGTTTACCCTGCCTTCGCCCAATGTTGGCTGGGATTGGCTCCGAGTCAATTTATACCATATCAAAAAAGTTATAGTACAGTGTCCATCCATCCATCCATCGTCTACCGCTTATCCTGTATTCAGGGTCGCGGGGGGGGGGGGGGGGGGGGCTGGAGCCGATTCCAGCTGACATTGGGTGAAGGCAGGGTTCACCCTGGACAGGTCCATCGCAGGGCCATCCTGCATGTCTTTGGACACCACCTTGAAGCCCCTATAGTACAGTGTGTGTTAACAAATATAGTATATGTTACAGTATATGTTGAATTAAATTTAAAAAATGTGACTATGGCTTTATATTTTATGTACTACATGCTCACTTTGCTTGACGTATGACACGGTGGCTTTTTATGACTTATTAACTTTTTACCACATTTTATTAATTTTGTTGTCTCACATTTTCTGTGAAATTTCGACATGGTGGACTGCTTTTTTTCACCCTACAATACTTGTGTGGCTGTGGCTCAGGGGTGGAGAGCGTAGTGCTGTAATCAGAGGTTCAGAGGTTTAAATCCAGGCTCCTCAGGTCTCCATGCAGAAATATCCTTGGGCAAGTTACTGAATACCCAGTTTGATGCTGCTCCATCAGTGAGTGTGCATGAGTTAGATATACTCTGCTATGACAATTTTTATTTTTTTTATTTTTTATTTTTTACTTTTTTCGACATACTATACTATTTATTTTCCCCCGAAAAATTGGCCTATGAAAATTTGACTATAACTTTTTATGGCTGTTTTAGACTCACTATATTCTGACTATGCTTGATGTACGATACCAGGGATTTTTTTATGAATTTTCAATCATTTTTTACAATATATTATTAATTTTATCGAGTGACTTTTTGCGTGAATTTTCAACATGCTATACTATGATACACTTTTTTCCCCCAAAAAAAATTTGATTATGACTTTTTATGACTTGTTTATGACTTTTTAACCATCTTTTACAATATTTTTAATCAATTTTATCCAGTGACTTTTCTGTGAAATTTCGACATGCTGGAGCTAACAGTCCTTCAATCACAAGATGGGACGTTCAAATCCTGGCTCCTCCAGTCGGCATGCCGAAGTACCCTTGGGCAAGATACTGAACACCCAATGCGATGCTACACCATCGCACCATCGCTGTGTGTGTAAATGAGTTAGATATGCTCTACTATTCCCCTTTTGTTTTTACTTGTTTCAACATGCTATCTTTTGGAACAATTTGACTACAGCTTTTTATTATTTTGTGTATATAGAAAATGTTTTAGATCTTTGAGTTCATCTCATGAAAATGGGAGCAAAAACAAAAGTGTTGCATTTATATTTTTGTTCAGTGTAGTTTAGGAGTATAGAATAGAATAGAATAGAAGTTTATTTATATAGCACCTTTCACAGACAACAGTCACAAAGTGCTTTACAAATTAGAGTGCATACATTCAGTGCACTTGATACTGGGCATGTATACAATGATAAATGAGTCTGTTTGTATTATTTTATCAATTTCCAGTTAAATTGACTAAAAATAACTCAAGTCTTATCCACATCTCTGTACTGACGAATACTGCCAAAACCAATTATCTAGTAATCAACGTCAAAAGGCAGCATTAAACCTGACCACTAACTACTGATAGTGCTGCACATTAATTCAGATAAACATCACTCAGTATACCAGCATAAATACACAGAAGGCTGTCAATTGGGGTCTTACTGTGGATTTGATTTGACTTTTTTCACCTTGTTGGTAGGATGAGTTTTTACACCCCAGATGGCCAGGTCCAATAATTTGCTGGATGCCTGAAATTAAATTAAATCATGGACATATCACTTATTATGTTAAATGCAGTTTAAATCAGCAGCTATATATCTAGACATCCAGCACGAAACGTTGGACCAGTGAGCAAAAACCACATACAAAAGATGAGATGATTAAAAGAGGGCCAGGAAACAGCACATCTAAGCTGATGTTGAAACGAAAGGCGTTACTTCACTTATTTCCTGACAGTCTTTTTCACATTGAGCCATCACAGACTGACAATTATTATTATTATTATTACAAATATTAATAATATCAGAAGCTGCAAAGAACAAACTGGCAGAAAGTATTAAATGTTGCCCTCATTACATGGTATGGACTCAGTTTAGACAAGCAGGTTAACTAAAGAATGGGTTTTCCTTTGAGGGCTGGTTAATATGAAGGGATTTTATTTCCAATAAAAAGGCAAACATTGGTTAAACAATTTATATAATTTTGCATAACAGATATTCTTGTTTTCCCATCTTGTGACCCTTCAGATGTTTCCATCAAAAGCAAAGTTGATCAAACAAGATTGATGAGTTTGCCGTAACTCACTCATAAAATCCTCAGAACGACGTGCCTTGAAGGTTCAACAGTTTCAGTTTAAGGCAAGGCAAGGCAAGGCAACTTTATTTGTATAGCACATTTCATACACAAGGCAGACTCAAAGTGCTTCACATCATACAACAAAGTGGAAAAAAAAAAAAGAATTAAAAGAAAATAAACGCAAAATTAAAAATGCATTACAGAAAGAAAAGGAGAATAAAAACCTATTTGCAATAATTAAAAACAGTGCAGACATTAAAATATTTAGCAGAAATCTATGGTGAACATTAAAGTTTTCAGTCTAGTTTTAAAAGTGGTCAGAGTTGGGGCAAGTCTTACATCTTCAGGAAGTTTATTCCAGCCATTTGTTGCATAGTGACTAAATGATGCTCTCCCGTGATTGTTGTTTACTCTGGGAATCACTAACAGATTGGTCTCAGAAGATCTTAGTGGTCTAGAAGGCTTATGTAGTGGGAGCATATCAGTGATATACTTCGGCCCTAGACCATGTAGTGATTTATATGTGAGCAGGAGGATTTTGAAATCCATCCTCTGACATACAGGGAGCCAAGATGACTGTTTATATTCTGAAAATAATTTTCAGAACACTCAAAGTCAAACATGTTACAGCTTCCTTAATGCTCTTTTGTCACTGGACAGTTCATGTACTTTGTTTTTGTTTGTTTTTTAGGTCAACCAGTGAAGAATAAGGCCGAATGTGTGAACTGATTGAATCAGTTCAATGGAATCTGTGAATTTTTTTCAGGATAATAATAATAATAGTATTGATTTTATATATTGATGCATATATTGTGTATGAGGAACATTGATGGTACATCTTTGTATTAAGTGTGACTATAATAATAAAATGATGCGTTATTTGAATTTACATATTTCACCAAACCATTTTCACTCCTGAAAGAAAACAGCTCAAATTGCAGCTTTGTGATGACCTGAAGAGGAAATGGGTAAAAAAAAAAAAAAAAAAACTTGACTGTTGGCCTGATAAAGAGACAGGGAACACAGTGACAGGCACATTGTGTAGACATGCATCACAGAGTGCCGATTGCAGTTCTGTGGCTCTGGAGCTCAGGTAGGACTCTGTTTTAATAATGGCCATTTGAAACAATTAAAAGATATATATATATATATATATATATATATAGAGAGAGAGAGAGAGAGAGAGAGAGAGAGAGAGAGAGAGAGAGAGAGAGAGAGACAGAGACAGAGACAGAGAGCGAGAGATCTGTGCAGAACCTCTAGTCGGGATGCACAAGAATATTTATATGACATGAGAATCATACTGTGTTAGATCCCACTGTCAGCAGCTACATCAGAATGTATGCTACTATTATATATTATTGTTATATCACATAAAAGGATTTACTGAAGAAACATTCTGGTTCTTATTCTAATTCCTTGTCATTCAGAGACCATACAAAGGTGCATAAATATGCATGTGTATGTGCAATCACTTATGGAGGAGTCATAATAAAACTAGTGGGTGGACATTTTTCTTCAGAGTTTTCTGGTAGAGAGCAGAATTCATGGTTCCATCAATAATGGCAGGTTGTCCAGGACCTGAAGCAGCAAAACAGCCCCAGACCATCACACTGAAACCACAATGTTTGACTTTTGGTATGATGTTCTAATTGTGGAATGCTGTGTTAGATTTCCACCAGATGTAATGAGACCCATGTCTTCCAAAAAGTTCTACCTTTGACTCATCGGCCCATAGAATCTTCTCCTAAAGGTCTTATGGGGTCATCAAGGTTTTTTTTTGGTAAATGTGAGACGAGCCTTTGTGTTTGTTATGGACAGCAGTCATGTCCTTCTTATTGTGGGATCTTGAACACCGACCTTAACTGGGAGCAAGTGAGGCCTGCAGTCCTTTAGATCAGGGGTTCTCAGGGACCCCTTACAGGGGAGAACATTTTCCCCTCATAATCGTAACACAGATTAAGCACATTTCAACCGCCGCTGGAAGTATGAGTTCTTGTGCGATTGTGTGTGGCTTTTTACTTTTAGCAATCCATTGAGCGACCAAATAGGAATCCTTCTGTATGGAGCTAGAACAGTCTCATAATTCATAAATGCACACAGAAATTCATAAATGCACAAAAAAGATTTACAAATGTATTTGGGGATTTGTATATACATGTGACTCAAAACACAAATACATTTTACAGTGTCTCCCCCAAAAGTCTAAAACACAACTCCGCCCGCACCGGTTCATCTTCCCCAGAATGAGGGAATACATTACTTCCATAAAATGCTTCTTTATAAAAGAAAAATAGATATTTATATAACTGTACACCTAATCTATACAGCATAAAGACAGGGAGCACAGGAAGAAGGGAAATTATCTCCAGAAATAAGGTCGATTCTGGCTCTAGCACCCATATCCCTCCAACGCAACGCACTCACGTGATTGGCTGTAAAGGAGGGAGACATCTGATTGGCTACAGACAACCTCCTCTTAGAAAAAACGCATTTGTGGATCAGAGTCACGTCAGGGGAGTCTCAAAAGTTTCACACACAAATGCAGGGAGGTTTACAAATTAAAAGCACTTTGTAAATACAGGTCCAACAGTTCATATATGAATGTAACAAGCCCCAAATGCGTATTTGATGAAGATTGCAAATACTTTAACATTCATGTATTTGTGATTTTTTTTAGATTTGTGTGTGCATTGGAAATATGTTTATGAATCTTGTTTTTTATATGTGAATATTTTTTACTTACATATGAAATGAAACATATTTGTGTGTGCATTGAAAATGTATTTGTGTTTTGAGTCACATGTATATACAAATCCCCAAATACATTTGTAAATCTTTTTTGTGCATTTATGAATTTCTGTGTGCATTTATGAATTATGAGACTGTTCTAGCTCCATACTTCTGGGCTTTCTCTGAAGTTGTGGCCGGGTTCACCATCCGTGTTTTCTGGCGGGTGTATATATATATATATATTCCAATATGAGAGACAACAGAAAATACTCTTTGTGGTTTCAATATCTGTACTGCATCACAGTAATTGATGACATTTCTATGAGACAACAAAAAGATATAAAGACATAAAGACATAATAATCACCTTTTAGCTGCCACTTCCTGCAACCTAAATTAATAATTTGTATTTGCATGTGTGTGTGCTTATTCATCTCCTCAGGGATTTGCACCGCAGACACACATATTTCAGGTAAATGAGAAATACGAACACATTTGAGAACCAAAGTCTTGTTATATAACAACTTCACTTCACGTTCTGCTTACTTGTGTCCCTGTTCAGTAGAGCCCGATGATGTCAGGTTGGTGGGGGGAGCCAGCCATTGTGCTGGTAGACTAGAGGTGAAACTCCACGGAGAGTGGAAAGCAGTGGACAACCAGGACTGGAAGCATTGGCAGCCGACATCGGCAGCTGAAGTTTGCAGACGGCTTAACTGTGGTTCTTTTGTTTCATTACGAAAGCCATCGCACTCTGTTATGAAGAAAATACACAACATCTTCCAGCCTTCCTATATGGACCGTTTCATTATGAAGCCTCGCCAGTCTTCCACATTGGAGGTCACCTGTTTAGGTCAGTGTCTTAAATTTACAGCTACTACCACAGTTCAATGTCCTTCCTATGGTGAAGGAAGGAATAAAAACCAAGTGAGCACAAATAAACTGGAACAATTAAAGACTGGTGAGGGGTTAAATTATATTGTTTGTACACAGCACAGTTTCTGATCTGATCCCCCTTTGCGAGGACGACAATATTTTCAGTTCCTTCTAAAACTGTTACAAACGACTTATCTGATAATAGTATGCACTGATGGATGTGATTAATCCTCCAGGGTTACCTAGCCTAATGTGGGATGTGCATTATTTATGAAACATTTGGATAATTATGGCTTGTAGATATGGGTCCATAGCATGCAAGAATAACCTTTTCAAAATAATCTTCAGCTGTTTCTCACAAAAATCCTCTGGCAACCTGACTTAATGTTTTCATGTCAACATTAATGTAGTTTTAAAATGTAGACCCGTTTTATCTTGCATGTGCTCTACACTTCCTTGACAATACATTTAATTGAAGGGATGGATCCCTTTAAAAAACAGCTCTAAAGTCACAAACAATTTAATTAAACAATTAAGAATGTGTCTCATTTGGTTCTGTTATTTGATCTGCTATGCACTAAAGTGAGTTAATCTTTCTCCCTCCAGACTCTGTCAGGCTGGTGAATGGGACTAGTCTGTGTTCAGGCAGACTTGAGGTGAATTTTAACCCATCTAACCAGCAGACTAACCAGTCGTGGTCCTCAGTTTGTCAAGATGACTTTCACCAGCAGGATGCAGAGGTGGTCTGCAGGGAGCTTGAATGTGGGGCTCCTTCAGTCCTCCAGGGGGCGCTCCATGGAGAAGTGGAGGCTCCAGTGTGGACCAAAGACTTCCAGTGTGGAGGTCATGAGTCTGCCCTCCTGGACTGTGACAGCACAGTTAGAAACACCTGCTCCCCTGGCAAAGCTGTTGGACTCACCTGCTCAGGTAGAAGAGAACATTAGAAGAGTTTAAATCAATATTTTGAGAATCCTGCATAACTTATTACATTTTAACGGACACAATTCATCCAGTAACTCATTGTGGTATTACAGCACTTTTATGGTGACAGACAAATCATTACAAAATGAGAAATGGGAAAGACAAGGGACTTTAGGTGTTATGATATCCTACAAACAATTGAAAAATAAATTGTACTCTACTCTACTGTATTGTTAATCGAATCGAGTCGCTGTGAAGCCAAAGATTCACACCCCTACTCCATACACACACCCTCCCAGGAGACCATGGCCCAGATTGATGGGCAGATTTACAACATTACTTGCCTCATCTTCTTTTTTCAATTTCCAGTGCAAAATATACATGGACACTGATGCAGAATATGCCTATGCATGCTCCATCTGTTTGCTGTGCATATATATATACACACACACACATATACAGGCATATAGACATGCAAGTATACCTGCAAAAAAAACATATAAAGATACAAATAATAGAAAAGCCAATGTGAGGGGTGCGAATGTGAGCATGCATGGTGGTCATGGTGGTAAAAGCTGCAGTCTTGTTCCTCCACAGAACCTGCTGGTGTCAGGCTAGTCGGAGGTGCCAACCAGTGTGAGGGCATGCTGGAGATGAAACAACTGGGCGAATGGAAACCAGTGGATGACACGGACTGGAGCCTGAGATTAGCAGGCGTAATGTGTGAAAAACTGAACTGTGGCTCTGCTGTTTCTATCACGGGGAGATCAGAGGCCTCAGCTAGAGAGAGTTGGGGAAAAGAATCTGACTGTGATGCATCTTCACTTGTGGAATGTTTTACACAATCTTACTATACCTCTACTTTTCTAGAGGTAACCTGCTCAGGTAACACCTAATGATTATAACCTGTCACACATCTGTTAGTTGTTTGAACTGTTTAAATGAGACGTTAAAAATATAAAAACCTGACAGAGCCTTTTTAGTTGACAATCATACAAAGAGATCCGCCCCAACATAAAATACTAATATGTACTGTTCATTAACCCTTGTTTGGTGTTCATATTTCTGTTACACAACCATGTTCACGGGTCCTGTGGACCCACCGCATTATTAGCTCTTAAAATCAATACAGCCATAAAACCAATATAGATAGCTAATATGGTCAATATTGGACATGTACCTCTGTTAGATCATATTTATAAATAAAATTTGTTTCGAGATTGAAATGTAATTTTTGAAAAAAAAAATATGAGTGAAATAAACTAGGCTTATCTTGAACAAATATAAATGAAACAAGGTTTTTCATCACTACTGATATTTAGTGAACAAATGTAGTGTACAGATTAACAGATTTAATATATTTCATGCAGTCCCCATGAACATAGGTTATACAACACATGAGGGGCAGAGTTTTTCTGTGTGTGTGTGTGATGCATTAAACTGCGTCTTCCTGTTGTACTGTGGCTACCTGATGAAGGCTTTATTTTGAGGGTGTCTGATCCTGGTCCCGCTTTTCCAACTCAGTCAGTCTCTGAATTGTCAGATATGTGATACTTAAATTCTGAAATATCTAAATATCTAAATAAATAGCCCTCTTCACTATCTCCAATCCTCTCTATCTTTTAAAATAATTTCCAACACCCTATGTGGAGATATTCTTTCGGCCATCTTGATCGATTGTGATAAGGAGCCATACACGTAAAGCTTTTATTACACACACACACACACACACACACACACAGTTAATAAGCTCAAACGTGCCAACAAAAACAACAAAGAAGAATGGATGATGACTGCATTTTAATTAATTAAACTTTTATTTGAGTGCTAGAAATCTCCTCTGGGTGCCTTTAACCGGAACTAAATCCAAATCTGGATCAGTTCTGAAACCTGGCGCTGCATCTCACTCCATTTCAACTCCAAATATCAAAGTGTGCTTTATGGGCACAAAAGCTTCAAAGCAGCTTCAAACAAGTAATACCAACTTGTTGTCTTACTCCCTGCTGTGTCAGCTGCTACAGCTTCCATATTCATAGTGCAATATCAATAAAGTTGTTCTGTCTCTGTCACTTCACAGACTCTCAGACTGTCAGGCTGGTGAATGGGACCAGTCTGTGTTCAGGCAGACTGGAGGTGAAGTTCCACCAGTCCAACCCGTGGTGGTCCTCAGTGTGTGAAGATAATTTTGACCAGCAGGATGCACAGGTGGTCTGCAGGGAGCTTGGCTGTGGGGCTCCTTCAGTATTCAAAGGGGGACTCTATGGAGAAGTGGAGGCTCCAGTGTGGACCAAAGAGTTCCAGTGTGGAGGTCATGAGTCTGGTCTCCTGGACTGTAGAAGCTCAGGCTCAGATAGAAACACCTGCTCACCTGGTGAAGCTGTTGGACTCACCTGCTCAGGTAGAAGAGGAGCTGCAGCTTTGATTTAACAACTATTGTATGTTGAGTCATTCTCCTTCTGTCCCTAACAATTAATTCATTTGTTTTTGTTTAGACCCTGATGCTGTCAGGTTGGTGGAAGGAGCTAGCCGTTGCACTGGTCAACTCGAGTTGAAACACCAGGGACAGTGGAAACCAGTAGATCACCGGGACATTGACTGGAACCTGAAGGTAGCAGCTGAAATATGTCGACGGCTGGATTGTGGTTCATCAGTTTCAACAGGTAAGAAGATGCATTCCTCAGAACGATCCGTGTGGTGGATCACCTCTTCCTGTGCCCAGTCCAACTCCACACTGAAGGAATGTGTGACAACGCGGGCTGCCCTCAGCCATTCCAGCCTGGAAGTCACCTGCACAGGTAATTTTGACCGATGGTAATGGTGATGTGACATTAGATTACTTTGCTTAGCCCTATGCCTCCCCAAAATGTCTTTCTAGACTCTGTCAGGCTGGTGAATGGGACTAGTCTGTGTTCAGGCAGACTGGAGGTGAAGTCCAACCAGTCTAACCAGTCGTGGTCCTCAGTGTGTGAAGATGACTTTGACCAGCTGGATGCACAGGTGGTCTGCAGGGAGCTTGGCTGTGGGGATCCTTCAGTCCTCCAGGGTGCACTCTATGGAGACCTGGAGGCTCAAGTATGGGCCAATGAGTTCCAGTGTGGAGGCAATGAGTCTGCTCTCCTGGACTGTAGAAGCTCAGCGTCGACTAGAGACACCTGCTCACAAGTTGGACTCATCTGTTCAGGTAAAAGAGGACCTACAGCTGTAATTTGCCGTACTCTCTTACTTCCTCTACTTAGAATTCTCCCGACTCTGCTCAGGTCCAAACAATATCAGGTTGGTGGGAGAGGCCAGCCGCTGCGCTGGTAGCCTGGAGTTGAAGAACCAGGGAGAGTGGAGACCAGTGGTTGACTGGGATTCTGAATGGGACCAGAAGTCTGCAGCTGCAATCTGTAGACAACTGGATTGTGGTTCGGCTGTTTCAGCAGATATAGCAGACAGTTTGTCAGAGAGACTTGTGTGGTGGATCAAGTCCTCCTGTGTCCAGTCAGCATCTACACTGTTGGAGTGTGTAATAACGACTCATGTTAACGAAAGCTATTCTGGCTGTGAAGTGATATGCTCAGGTAATACTGACCACCAACGTCTTAAATAGACTTGTCTTGTTCCTGATGTATGAATAATGTATGTGTCCACTGTTACTATCCCTTTTTAGACAGGAGGGATTAAATCAAGCTTTTTTTCACAATTGTCATTGAGGATGAATTCCTTTAAAAATGTGTGCTTTCAGTTCTCTGGGCTCTATTTTCACAGCTTAGTTTGGCAAATAATCTCCCTTTTTGCTTTCAGATTTGCTGGTTCAGCCAAACATCTCCCTCTCTCCCTCCACTGACGGGGTCTCCAAGGCCAAGCAGCAGGGGCTTCGGGTGCTCATGGGCTCCGACTTCACCATCAAATGCTCTACCGAACCACAGTATCCAGGAGGCTCCTTCCAGCTCATCTTCACCACCTCCAACACAGCACAGAACTACACCCTGCCAGCTGCCAATCACTCTGCTCATTTCCTGTTCTCTAGTACCGACTCCACCCATCGAGGGGAGTACCGCTGTGTTTATCACCTCCATGTTTTCTCCCATAACTTCTCTGCTGAGAGCCAGCCACTGAGTCTCACTGTCTCAGGTAACATCACAGTTGATCTTAGTCAAACACAAAGAACATTGGAACTCTCAACATGCAGCTTTAATTATGAAATATGTTATTTATATACCCCAATATGGAGTCCTACTAAACATAGTAGCTGGTGGAAGACAGGCAATATGGCTCTCCAATCACTTAATTCGGGCTGTATTAAATGATTGCACTTGGTCCCGAAAGGGCATTTGATTCACAACAAGACACTTGACACAAGGGTCAAAAGGTCAAGTGTGTCTTGCAGTAGATGTCAGTCAGGAAACATGTACCTTCATAGAGTGTGCCATGTTTTTTTGGCGGTCTCGTTCTTGTTTCTCGCTGCTTCCATCACTCAAATTAAAGAGTGAGCATGACAGTTGTCAGTATCACAAAACAACCATTTAAGATATTTTAATTGCATCTGTGTTTTTTTTTATTCTACAAAAATGTACATTCAGTTCCTGACAATTATTTTAATGTTAACAATGTATGTTTTTTTTTATTTTAATTAAAAAAAAACATTTTGTTTCAGCTTCTCTGACCGAGTTGATCATCCGTCTCGTTGTCCTTCTGCTGGGTATGATGTTACTCATTGCTGCCCTCTGCTTCAGCTCTAAGGTACTATCTTTATTCAGAGGAAGGCTGGCTTTTTCACTGAGAGTATTGGTGTGATATATTTGGATAGAAGAGGCCAGTTACTGGATCACTAATAACCCACAGTGGCTGTGATGTCTTTCCAGAAGTCAGGATGAGAGAAGAATGGAGGTTAAGGACTTCTTGATGGTTCCAGGAAAGAGGAGTATCTCCAAGGAGCTCGTTTCACATTCAGATGTAAACATAAGGAAAGATTTTAGACAGCGGTTGTCTTCAATGTCAGATCCACTGAAAAAGAAATTTGTCGAAAAAATGTTGAAAGGCTGTATATGCTAAATGTAATCTTTACATCTCTGATGTGTTGTATCTTTAATGTTTTTCTTCTTCTCCAGAACAAATGTATGTGCTTGATCACAAATAAAAAATCATATTTGATCACTAGTGTAGATGTAGTTATGTTGTTTTGTTTGTTTCTGTATAAACTTTAATACAAAATGTTACGCTTTATTTTATTGCTTGATCAGTAATGGGTTGTCCTATATAATAAGGACAACCCATTCTACCCACTGATCAACTCAACCGCAGTTATAAAACAGGAGTTCCATTGCTCAGACTGTTGATTAGAGAACATGATGACAAATTGCTAAACGTTGCAAACATTTTCCTTTTGTGTTAGACATCATAGCAAATTAAAAGTTGACTGATTTACTGTGGTGTCTGGACTGGATTTTAAAATGCATTCTAAATCTAAATTACAACTTTACATGGTGTTAAGTTCAAATTGTAATATTTTCCCCTTCCCAAATGGAAGAGACAATCTCACAATTTAGCTGACACAAAGTCCAGTCCCAGTAAGTCATTTTAAAGAGTACAGCATATGATTTTAATTGGTATCTTCCTGAGAAACCACACGAAGCCGGATGAGAAGATTAAAAGATAGACAGGAAACTACACAGAACAGCAGAGCTGATAAGTTGTCACTCCTGAGTTTCATAAGGGCTCCAAGATCTTTGTGCACATCTGTCCTTGACAAGACACATGAAAAGGCAAACAAACTGAGTGGACATGGATCACAGAGTGCTGATTGTGGTTCTGTCACTCTGGAGCTCAGGTAGGACTCTGGTTTAATTGTTTAAATTATTGCCCTGAATAAAACAATGTAAATAATATAATCTCGTCCTTTTTTCTTCTTCTTTTCTCTGAATGGGCACTAATGCAGAATATGCATAGACATGCAAGTGTAGTGCAGTTTACGTATGCTTGTGTGGGAATGCATATATGTATGTGTATGCATGTGTAGCTATGTATTTTATGTGCATATGTGGATATGCATATATGTTTCCTGCTCTGTTACACAGCAACAGTTATATATTGCTTTGCAGCCATGCCAAGTGTTTGCATATCTGCAAAATGCACGTAATAGAGTGCAAGAACAACTCTGCCGACTGCACCTTGTTCTGGATGCAGATAAAACAAAACTTATGTTGTTCACTAATTCTAAATCAGTAAGATCAAGTCTGTCACTGTCAACAGGAATGGTCAACAAATTGAACTTGTATCTACTTTTAAATATCTGGGATTCTTGATTGATGACCACTTGTCTTTTAAGGCACATATTCAGTATGCTGTTAAGAAGCTGAAGCTTTTACTTGGATTTTATTTTAGAAATAAGTCTTGCTTATCCTTTAGGGTGAAACAGAAACTGGTGGAGTCAACCTTTCTTCCGATTATTGATTATGGTGATGTGTTATATATGAATGCCTCCGTTCAATGCCTCTACATGCTGGATAGTGTGTATCATGGTGCTCTGAGGTTTATTACAAACTGTGGAGCTCTAACTCATCATTGTGTCTTATATAGGAATGTAAATTGGCTATTCTTATATGTGCGCTGGATCGGCCATTGGTATGTGCTGAATTACAAGGCTATTCTTATGATGATTCCATCTTATTTATCATCCCTTTTAATTTTGAATAATAGGGCTTACAGTCTCCGCTCTCAGGACTTTTATCATTTTACTTTTCCTAAGGTCAGAACAGAAATGGGGAAGAAAGCTTTAAGATTTTCTGCTCCGAGTACATGGAACATTTTGCAGTCAGAGCTCAAACTCCAGTCTGGTATCTCTGAATGTATTCAAGTCCATGATAAATTCCATTACATGCAGGATTCACGAGTGTAAACTGTTTATTTGAGTGCAAATGTTTGACTAATCTTGTAAATTCTTTTAACTAATTTTGAAAATTCAATTGTTATTTGTATTCTATTTGTTTTTTTCTTTTATGTCTATGATAAATGTGACGGTGTTGAAACTTTACGTGCTATAAAATATATATCATATGATGTGATATGATGAAAAATAGGCTGTTCAATTACAACTCAATCAAATCAATAAACCCTTTCTATTGTCAGTTAATATTAGGCTATTTCAATATTGGGGTTGAAATGATAATCAAAGAAGAACGAATAACTTTTTCATGCAGGCTGAGCAACAAAACGGACCTTCTGTTGTCATGACATTTAATTATTGTAGGCATAATCTATGAAGTGAAATTAAATGTGTGAGAATGAGTCCTTGCTGTTAAAAGTGTAAAAGCCCAAAACAATTACTCAACGATTCATTATTATTGTATTAGGATTTCATTTTTACATGATTTGTGTGTTAATAAAACTTACACAATAACAATAATATGTAAACTATATTTTTGAGTGCTATTACCGTAAGTCCATTCTAGAGTAGGAACAACATTTCACTATTTTTTGTTGTTTTACTGTTACTATTTATTAAGAGTTAATAAAGTCAAATAAAACAGCATGGCATTTAATTTATTTTGACCCTGTTAAAAGAAAGAGGCACTTTGGGGGTCATTTAATTAGGCATTGCATGTTATTTTTGAGGCTTGAAGAGACAGGTGCTAAAACCGAGACATGGGGCCCTAGTTTCGTAGACCAGGCGCAGTCAGCTTTCAGCGCACCTGCGCCGGGCCGACGGGGTGTGTCCGCCTGGACTTTGCAAGTTTCGTGCACCGCGCAGGCTCGCGCAGGCACACCTCCCGTCTCGCCCACCCGCGCAAGTGGGAAAGAGGGAGGAGAAGAAGGCGTGAGTGGGAGACGAGGAGGAGACGAGGCGTGGACTGGGATTAATACAGCCGATTCAGATCTTCACCAATCAAATGAGCTCCTCTCCTCTCCTCTCCTTTAATGCGTTAGGGGAGGTTCAGTGCAAGATCCGTCACTTGACAACCCGATGACAGAAGCAGCGCCGCCGCTCCCACCACGCGCATCACGCGCTGTGCGCGCGTATCATAATAATAACAATGCCGATATTATAAAAAACAGGAGAGAGAGAGGGAGATGTTTTGGTCCGAGAGGCTGAGTTTCCGTTACGCGTGCCATCCGCCTTTGATCTGACGGGACAATCTATATAGATATAAATTCACGTGTTGATTCAATTAGTTGCATTAAATAGTGGTTGTTGTGATTATTTATTGCATTTAAATGTGCCTGGAACTGTGGAAACCTGTGAGGTCTTAGTGACGTGTGCGCACTGCGCGCCGTCAGCCAAACTTCCACTCCGCCAGCTGTGATTCGCATTGAATGAATGGACTTTATTTACGCCTTGCGCCGAGAGTAGACCAGGTTGGAGCTGGCAAGCTTTCAATGCAGTCTCGGCGAGGCTTTTTGCCACGAAACTTCCGCTACGCCAAGCTGAATGTGTGACGCCTCCCCCTGCTGCGCCGCCACAACCATCTTGGCGCAGGCGATCCACCAAACTGACCGTGCGCAAGGCTGCGCGGGTCGAAACTTGCATTGCGCCGGCTCCGCCACCCTGCGCCGCCCTGCGCTGCGCCACGAAACTAGGGCCCATAGGGTGAATAGTTATTCAGACAGACAACATGGTGTTTTGAAAATCTAAAATACAAGCACAAACCTGAAAAGGAGGGTGACATATTCTCCTTTAAAGGAATCGTCTCGGAATGTTTCTCCAATAGAAGAAATTGGAGCCAAATACAAAGTCCTCCAAGCAACCTGACCTTATCCTGGTGGGGCAAGAACCAACCCAACTAAACCATTTGGCTTCTTCATTAAATAATGAAGTATTTTGAATTGAATCCGGTCAGTTTGAGCCACTAGTTAGTATGTTCTCTGTTTCGTCATAGTTCCATAAAAAAAAAAAAAAAAACCTTTTGCAACCCTGCCCAGAGTAAGACAATCATGATCCTCATTCTTTCTTTTGTTTAGGATACCCTTCCCGTTACCTCCCACGTCTCCAGGCAGAAGAAAATGATACTTTCAAAGGTAAACAGAGAACACATACAAAATGAGAATTCTACTATTGATTATTTTATTAATTACTCTCTTACATGTGCTCAGGGATTGATGATATCCTGTTGTCTGGAGGATCCAGTCACTGTTCTGGTAAAATGCTGGTGAAGCAGCAGGGAGTTTGGACAGAAGTGGACAAGGATAACTGGGACCTGAAGTTAGCAAATGCAGTTTGTAGCCATCTGAACTGTGGTTCTGTGGTTTCTGTCACAGCAAGATACCAACGAGTCTTAGGGCCCTTACCTGCCATACCTTCCTGTATCGAGACTGGACATCTACAGATACATTGTATAAAAAAAAGGTCCATAGGTTTTCGTTCCAGTTTGGAGATACTCTGCTCAGGTAACAACATTAGTAACCACAAAACAAAAACACATCAACACGCTTCATAACGAAGGCTCATGGCTTCAAACCTTCCATACTGATATTCCTCTTACAGCAGTCACTGAATTGGCCTGCTTCCACTCATCTCCAGTACAATTGATACACAGTCACTCAGAATGTCTCAAAATTTGGTCAAGTATATGTCAAATGCAGGACAAGGAAGAGTGCTCACAGATATTTACTGACAAACGGAAAGTTACTGAATGAACACCTCTCACAACCTCAACAAAAACTCTACTCACCGAACAGGCATACACTGAAGAATCCCTTGATTGATGTATAACGTTTAACTCTATGTCTGCAAGTTGTTCTCTGTCTTCCTTCGTCTTTCTCACTTTCTCTTCCTCTTTCAGACTCTGTCAGGCTGGTGAATGGGACTAGTCTGTGTTCAGGCAGACTGGAGGTGAAGTCTAACCAGTCCAACCAGACGTGGTCCTCAGTGTGTGACGATGACTTTTACCTGCAGGATGCAGAAGCGGTCTGCAGGGATCTTGGCTGTGGGGCTCCTTCAGTATTCAAAGGGGGACTCTATGGAGAAGTGGAGGCTCAAGTGTGGACCAAAGAGTTCCAGTGTGGAGGCAATGAGTCTGGTCTCCTGGACTGTAGAAGCTCAGGCTCAGATAGAAACACCTGCTCACCTGGCAAAGCTGTTGGACTCACCTGCTCAGGTAGAAGTAGGAGGAGGAGCTGGAGCTTAGCTATGTTTTAGGATTAGGGTTTTTACATTTTTGTAGACCCTTTTTACAATGATGGCATAGGTTAAGTGTTCGCACACAGTTTGGTTATGGAAGTATGGTGGAGTGCAATAGCTTGTTAAGCTATACAAGATCATTATCCACCGAAGATGTAACCTAAACAAATTACTTTCCAGAACGGTGTGCTATAACATGATACCATGACATTGACTCAGAGTTTTGACCTTAGTTTTAAAAATGTCACTACTAACAGTCCAATGGTACTCAATACATTTAGTGGTTTGCAGCCATAGACGCCACCAGGGTAGGAGTGACTGTGTTAACTGGTGAGTCTCAGCCAAATGCGTCCGTGGTTGCCTGTAGTGACAGCTGCTGAAACACCAAGAGAACATGTATGTGTCGTTGCAAAAGCCTTAATCAATTTTAATTACACACTCCTCTGTGTTTATTATCTATTACAACTAAGGAAATATGAGCAACCACGGATGCATTCGGCTGAAAGTCACCAGTTAATACGATCACACATTAAACTGAAACACCCTGTTGCTCTGAAACGGTCGTCATCCTGTCAGAATTGTGTATAACTTGAGTCCGCTCTTGGAATATCAATTCTGACAACTGAACATGGAACTACCACACATTTTGATGCTGGTAACTTTTTTAGTTCAATGTTTAAAGCTTCTAAATTGTCTGGATGACTTTAAAAGGGTCTGTAAATGTGACTTTATCTGTTTTAACCAATGAATCCTGTCTGCTCAGAGCCAGATAATATCCAGTTGGTGGGAGGATCCAGCCGATGTGCTGGTAAACTGATGATGAATCTACAGGGAGAGTGGAGACCTGTGGATGCAACAATGCCTGAGTGGAATATGAACACAGCAGACATAATATGTCGACAACTGGACTGTGGCTCTGTTGTTTCAATAAGGCGGAAAAAAAGAAATAATGACTTTAATGTATGGATGATTAGACCAACTTGTCTTCAATCCAAGTCTTCACTTAGGGAGTGCATGTTAAGCAGGACTAGAGAAAAGTCTCTGTACATCTTGGTGATCAAGTGCTCAGGTAACAAACACCAGCAAATAAATCAGCTATAGAATGCACACAAATTCATATTTCACATATGTTTTTGTCTAAAGAAATGTACAGAATCATCAAGGGTAAGCTCTGCAGTGTTATATAGCCTAAGCAGACACCATGGGAGAAGACAGCAGAAAAGAGGATTGAGATTGTCTGCTATGCATCAGTTCACTAACTGATTGTAGAGAATAAATAAACCTGAAAATTGTTTAATTATTTCTGTTGCTGGCTATCGTCAGACTCTGTCAGGCTGGTGAATGGGACTAGTCTGTGTTCAGGCAGACTGGAGGTGAAGTCCAACCAGTCTAACCAGTCGTGGTCCTCAGTGTGTGAAGCTGACTTTGACCAGCTGGATGCACAGGTGGTCTGCAGGGAGCTTGGCTGTGGGGCTCCTTCAGTCCTCCAGGGGGCGCTCTATGGAGAAGGGGAGGCTCCAACGTGGACCAAAGAGTTCCAGTGTGGAGGCAATGAGTCTGGTCTCCTGAACTGTAGAAGCTCAGGCTCAGATAGAAACACCTGCTCACCTGGCAAAGCTGTTGGACTCACCTGCTCAGGTAGAAGAGGAGCTGCAGCTTTGATTCTGCTTAACTTTGAGCCTAACTTACTTTGCTTCACTTACTAATTACTCTCTTGTATGTGTTCAGAGGCTGATGATGTCCGGTTGGTTGGTGGAACCAACCACTGTGTCGGTAAACTTGAGATGAAGTATCGTGGAGAATGGAAGCCATTGGCTGAATCCTTTTATAAGTGGGACCAGATGCTTGCAGCTGTAGTGTGTAGACAGCTGGACTGTGGCTCTGCTCTTTCAATAGAAAGAAGAGACGAACTTTCCCGCCCTTCATGGATGGTTTCTTCTTCCTGTGGTCAGTCTGAATCTGCACTTAGGCAATGTGCATTACTATGGAGTGGTAATTCCTCTAACTGTTGGGAGGTCACATGCTCAGGTAATGCTATAAATGGCAAACAACTTTAAAAGGAATCCTTATTCATTAATTTTTTGTATCACATCCACATTGTTGAAATCGGCAAGTGTTAAGCCATAACATGGAAAATCTTTTAGAACCACAAATCTGTGCTTTCTGTGCTCCAACTCTGACAACACCACCACTCCTCTCTCTCACTCACGTTTCCACCATTGTCTTCCGGCAACACAAGAGTACAGAACATTTTGTTAACTAACATTCCATTTCACGCCATGTAGTTTTCACTGACTGCAATGTTAACGTATGAATATGCTACGCTCAGGACTTTCAACCAGACGACTGCTGTTCACAGCTGGTGTTCATGTACCAAAGAGTTATTTTAAAGTTATGTTAGTGTTATGTTTTAAGTTTACATACTTATTTTAAGCCCAACCAGGATATTTGTCCTCAAAATCACCAACTGGTTTTGTTGCCAAAACCCTCAAATGCCCCCCACGAGATATACAAACTTTGATGGTGGGGTCTGAGCGATGACATTGCAGCCGTAGACCAATTTAACCACTCTCATCCCTGTTACTCACTTAAACACAAAAACATAGGAAAATAGGGGGCCAGTTTGAAAAATATGGAAAATACCTTTTAACTTCTCATCTGTGTTAATAGAGTTCCTGGCTCAGCCGAACATCTCCGTTGTTACGCTCACTGACGGGTTCTCTGAGGCCACGCAGCACAGATATCAGGTGCTCCTGGGGTCCCTATTCGCCATCAGCTGCACCATCTTGCCACAGCTCCCAGGAGGCTCCTTCCAGCTTAATTTGACCACCTCAGCTACAGCACACAACTTCACCCTGCCAGCTGTCAATCACTCTGCTCATTTCCTGTTCCCTGGTGCAGGCTCCACCCATCAAGGGGAGTACCGCTGTGTTTATCACCTCCATGTTTTCTCCCATATGTTGTCATCTGAGAGCCAGCCGCTCCTTCTCACTGTCTCAGGTAACTTCACAGACAATCCAGTCAAAAAAGGGAATGTGACACTGACAACACATGCAGACTAGTATTATCTGTCTGATGTCAGTTTTCCTAAATCTAACTAAGAGGTTTTGTTGCCTGAACCAAACTTTTTTTTGATGTGTAATGTTGTCTAGACAGAAAAAAAAGTGCTGCAGAGCAACGTGAAAAAAAGGACAATTCCTGTCACTCAGCATGAAACCAATAGATTAAATTTAGTTTCACATACTGTCATGCCACTGTGTTGCACGGCAACACATTTAGTGTTAATCACAAGTCTTCACTTCCATTCAGAAAACCAGCAGTTTGCTGATTTGTGATTTTTGTCCAAGACTATAGAGTGGATCACTTTACCAAGGGCTCTTTAAATATGACAGAGGATGAGAAGTGCACCTTCAGTGAAATAAACCACATTTGCATAAGGCAGTAACGTCAACACTATCATACCTCACACACACTGCATCGACACAACACCGTAGCTAGAAACTCTGAACAACAACCACATTAGCCTTCATTCTAAAGAACCAACATGAACACATCTTGCCCTGCACCTTAGCTTGTTTAGCGAGTCACCAAACACACATTCATTGGGGGATAAGTGCTGCTAATGTCAGTTTCAGGCTAGAGAGCTAATAGGCCCTTTTCACAGCAGCCAATTTGAAATGCCCTTCTATTTAGTGTCAGCCAATCCAGTGAGCTAACGTGCACAATAGGGCCCTGATGCACCTAAATGGAACAGGGCCATAATCAATGTCAGTTAATTACACCTGTGTGTACCCTGCAACGCCATGTCAAAATGGCTGCTGTGAAAAGGGCCTATAAACTGCAGCACAGTAAATCATTTTAATAAAGCATCTTCAGCTGCTGTATGAAATTATGTGATGATTGGGAATCTATTTCAGACTCTGTCACACATCTGATCATCAGACTGGTTGTCCTGGTGCTGATGGTGGTGTTCAGTGCTGCCGTGTTTTACAAGGTACTGTACACATCAGTGGAAGAAAATTCTGTGTTTAATATACTTTGGGACAAGAATTTGATATGTGTTTAATACTGTGGGGAAAAGAAGCTGCATGTATCACACTTAACACTGATGTTCCACATTAAAAGCATGGCTAGTGGTTCACTCCTCTCTTAAATAGTACTTTTAATTTGAAACATCTGGAAAATGCAGTTGTTCCACTGACGATAGCGTGAAAGCAACAGGAATAAAAAGGCAAATGTCATCATTTTGTTACCTGAAGACATTTTCTTTCACGCCTCACCAGGTCAGCAGAGGGTTGAAACCAAGACGAGAGGAAATGATTGGGCTAAATCACCTTGGTGGAGCCGAAGACTTGCTGAGTGAAGGGGCGGGAGCCCAGGAGACAGAGTGAGATCTCCACGGTCCATATCCAGATGGGACTGCTCGGCTCTCACAGAGACAAACAGTGTAGCATCAGAGATTGTATCTTGCTCTTCTTGTCTGTGATCAGTCTGTCAATGATATTCTTGGTATGAAAACGAGATGAGAATATTGGTGAGAGTTATATCATTGAAGAAAGCTAATCATAAGTCCATTGTTGTTAATATTTCAACAAGGAAGCCATGCTGAATGTTTTGATGCTCTACTGCTTGAAGTTTATGTCCTTTGCTTGAAATAATTATCAGACGTCATTTTTAGATATCCATGAAGAATTTTAAAATTCTTAGTTAAAATATATATAAATATGTATTCGAAGCCACCAATACCATATTACTTAATCTGTTGTTAATTGTTTCTGTTCTGTAAAATAATGAGCTTTTCAAAAATAAAATAATAAAAAAGAAGTTTCAATTGGAGTGGAAATAGATTAAAAAACGAACCATAATTGATTTGTTGGCCACTTTGGGCCAGTGGAACAAGCTGCAAAAATGTACAGAATCATCAAGGGTAAGCTCTGCAGTGTTATATAGCCTAAGCAGACACCGTGGGAGAAGACAGCAGAAAAGAGGATTGAGATTGTCTGCTATGCATGAGCTCACTAACTGATTGTAGAGAATAAATAAACCTGAAAATTGTTTAATTATTTCTGTTGCTGGCTATCGTCAGACTCTGTCAGGCTGGTGAATGGGACTAGTCTGTGTTCAGTCAGACTGGAGGTGAAGTCCAACCAGTCTAACCAGTCGTGGTCCTCAGTGTGTGAAGCTGACTTTGACCAGCTGGATGCACAGGTGGTCTGCAGGGAGCTTGGCTGTGGGGCTCCTTCAGTCCTCCAGGGGGCGCTCTATGGAGAAGGGGAGGCTCCAACGTGGACCAAAGAGTTCCAGTGTGGAGGCAATGAGTCTGGTCTCCTGAACTGTAGAAGCTCAGGCTCAGATAGAAACACCTGCTCACCTGGCAAAGCTGTTGGACTCACCTGCTCAGGTAGAAGAGGAGCTGCAGCTTTGATTCTGCTTAACTTTGAGCCTAACTTACTTTGCTTCACTTACTAATTACTCTCTTGTATGTGTTCAGAGGCTGATGATGTCCGGTTGGTTGGTGGAACCAACCACTGTGTCGGTAAACTTGAGATGAAGTATCTTGGAGAATGGAAGCCATTGGCTGAATCCTTTTATAAGTGGGACCAGATGCTTGCAGCTGTAGTGTGTAGACAGCTGGACTGTGGCTCTGCTCTTTCAATAGAAAGAAGAGACGAACTTTCCTGCCCTTCATGGATGGTCTCATATTCCTGTGGTCAGTCTGAATCTGCACTTAGGCAATGTGCATTACTATGGAGTGGTCGTTCCTCTAAGTGTTGGGAGGTCACATGCTCAGGTAATGCTATAAATGGCAAACAACTTTAACAGGAATCCTTATTCATTAATTTGTTGTATCACATCCACATTGTTGAAATCGGCAAGTGTTAAGCCATAACCTGGAAAATCTTTTAGAACCACAAATCTGTGCTTTCTGTGCTCCAACTCTGACAACACCACCACTCCTCTCACTCACTCACGTTTACACCATTGTCTTCCGGCAACACAAGAGTACAGAACATTTTGTTAACTAACATTCCATTTCACGCCATATAGACTATGTCAGGCTGGTGAATGGGACTAGCCGTTGTTCAGGCAGACTGGAGGTGAAGCCGAACCAGTCTAACCAGTCGTGGTCCTCAGTGTGTGAAGATGACTTTGACCAGCTGGATGCACAGGTGGTCTGCAGGGAGCTTGGCTGTGGGGCTCCTTCAGTCCTCCAGGGTGCACTCTATGGAGACCTGGAGGCTCAAGTATGGGCCAATGAGTTCCAGTGTGGAGGCAATGAGTCTGCTCTCCTGGACTGTAGAAGCTCAGCATCGACTAGAGACACCTGCTCACAAGTTGGACTCATCTGTTTAGGTAAAAGAGGACCTACAGCTGTAATTTGACGTACTCTCTTACTTCATCTACTAAGAATTCTCCCGACTCTGCTCAGGTCCAAACAATATCAGGTTGGTGGGAGAGGCCAGCCGCTGCGCTGGTAGACTGGAGATGAAAAACCAGGGAGAGTGGAGACCAGTGGTTGACTGGGATTCTGAATGGGACCAGAAGTCTGCAGCTGCAACCTGTAGACAACTGGATTGTGGTTCAGCTGTTTCAACAGATATAGCAGACAGTTTGTCAGAGAGACTTGTGTGGTGGATCAAGTCCTCCTGTGTCCAGTCAGCATCTACACTGTTGGAGTGTGTAATAACGACTCATGTTAACGAAAGCTATTCTGGCTGTGAAGTGATATGCTCAGGTAATACTGACCACCAACGTCTTAAATAGTCTTGTCTTGTTCCTGATGTATGAATAATGTATGTGTCCACTGTCACTATCCCTTTTTAGACAGGAGGGATTAAATCAAGCTTTTTTTTCACAATTGTCATTGAGGATGAATTCCTTTAAAAATGTGTGCTTTCAGTTCTCTGGGCTCTATTTTCACAGCTTAGTTTGGAAAATAATCTCCCTTTTTGCTATCAGATTTGCTGGTTCAGCCAAACATCTCCCTCTCTCCCTCCACTGACGGGGTCTCCAAGGCCAAGCAGCAGGGGCTTCGGGTGCTCATGGGCTCTGACTTCACCATCAAATGCTCTACCGAACCACAGTATCCAGGAGGCTCCTTCCAGCTCATCTTCACCACCTCCAACACAGCACAGAACTACACCCTGCCAGCTGCCAATCACTCTGCTCATTTCCTGTTCTCTAGTACCGACTCCACCCACCGAGGGGAGTACCGCTGTGTTTATCACCTCCATGTTTTCTCCCATAACTTCTCTGCTGAGAGCCAGCCACTGAGTCTCACTGTCTCAGGTAACATCACAGACGATCTTAGTCAAACACAAAGAACATTGGAACTCTCAACATGCAGCTTTAATTATGAAATATGTTATTTATATACCCCAATATGGAGTCCTACTAAACATAGTAGCTGGTGGAAGACAGGCAATATGGCTCTCCAATCACTTAATTCGGGCTGTATTAAATGATTGCACTTGGTCCCGAAAGGGCATTTGATCCACAACAAGACAATTGACACAAGGGTCAAAAGGTCAAGTGTGTCTTGCAGTAGATGTCAGTCAGGAAACATGTACCTTCATAGAGTGTGCCATGTTTTTTTGGCGGTCTCGTTCTTGTTTCTCACTGCTTCCATCACTCACAAAGCCTGTTGATGAGATGAAGCTGCAGTCCACATTCAGTGAGAGCTTCAAATTAAAGAGTGAGCATGACAGTTGTCAGTATCACAAAACAACCATTTAAGATATTTTAATGGCATCTGTGTTTTTTTTTATTCTACAAAAATGTACATTCAGTTCCTGACAATTATTTTAATGTTAACAATGTATGTTTTTTTAATTTTAATTAAAAAAAATATTTTTGTTTCAGCTTCTCTGACCGAGTTGATCATCCGTCTCGTTGTCCTTCTGCTGGGTATGATGTTACTCATTGCTGCCCTCTGCTTCAGCTCTAAGGTACTATCTTTATTCAGAGGAAGGCTGGCTTTTTCACTGAGAGTATTGGTGTGATATATTTGGATAGAAGAGGCCAGTTACTGGATCACTAATAACCCACAGTGGCTGTGATGTCTTTCCAGAAGTCAGGATGAGAGAAGAATGGAGGTTAAGGACTTCTTGATGGTTCCAGGAAAGAGGAGTATCTCCAAGGAGCTCGTTTCACATTCAGATGTAAACATAAGGAAAGATTTTAGACAGCGGTTGTCTTCAATGTCAGATCCACTGAAAAAGAAATTTGTCGAAAAAATGTTGAAAGGCTGTATATGCTAAATGTAATCTTTACATCTCTGATGTGTTGTATCTATAATGTTTTTCTTCTTCTCCAGAACAAATGTATGTGCTTGATCACAAATAAAAAATAATATTTGATCACTAGTGTAGACGTAGTTATGTTGTTTTGTTTGTTTGGGTATAAACTTTAATACAAAATGTTACGCTTTATTTTATTGCTTGATCAGTATGACTTGTTAATATATAATAAGGACAACCCATTCTACCCACTGATCAACTCAACCGCAGTTCAAAAACAGGAGTTCCATTGCTCAGACTGTTGATTAGAGAACATGATGACAAATTGCTAAACGTAGCAAACATTTTCCTTTTGTGTTAGACATCATAGCAAATTAAAAGTTGACTGATTTACTGTGGTGTCTGGACTGGATTTTAAAATGCATTCTAAATCTAAATTACAACTTTACATGGTGTTAAGTTCAAATTGTAATATTTTCCCCTTCCCAAATGGAAGAGACAATCTCACAATTTAGCTGACACAAAGTCCAGTCCCAGTAAGTCATTTTAAAGAGTACAGCATATGATTTTAATTGGTATCTTCATGAGAATCCACACGAAGCCGGATGAGAAGATTAAAAGATAGACAGGAAACTGCACAGAACAGCAGATCTGATAAGTTGTCACTCCTGAGTTTCAAAAGGGCTCCAAGATCTTTGTGCACATCTGTCCTTGACAAGACACATGAAAAGGCAAACAAACTGAGTGGACATGGATCACAGAGTGCTGATTGTGGTTCTGTCACTCTGGAGCTCAGGTAGGACTCTGGTTTAATTCTTTAAATTATTGCCCTGAATAAAACAATGTAAATAATATAATCTCGTCCTTTTTTCTTCTTCTTTTCTCTGAATGGGCACTAATGCAGAATATGCATAGACATGCAAGTGTAGTGCAGTTTATGTATGCTTGTGTGGCAATGCATATATGTATGTGTATGCATGTGTAGCTATGTATTTTATGTGGATATGTGCAGATGCATGTGTTTCCTGCTCTGTTACACAGCAACAGTCATATATTGCTTTGCACCCATGCCTGCAGAAGTGTTTGCATATCTGCAAAATGCACTTAATAGAGTACAAGAACAACTCTGCCAACTGCAACTTGTTCTAAATGCAGATAAAACAAAACTTATGTTTTTCTCTCATTCTAAATCAAGTCTGTCATTGACACCAGGAATGGTCAACAAAATGAACTTGTATCTACTTTTAAATATCTGGGATTCTTGATTGATGACCACTTGTCTTTTAAGGCACATATTCAGTATGCTGTTAAGAAGCTGAAGCTTTTACTTGGATTTTATTTTAGAAATAAGTCTTGCTTTTCTTTTAGGGTGAAACAGAAGCTGGTGGAGTCAACCTTTCTTCCAATTATTGATTATGGTTATATGGTTATATATGAATGCCTCCACATGCTGGATAGTGTGTATCATGGGGCTCTGACTGAGGTTTATTACAAACTGTGTAACTCATCATTGTGTCTTATATAGGAATGTAAATTGGCCATCCTTTTATGTGCGCCGGATCGGCCATTGGTATGTGCTGATTTATAAGGCTATTCTTGGGATGATTCCATCCTATTTATCATCCCTTTTAATTTTGAATAATAGGGCTTACAGTCTCCGCTCTCAGGACTTTTATCATTTTACTTTTCCTAAGGTCAGAACAGAAATGGGGAAGAAAGCTTTTAGATTTTCTGCTCCGAGTACATGGAACATTTTGCAGTCAGAGCTCAAACTCCAAAGTCTGGTATCTCTGAATGTATTCAAGTCCATGATAAATTCCATTACATCCAGGATTCAGGAGTGTAAACTGTTTATTTGAGTGCAAATGTTTGACTAATCTTGTAAATTCTTTTAACTAATTTTGAAAATTCAATTGTTATTTGTATTCTATTTGTTTGTTTCTTTTTTGTCTATGATAAATGTGACAATGTGTTGAAACTTTACGTGTTATAAAATATATATCATATGACGTTAAATGATGAAAAAAAGGCTGTTCAATTACAACTCAATCAAATCAATAAACCCTTTATATTGTCAGTTAATATTAGGCTATTTCAATATTGGGGTTGAAATGATGATCAAAGTACTTAAAGAACAAATTAACTTTTTTATGCAGGCTGAGCAAGAAAACGGACCTTCTGTTGTCATGACATTTTATTATTGTAGGCATAATCTATGAAGTGAAATTAAATGTGTGAGAATGAGTCCTTAATTTATTTTGACACCGTTAAAAGAAAGAGGCACTTTGGGGGTCATTTAATTAGGCATTGCATGTTATTTTTGAGGCTTGAAGAGACAGGTGCTAAAACCGAGACATGGGGTGAATAAAGTTATTCAGACAGACAACATGATGTTTTAAAAATACAATCACAAACCTGAAAAGGAGGGTGATATATTCTCCTTTAAAGGAATCGTCTCGGAATGTTTCTCCAATTGAAGAGATTGGAGCCAAATACAAAGTCCTCCAAGCAACCTGACCTGATCCTGGTGGGGTCTAGCAAGAAAGCCCAACCAACCCATTTGGCCCCTGCATTAAATAATGAAGTATTTTGAATTGAATCCGGTCAGATTGAAGTTTGAGCCACTAGTTAGTATGTTCTCTGTTTTGTCATAGTTCCATAAAAAAATAAAAAACTGAAGGAGTGCTTCTACTGCAACCTTTCTGCAAGACCTGTCCAGAGTAAGACAATCATGATCCTCATTCTTTCTTGTATTTAGGATACCCTTACCCTTACCGTTATCTCCCACGTCTCCAGGCAGAAGCAAATGATACTTTCAAAGGTAAACAGAGAACATATACAAAATGAGAATTCTACTATTGATTATTTTATTAATTACTCTCTTACCTGTGCTCAGGGATTGATGATATCCTGTTGTCTGGAGGATCCAGTCACTGTTCTGGTAAAATGCTGGTGAAGCAGCAGGGAGTTTGGACAGAAGTGGACAAGGATAACTGGGACCTGAAGTTAGCAAATGTAGTTTGTAGCCATCTGAACTGTGGTTCTGTGGTTTCTGTCACAACAACATACCAACAAGTCTTTGGGCCCTTACTTGCCATACCTTCCTGTCTTAAGTCTAAAGATGGACTGATAAAATGTTTTAAAAAAAGGTCCATAAGTTTTCCTTCCAGATTGGAGATACTCTGCTCAGGTAACAACATTAGTAACCACAAAACAAAAACACATCAACACGCTTCATAACGAAGGCTCATGGCTTCAAACCTTCTATACTGATATTCCTCTTACAGCAGTCACTGAATTGGCCTGCTTCCACTCATCTCCAGTACAATTGATACACAGTCACTCAGAATGTCTCAAAATTTGGTCAAGTATATGTCAAATGCAGGACAAGGAAGAGTGCTCACAGATGTACTGACAAACAGAAAGTTACTGAATGAACACCTCTCACAACCTCAACAAAAACTCTACTCACCAAACAGGCATACACTGAAGAATCCCTTCATTGATGTGTAACGTTTAACTCTATGGGCCCTAGTTTCGTAGACCAGGCGCAGTCAGCTTTCAGCGCACCTGCGCCGCGCCGACGGGGTGTGTCCGCCTGGACTTTGCAAGTTTCGTGCACCGCGCAGGCTCGCGGAGGCACACCTCTCGTCTCGCCCACCGGCGCAAGTGGGAAAGAGGGAGGAGAAGAAGGCGTGAGTGGGAGACGAGGAGGAGACGAGGCGTGGACTGGGATTAATACAGCCGATTCAGATCTTCACCAATCAAATGAGCTCCTCTCCTCTCCTTTAATGCGTTAGGGGAGGTTCAGTGTAAGTTCCGTCACTTGACAACCCGATGACAGAAGCAGCGCCGGCGTTCCCACAACGCTCATCACGCGCTGTGCGCGCGTATCATAATAATAAAAATGCCCATATTATAAAAAACAGGAGAGAGAGAGGGAGATGTTTTGGTCCGAGAGGCTGAGTTTCCGTTACGCGTGCCATCCGCCTTTGATCTGACGTCAGATGTGACGGGACAATCTATATAGATATAAATTCACGTGTTGATTCAATGAGTTGCATTAAATAGTGTTTGTTGTGATTATTTATTGCATTTAAATGTGCCTGGAACTGTGGAAACCTGCCTGTGAGGTCTCGGTGACGTGTACGCACTGCGCGCCGTCAGCCAAACTTCCACTCCGCCAGCTGTGATTCGCATTGAATCAATGGACTTTATTTACGCCTTGCGCCTTGCGCCGAAAGTAGACCAGGTCGGAGCTGGCGAGCTTTCAGCGCAGTCTCGGCGAGGCTTTTTGCCACGAAACTTCCGCTACGCCAAGCTGAATCTGTGACGCCTCCCCCTGCTGCGCCGCCACACCCATCTTGGCGCAGGCGATCCACCAAACTGCCAAACTGACGGTGCGCAAGGCTGCGCGGGTCGAAACTTGCACTGCGCCGGCTGCGCCACCCTGCGCCGCCCTGCGCTGGTCTACGAAACTAGGGCCCTATGTCTTCAAGTTGTTCTGTCTTCCTTCGTCTTTCTCACTCTCTCTTCCTCTTTCAGACTCTGTCAGGCTGGTGAATGGGACTAGTCTGTGTTCAGGCAGACTGGAGGTGAAGTCTAACCAGTCCAACCAGACGTGGTCCTCAGTGTGTGACGATGACTTTTACCTGCAGGATGCAGAAGTGGTCTGCAGGGATCTTGGCTGTGGGGCTCCTTCGGTATTCAAAGGGGGACTCTATGGAGAAGTGGAGGCTCCAGTGTGGACCAAAGAGTTCCAGTGTGGAGGCAATGAGTCTGCCCTCCTGGACTGTAGAAGCTCAGGCTCAGATAGTAACACCTGCTCACCTGGCAAAGCTGTTGGACTCACCTGCTCAGGTAGAAGTAGGAGGAGGAGCTGGAGCTTAGCTATGTTTTAGGATTAGGGTTTTTAAATTTCTATAGACCCTTTTTACAATGATGACATACGTTAAGTGTGTGCACACAGTTTGGTTATGGAAGTATGGTGGAGTGCAATAGCTTGTCAAGCTATACAAGATCATTATCCACCGAAGATGCAACCTAAACAAATTACTTTCCAGAACGGTGTGCTATAACATGATACCATGACATTGACTCAGAGTTTTGACCTTAGTTTTAAAAATGTCACTACTAACAGTCCAATGGTACTCAATACATTTAGTGGTTTGCAGCCATAGACGCCACCAGGGTAGGAGTGACTGTGTTAACTGGTGAGTCTCAGCCAAATGCGTCCGTGGTTGCCTGTAGTGACAGCTGCTGAAATACCAAGAGAACATGTATGTGTCGTTGCAAAAGCCTTAATCAATTTTAATTACACATTCCTCTGTGTTTATTATCTATTACAACTAAGGAAATATGAGCAACCACGGATGCATTCGGCTGAAAGTCACCAGTTAATACGATCACACATTAAACTGAAACACCCTGTTGCTCTGAAACGGTCGTCATCCTGTCAGAATTGTGTATAACTTGAGTCCGCTCTTGGAATATCAATTCTGACAACTGAACATGGAACTACCACACATTTTGATGCTGGTAACTTTTTTAGTTCAATGTTTAAAGCTTCTAAATTGTCTGGATGACTTTAAAAGGGTCTGTAAATGTGACTTTATCTGTTTTAACCAATGAATCCTGTCTGCTTAGAGCCAGATAATATCCAGTTGGTGGGAGGATCCAGCCGATGTGCTGGTAAACTGATGATGAATCTACAGGGAGAGTGGAGACCTGTGGATGCAACAATGCCTGAGTGGAATATGAACACAGCAGACATAATATGTCGACAACTGGACTGTGGCTCTGTTGTTTCAATAAGGCGGAAACAAATAAATTATTACTTTAATGTATGGATGATTAGATCAACTTGTCTTCAATCCAAGTCTTCACTTAGGGAGTGCATGTTAAGAAAGACTGCAGAAATGTCTCTGTACATCTTGATGATCAAGTGCTCAGGTAACAAACACCAGTAAATAAATCAGCTATAGAATGCACACACATTCACATTTCACATATGTTTTTGTCTAAAGAAATGTACAGAATCATCAAGGGTAAGCTCTGCAGCGTTGAGTAAGATAGCCTAAGCAGACACCATGGGAGAAGACAGCAGAAAAGAGGATTGAGATTGTCTGCTATGCATGAGCTCACTAACTGATTGTAGAGAATAAATAAACCTGAAAATTGTTTAATTATTTCTGTTGCTGGCTATCGTCAGACTCTGTCAGGCTGGTGAATGGGACTAGTCTGTGTTCAGGCAGACTGGAGGTGAAGTCCAACCAGTCTAACCAGTCGTGGTCCTCAGTGTGTGAAGCTGACTTTGACCAGCTGGATGCACAGGTGGTCTGCAGGGAGCTTGGCTGTGGGGCTCCTTCAGTCCTCCAGGGGGCGCTCTATGGAGAAGGGGAGGCTCCAACGTGGACCAAAGAGTTCCAGTGTGGAGGCAATGAGTCTGCCCTCCTGGACTGTAGAAGCTCAGGCTCAGATAGTAACACCTGCTCACCTGGCAAAGCTGTTGGACTCACCTGCTCAGGTAGAAGTAGGAGGAGGAGCTGGAGCTTAGCTATGTTTTAGGATTAGGGTTTTTAAATTTCTATAGACCCTTTTTACAATGATGACATACGTTAAGTGTGTGCACACAGTTTGGTTATGGAAGTATGGTGGAGTGCAATAGCTTGTCAAGCTATACAAGATCATTATCCACCGAAGATGCAACCTAAACAAATTACTTTCCAGAACGGTGTGCTATAACATGATACCATGACATTGACTCAGAGTTTTGACCTTAGTTTTAAAAATGTCACTACTAACAGTCCAATGGTACTCAATACATTTAGTGGTTTGCAGCCATAGACGCCACCAGGGTAGGAGTGACTGTGTTAACTGGTGAGTCTCAGCCAAATGCGTCCGTGGTTGCCTGTAGTGACAGCTGCTGAAATACCAAGAGAACATGTATGTGTCGTTGCAAAAGCCTTAATCAATTTTAATTACACATTCCTCTGTGTTTATTATCTATTACAACTAAGGAAATATGAGCAACCACGGATGCATTCGGCTGAAAGTCACCAGTTAATACGATCACAAATTAAACTGAAACACCCTGTTGCTCTGAAACGGTCGTCATCCTGTCAGAATTGTGTATAACTTGAGTCCGCTCTTGGAATATCAATTCTGACAACTGAACATGGAACTACCACACATTTTGATGCTGGTAACTTTTTTAGTTCAATGTTCAAAGCTTCTAAATTGTCTGGATGACTTTAAAAGGGTCTGTAAATGTGACTTTATCTGTTTTAACCAATGAATCCTGTCTGCTTAGAGCCAGATAATATCCAGTTGGTGGGAGGATCCAGCCGATGTGCTGGTAAACTGATGATGAATCTACAGGGAGAGTGGAGACCTGTGGATGCAACAATGCCTGAGTGGAATATGAACACAGCAGACATAATATGTCGACAACTGGACTGTGGCTCTGTTGTTTCAATAAGGCGGAAACAAATAAATTATTACTTTAATGTATGGATGATTAGATCAACTTGTCTTCAATCCAAGTCTTCACTTAGGGAGTGCATGTTAAGAAAGACTGCAGAAATGTCTCTGTACATCTTGATGATCAAGTGCTCAGGTAACAAACACCAGTAAATAAATCAGCTATAGAATGCACACACATTCACATTTCACATATGTTTTTGTCTAAAGAAATGTACAGAATCATCAAGGGTAAGCTCTGCAGCGTTGAGTAAGATAGCCTAAGCAGACACCATGGGAGAAGACAGCAGAAAAGAGGATTGAGATTGTCTGCTATGCATGAGCTCACTAACTGATTGTAGAGAATAAATAAACCTGAAAATTGTTTAATTATTTCTGTTGCTGGCTATCGTCAGACTCTGTCAGGCTGGTGAATGGGACTAGTCTGTGTTCAGGCAGACTGGAGGTGAAGTCCAACCAGTCTAACCAGTCGTGGTCCTCAGTGTGTGAAGCTGACTTTGACCAGCTGGATGCACAGGTGGTCTGCAGGGAGCTTGGCTGTGGGGCTCCTTCAGTCCTCCAGGGGGCGCTCTATGGAGAAGGGGAGGCTCCAACGTGGACCAAAGAGTTCCAGTGTGGAGGCAATGAGTCTGGTCTCCTGAACTGTAGAAGCTCAGGCTCAGATAGAAACACCTGCTCACCTGGCAAAGCTGTTGGACTCACCTGCTCAGGTAGAAGAGGAGCTGCAGCTTTGATTCTGCTTAACTTTGAGCCTAACTTACTTTGCTTCACTTACTAATTACTCTCTTGTATGTGTTCAGAGGCTGATGATGTCCGGTTGGTTGGTGGAACCAACCACTGTGTCGCTAAACTTGAGATGAAGTATCGTGGAGAATGGAAGCCATTGGCTGAATCCTTTTATAAGTGGGACCAGATGCTTGCAGCTGTAGTGTGTAGACAGCTGGACTGTGGCTCTGCTCTTTCAATAGAAAGAAGAGACGAACTTTCCCGCCCTTCATGGATGGTTTCTTCTTCCTGTGGTCAGTCTGAATCTGCACTTAGGCAATGTGCATTACTATGGAGTGGTAATTCCTCTAACTGTTGGGAGGTCACATGCTCAGGTAATGCTATAAATGGCAAACAACTTTAAAAGGAATCCTTATTCATTAATTTTTTGTATCACATCCACATTGTTGAAATCGGCAAGTGTTAAGCCATAACATGGAAAATCTTTTAGAACCACAAATCTGTGCTTTCTGTGCTCCAACTCTGACAACACCACCACTCCTCTCACTCACTCACGTTTCCACCATTGTCTTCCGGCAACACAAGAGTACAGAACATTTTGTTAACTAACATTCCATTTCACGCCATGTAGTTTTCACTGACTGCAATGTTAACGTATGAATATGCTACGCTCAGGACTTTCAACCAGACGACTGCTGTTCACAGCTGGTGTTCATGTACCAAAGAGTTATTTTAAAGTTATGTTAGTGTTATGTTTTAAGTTTACATACTTATTTTAAGCCCAACCAGGATATTTGTCCTCAAAATCACCAACTGGTTTTGTTGCCAAAACCCTCAAATGCCCCCCACGAGATATACAAACTTTGATGGTGGGGTCTGAGCGATGACATTGCAGCCGTAGACCAATTTAACCACTCTCATCCCTGTTACTCACTTAAACACAAAAACATAGGAAAATAGGGGGCCAGTTTGAAAAATATGGAAAATACCTTTTAACTTCTCATCTGTGTTAATAGAGTTCCTGGCTCAGCCGAACATCTCCGTTGTTACGCTCACTGACGGGTTCTCTGAGGCCACGCAGCACAGATATCAGGTGCTCCTGGGGTCCCTATTCGCCATCAGCTGCACCATCTTGCCACAGCTCCCAGGAGGCTCCTTCCAGCTTAATTTGACCACCTCAGCTACAGCACACAACTTCACCCTGCCAGCTGTCAATCACTCTGCTCATTTCCTGTTCCCTGGTGCAGGCTCCACCCATCAAGGGGAGTACCGCTGTGTTTATCACCTCCATGTTTTCTCCCATATGTTGTCATCTGAGAGCCAGCCGCTCCTTCTCACTGTCTCAGGTAACTTCACAGACAATCCAGTCAAAAAAGGGAATGTGACACTGACAACACATGCAGACTAGTATTATCTGTCTGATGTCAGTTTTCCTAAATCTAACTAAGAGGTTTTGTTGCCTGAACCAAACTTTTTTTTGATGTGTAATGTTGTCTAGACAGAAAAAAAAGTGCTGCAGAGCAACGTGAAAAAAAGGACAATTCCTGTCACTCAGCATGAAACCAATAGATTAAATTTAGTTTCACATACTGTCATGCCACTGTGTTGCACGGCAACACATTTAGTGTTAATCACAAGTCTTCACTTCCATTCAGAAAACCAGCAGTTTGCTGATTTGTGATTTTTGTCCAAGACTATAGAGTGGATCACTTTACCAAGGGCTCTTTAAATATGACAGAGGATGAGAAGTGCACCTTCAGTGAAATAAACCACATTTGCATAAGGCAGTAACGTCAACACTATCATACCTCACACACACTGCATCGACACAACACCGTAGCTAGAAACTCTGAACAACAACCACATTAGCCTTCATTCTAAAGAACCAACATGAACACATCTTGCCCTGCACCTTAGCTTGTTTAGCGAGTCACCAAACACACATTCATTGGGGGATAAGTGCTGCTAATGTCAGTTTCAGGCTAGAGAGCTAATAGGCCCTTTTCACAGCAGCCAATTTGAAATGCCCTTCTATTTAGTGTCAGCCAATCCAGTGAGCTAACGTGCACAATAGGGCCCTGATGCACCTAAATGGAACAGGGCCATAATCAATGTCAGTTAATTACACCTGTGTGTACCCTGCAACGCCATGTCAAAATGGCTGCTGTGAAAAGGGCCTAAAAACTGCAGCACAGTAAATCATTTTAATAAAGCATCTTCAGCTGCTGTATGAAATTATGTGATGATTGGGAATCTATTTCAGACTCTGTCACACATCTGATCATCAGACTGGTTGTCCTGGTGCTGATGGTGGTGTTCAGTGCTGCCGTGTTTTACAAGGTACTGTACACATCAGTGGAAGAAAATTCTGTGTTTAATATACTTTGGGACAAGAATTTGATATGTGTTTAATACTGCGGGGAAAAGAAGCTGCATGTATCACACTTAACACTGATGTTCCACATTAAAAGCATGGCTAGTGGTTCACTCCTCTCTTAAATAGTACTTTTAATTTGAAACATCTGGAAAATGCAGTTGTTCCACTGACGATAGCGTGAAAGCAACAGGAATAAAAAGGCAAATGTCATCATTTTGTTACCTGAAGACATTTTCTTTCACGCCTCACCAGGTCAGCAGAGGGTTGAAACCAAGAGGAGAGGAAATGATTGGGCTAAATCACCTTGGTGGAGCCGAAGACTTGCTGAGTGAAGGGGCGGGAGCCCAGGAGACAGAGTGAGATCTCCACGGTCCATATCCAGATGGGACTGCTCGGCTCTCACAGAGACAAACAGTGTAGCATCAGAGATTGTATCTTGCTCTTCTTGTCTGTGATCAGTCTGTCAATGATATTCTTGGTATGAAAACGAGATGAGAATATTGGTGAGAGTTATATCATTGAAGAAAGCTAATCATAAGTCCATTGTTGTTAATATTTTGAAGGAAGCCATGCTGAATGTTTTGATGCTCTACTGCTTGAAGTTTATGTCCTTTGCTTGAAATAATTATCAGACGTCATTTTTAGATATCCATGAAGAATTTTAAAATTCTTAGTTAAAATATATATAAATATGTATTCGAAGCCACCAATACCATATTACTTAATCTGTTGTTAATTGTTTCTGTTCTGTAAAATAATGAGCTTTTCAAAAATAAAATAATAAAAAAGAAGTTTCAATTGGAGTGGAAATAGATTAAAAAACGAACCATAATTGATTTGTTGGCCACTTTGGGCCAGTGGAACAAGCTGCAAAAATGTACAGAATCATCAAGGGTAAGCTCTGCAGTGTTATATAGCCTAAGCAGACACCGTGGGAGAAGACAGCAGAAAAGAGGATTGAGATTGTCTGCTATGCATGAGCTCACTAACTGATTGTAGAGAATAAATAAACCTGAAAATTGTTTAATTATTTCTGTTGCTGGCTATCGTCAGACTCTGTCAGGCTGGTGAATGGGACTAGTCTGTGTTCAGTCAGACTGGAGGTGAAGTCCAACCAGTCTAACCAGTCGTGGTCCTCAGTGTGTGAAGCTGACTTTGACCAGCTGGATGCACAGGTGGTCTGCAGGGAGCTTGGCTGTGGGGCTCCTTCAGTCCTCCAGGGGGCGCTCTATGGAGAAGGGGAGGCTCCAACGTGGACCAAAGAGTTCCAGTGTGGAGGCAATGAGTCTGGTCTCCTGAACTGTAGAAGCTCAGGCTCAGATAGAAACACCTGCTCACCTGGCAAAGCTGTTGGACTCACCTGCTCAGGTAGAAGAGGAGCTGCAGCTTTGATTCTGCTTAACTTTGAGCCTAACTTACTTTGCTTCACTTACTAATTACTCTCTTGTATGTGTTCAGAGGCTGATGATGTCCGGTTGGTTGGTGGAACCAACCACTGTGTCGGTAAACTTGAGATGAAGTATCTTGGAGAATGGAAGCCATTGGCTGAATCCTTTTATAAGTGGGACCAGATGCTTGCAGCTGTAGTGTGTAGACAGCTGGACTGTGGCTCTGCTCTTTCAATAGAAAGAAGAGACGAACTTTCCTGCCCTTCATGGATGGTCTCATATTCCTGTGGTCAGTCTGAATCTGCACTTAGGCAATGTGCATTACTATGGAGTGGTCGTTCCTCTAAGTGTTGGGAGGTCACATGCTCAGGTAATGCTATAAATGGCAAACAACTTTAACAGGAATCCTTATTCATTAATTTGTTGTATCACATCCACATTGTTGAAATCGGCAAGTGTTAAGCCATAACCTGGAAAATCTTTTAGAACCACAAATCTGTGCTTTCTGTGCTCCAACTCTGACAACACCACCACTCCTCTCACTCACTCACGTTTACACCATTGTCTTCCGGCAACACAAGAGTACAGAACATTTTGTTAACTAACATTCCATTTCACGCCATATAGACTATGTCAGGCTGGTGAATGGGACTAGCCGTTGTTCAGGCAGACTGGAGGTGAAGCCGAACCAGTCTAACCAGTCGTGGTCCTCAGTGTGTGAAGATGACTTTGACCAGCTGGATGCACAGGTGGTCTGCAGGGAGCTTGGCTGTGGGGCTCCTTCAGTCCTCCAGGGTGCACTCTATGGAGACCTGGAGGCTCAAGTATGGGCCAATGAGTTCCAGTGTGGAGGCAATGAGTCTGCTCTCCTGGACTGTAGAAGCTCAGCATCGACTAGAGACACCTGCTCACAAGTTGGACTCATCTGTTTAGGTAAAAGAGGACCTACAGCTGTAATTTGACGTACTCTCTTACTTCATCTACTAAGAATTCTCCCGACTCTGCTCAGGTCCAAACAATATCAGGTTGGTGGGAGAGGCCAGCCGCTGCGCTGGTAGACTGGAGATGAAAAACCAGGGAGAGTGGAGACCAGTGGTTGACTGGGATTCTGAATGGGACCAGAAGTCTGCAGCTGCAATCTGTAGACAACTGGATTGTGGTTCAGCTGTTTCAACAGATATAGCAGACAGTTTGTCAGAGAGACTTGTGTGGTGGATCAAGTCCTCCTGTGTCCAGTCAGCATCTACACTGTTGGAGTGTGTAATAACGACTCATGTTAACGAAAGCTATTCTGGCTGTGAAGTGATATGCTCAGGTAATACTGACCACCAACGTCTTAAATAGTCTTGTCTTGTTCCTGATGTATGAATAATGTATGTGTCCACTGTCACTATCCCTTTTTAGACAGGAGGGATTAAATCAAGCTTTTTTTTCACAATTGTCATTGAGGATGAATTCCTTTAAAAATGTGTGCTTTCAGTTCTCTGGGCTCTATTTTCACAGCTTAGTTTGGAAAATAATCTCCCTTTTTGCTATCAGATTTGCTGGTTCAGCCAAACATCTCCCTCTCTCCCTCCACTGACGGGGTCTCCAAGGCCAAGCAGCAGGGGCTTCGGGTGCTCATGGGCTCTGACTTCACCATCAAATGCTCTACCGAACCACAGTATCCAGGAGGCTCCTTCCAGCTCATCTTCACCACCTCCAACACAGCACAGAACTACACCCTGCCAGCTGCCAATCACTCTGCTCATTTCCTGTTCTCTAGTACCGACTCCACCCACCGAGGGGAGTACCGCTGTATTTATCACCTCCATGTTTTCTCCCATAACTTCTCTGCTGAGAGCCAGCCACTGAGTCTCACTGTCTCAGGTAACATCACAGTTGATCTTAGTCAAACACAAAGAACATTGGAACTCTCAACATGCAGCTTTAATTATGAAATATGTTATTTATATACCCCAATATGGAGTCCTACTAAACATAGTAGCTGGTGGAAGACAGGCAATATGGCTCTCCAATCACTTAATTCGGGCTGTATTAAATGATTGCACTTGGTCCCGAAAGGGCATTTGATCCACAACAAGACAATTGACACAAGGGTCAAAAGGTCAAGTGTGTCTTGCAGTAGATGTCAGTCAGGAAACATGTACCTTCATAGAGTGTGCCATGTTTTTTTGGCGGTCTCGTTCTTGTTTCTCACTGCTTCCATCACTCACAAAGCCTGTTGATGAGATGAAGCTGCAGTCCACATTCAGTGAGAGCTTCAAATTAAAGAGTGAGCATGACAGTTGTCAGTATCACAAAACAACCATTTAAGATATTTTAATGGCATCTGTGTTTTTTTTTATTCTACAAAAATGTACATTCAGTTCCTGACAATTATTTTAATGTTAACAATGTATGTTTTTTTAATTTTAATTAAAAAAAATATTTTTGTTTCAGCTTCTCTGACCGAGTTGATCATCCGTCTCATTGTCCTTCTGCTGGGTATGATGTTACTCATTGCTGCCCTCTGCTTCAGCTCTAAGGTACTATCTTTATTCAGAGGAAGGCTGGCTTTTTCACTGAGAGTATTGGTGTGATATATTTGGATAGAAGAGGCCAGTTACTGGATCACTAATAACCCACAGTGGCTGTGATGTCTTTCCAGAAGTCAGGACGAGAGAAGAATGGAGGTTAAGGACTTCTTGATGGTTCCAGGAAAGAGGAGTACCTCCAAGGAGCTCGTTTCACATTCAGATGTAAACATAAGGAAAGATTTTAGACAGCGGTTGTCTTCAATGTCAGATCCACTGAAAAAGAAATTTGTCGAAAAAATGTTGAAAGGCTGTATATGCTAAATGTAATCTTTACATCTCTGATGTGTTGTATCTATAATGTTTTTCTTCTTCTCCAGAACAAATGTATGTGCTTGATCACAAATAAAAAATAATATTTGATCACTAGTGTAGACGTAGTTATGTTGTTTTGTTTGTTTGGGTATAAACTTTAATACAAAATGTTACGCTTTATTTTATTGCTTGATCAGTATGACTTGTTAATATATAATAAGGACAACCCATTCTACCCACTGATCAACTCAACCGCAGTTCAAAAACAGGAGTTCCATTGCTCAGACTGTTGATTAGAGAACATGATGACAAATTGCTAAACGTAGCAAACATTTTCCTTTTGTGTTAGACATCATAGCAAATTAAAAGTTGACTGATTTACTGTGGTGTCTGGACTGGATTTTAAAATGCATTCTAAATCTAAATTACAACTTTACATGGTGTTAAGTTCAAATTGTAATATTTTCCCCTTCCCAAATGGAAGAGACAATCTCACAATTTAGCTGACACAAAGTCCAGTCCCAGTAAGTCATTTTAAAGAGTACAGCATATGATTTTAATTGGTATCTTCCTGAGAAACCACACGAAGCCGGATGAGAAGATTAAAAGATAGACAGGAAACTACACAGAACAGCAGAGCTGATAAGTTGTCACTCCTGAGTTTCATAAGGGCTCCAAGATCTTTGTGCACATCTGTCCTTGACAAGACACATGAAAAGGCAAACAAACTGAGTGGACATGGATCACAGAGTGCTGATTGTGGTTCTGTCACTCTGGAGCTCAGGTAGGACTCTGGTTTAATTGTTTAAATTATTGCCGTGAATAAAACAATGTAAATAATATAATCTCGTCCTTTTTTCTTCTTCTTTTCTCTGAATGGGCACTAATGCAGAATATGCATAGACATGCAAGTGTAGTGCAGTTTATGTATGCTTGTGTGGGAATGCATATATGTATGTGTATGCATGTGTAGCTATGTATTTTATGTGCATATGTGTATATGCATATATGTTTCCTGCTCTGTTACACAGCAACAGTTATATATTGCTTTGCAGCCATGCCAAGTGTTTGCATATCTGCAAAATGCACTTAATAGAGCAAGAACAACTCTGCCATCTGCAACTTGTTCTAAATGCAGATCAAACAAAACTTATGTTGTTCACTAATTCTAAATCAGTAAGATCAAGTCTGTCACTGTCAACAGGAATGGTCAACAAATTGAACTTGTATCTACTTTTAAATATCTGGGGTTCTTGATTGATGACCACTTGTCTTTTAAGGCACATATTCAGTATACTGTTAAGAAGCTGAAGCTTTTACTTGGATTTTATTTTAGAAATAAGTCTTTTTCTTTAGGGTGAAACAGAAACTGGTGGAGTCAACCTTTCTTCCAATTATTGATTATGGTGATATGGTTATATATGAATGCCTCCACATGCTGGATAGTGTGTATCATGGTGCTCTGAGGTTTATTACAAACTGTGGAGCTCTAACTCATCATTGTGTCTAATATAGGAATGTAAATTGGCCATCCTTATATGTGCGCCGGATCGGCCATTGGTATGTGCTGAATTACAAGGCTATTCTTATGATGATTCCATCTTATTTATCATCCCTTTTAATTTTGAATAATAGGGCTTACAGTCTCCGCTCTCAGGACTTTTATCATTTTACTTTTCCTAAGGTCAGAACACAAATGGGGAAGAAAGCTTTTAGATTTTCTGCTCCAAGTAACATTTTGCAGTCAGAGCTCAAACTCCAGTCTGGTATCTCTGAATGTATTCAAGTCCATGATAAATTCCATTACATGCAGGATTCACGAGTGTAAACTGTTTATTTGAGTGCAAATGTTTGACTAATCTTGTAAATTCTTTTAACTAATTTTGAAAATTCAATTGTTATTTGTATTCTATTTGTTTTTTTCTTTTATGTCTATGATAAATGTGACGGTGTTGAAACTTTACGTGCTATAAAATATATATCATATGATGTGATATGATGAAAAATAGGCTGTTCAATTACAACTCAATCAAATCAATAAACCCTTTATATTGTCAGTTAATATTAGGCTATTTCAATATTGGGGTTGAAATGATAATCAAAGAAGAACGAATAACTTTTTCATGCAGGCTGAGCAACAAAACGGACCTTCTGTTGTCATGACATTTAATTATACTAGGCATAATCTATGAAGTGAAATTAAATGTGTGAGAATGAGTCCTTGCTGTTAAAAGTGTAAAAGCCCAAAACAATTACTCAACGATTCATTATTATTGTATTAGGATTTCATTTTTACATGATTTGTGTGTTAATAAAACTTACACAATAACAATAATATGTAAACTATATTTTTGAGTGCTATTACCGTAAGTCCATTCTAGAGTAGGAACAACATTTCACTATTTTTTGTTGTTTTACTGTTACTATTTATTAAGAGTTAATAAAGTCAAATAAAACAGCATGGCATTTAATTTATTTTGACCCTGTTAAAAGAAAGAGGCACTTTGGGGGTCATTTAATTAGGCATTGCATGTTATTTTTGAGGCTTGAAGAGACAGGTGCTAAAACCGAGACATGGGGCCCTAGTTTCGTAGACCAGGCGCAGTCAGCTTTCAGCGCACCTGCGCCGGGCCGACGGGGTGTGTCCGCCTGGACTTTGCAAGTTTCGTGCACCGCGCAGGCTCGCGCAGGCACACCTCCCGTCTCGCCCACCCGCGCAAGTGGGAAAGAGGGAGGAGAAGAAGGCGTGAGTGGGAGACGAGGAGGAGACGAGGCGTGGACTGGGATTAATACAGCCGATTCAGATCTTCACCAATCAAATGAGCTCCTCTCCTCTCCTCTCCTTTAATGCGTTAGGGGAGGTTCAGTGCAAGTTCCGTCACTTGACAACCCGATGACAGAAGCAGCGCCGCCGCTCCCACCACGCGCATCACGCGCTGTGCGCGCGTATCATAATAATAACAATGCCGATATTATAAAAAACAGGAGAGAGAGAGGGAGATGTTTTGGTCCGAGAGGCTGAGTTTCCGTTACGCGTGCCATCCGCCTTTGATCTGACGTCAGATGTGACGGGACAATCTATATAGATATAAATTCACGTGTTGATTCAATTAGTTGCATTAAATAGTGGTTGTTGTGATTATTTATTGCATTTAAATGTGCCTGGAACTGTGGAAACCTGTGAGGTCTTAGTGACGTGTGCGCACTGCGCGCCGTCAGCCAAACTTCCACTCCGCCAGCTGTGATTCGCATTGAATGAATGGACTTTATTTACGCCTTGCGCCGAGAGTAGACCAGGTTGGAGCTGGCAAGCTTTCAATGCAGTCTCGGCGAGGCTTTTTGCCACGAAACTTCCGCTACGCCAAGCTGAATGTGTGACGCCTCCCCCTGCTGCGCCACCACAACCATCTTGGCGCAGGCGATCCACCAAACTGACCGTGCGCAAGGCTGCGCGGGTCGAAACTTGCATTGCGCCGGCTCCGCCACCCTGCGCCGCCCTGCGCTGCGCCACGAAACTAGGGCCCATAGGGTGAATAGTTATTCAGACAGACATGGTGTTTTGAAAATCTAAAATACAAGCACAAACCTGAAAAGGAGGGTGATATATTCTCCTTTAAAGGAATCGTCTCGGAATGTTTCTCCAATAGAAGAAATTGGAGCCAAATACAAAGTCCTCCAAGCAACCTGACCTTATCCTGGTGGGGCAAGAACCAACCCAACTAAACCATTTGGCTTCTTCATTAAATAATGAAGTATTTTGAATTGAATCCGGTCAGTTTGAGCCACTAGTTAGTATGTTCTCTGTTTCGTCATAGTTCCATAAAAAAAAAAAAAAAACCTTTTGCAACCCTGCCCAGAGTAAGACAATCATGATCCTCATTCTTTCTTTTGTTTAGGATACCCTTCCCGTTACCTCCCACGTCTCCAGGCAGAAGAAAATGATACTTTCAAAGGTAAACAGAGAACACATACAAAATGAGAATTCTACTATTGATTATTTTATTAATTACTCTCTTACATGTGCTCAGGGATTGATGAGATCCTGTTGTCTGGAGGATCCAGTCACTGTTCTGGTGAAATGCTGGTGAAGCAGCAGGGAGTTTGGACAGAAGTGGACAAGGATAACTGGGACCTGAAGTTAGCAAATGCAGTTTGTAGCCATCTGAACTGTGGTTCTGTGGTTTCTGTCACAGCAAGATACCAACGAGTCTTAGGGCCCTTACCTGCCATATCTTCCTGTATCGAGACTGGACATCTACAGATACATTGTATAAAAAAAAGGTCCATAGGTTTTCGTTCCAGTTTGGAGATACTCTGCTCAGGTAACAACATTAGTAACCACAAAACAAAAACACATCAACACGCTTCATAACGAAGGCTCATGGCTTCAAACCTTCCATACTGATATTCCTCTTACAGCAGTCACTGAATTGGCCTGCTTCCACTCATCTCCAGTACAATTGATACACAGTCACTCAGAATGTCTCAAAATTTGGTCAAGTATATGTCAAATGCAGGACAAGGAAGAGTGCTCACAGATATGTACTGACAAACAGAAAGTTACTGAATGAACACCTCTCACAACCTCAACAAAAACTCTACTCACCGAACAGGCATACACCGAAGAATCCCTTCATTGATGTGTAACATTTATTTTACTTCAAATTCAACCTCTATGTCTGCAAGTTGTTCAGTCTTCCTTCGTCTTTCTCACTCTCTCTTCCTCTTTCAGACTCTGTCAGGCTGGTGAATGGGACTAGTCTGTGTTCAGGCAGACTGGAAGTGAAGTCTAACCAGTCCAACCAGACGTGGTCCTCAGTGTGTGACGATGACTTTTACCTGCAGGATGCAGAAGTGGTCTGCAGGGATCTTGGCTGTGGGGCTCCTTCAGTATTCAAAGGGGGACTCTATGGAGAAGTGGAGGCTCCAGTGTGGACCAAAGAGTTCCAGTGTGGAGGCAATGAGTCTGCCCTCCTGGACTGTAGAAGCTCAGGCTCAGATAGAAACACCTGCTCACCTGGCAAAGCTGTTGGACTCACCTGCTCAGGTAGAAGTAGGAGGAGGTGCTGGAGCTTAGCTATGTTTTAGGATTAGGGTTTTTACATTTTTGTAGACCCTTTTTACAATGATGGCATACGTTAAGTGTGTGCACACAGTTTGGTTATGGAAGTATGGTGGAGTGCAATAGCTTGTCAAGCTATACAAGATCATTATCCACCAAAGATGCAACCTAAACAAATGACTTTCCAGAACGGTGTGCTATAACATGATGCCATGACACTGACTCAGAGTTTTGACCTTAGTTTTAAAAATTTCACTACTAACAGTCCAATGGTACTCAATACATTTAGTGGTTTGCAGCTGTAGCCCCCACAGTAAATAAACTTGAGGACAGGACTAGTACCCGCAATACAGCATCACAATAGACCCGCAATCAGAAAGCTAGGCTACGCTCTGGGAGGGAGTAAACGAGAGGCTGAGGTTTGCTTTTTAGAAGAAATATATTTCACACCAACCATAAGACAAACAACAACAGTAATAGTGCACATATTGTACAGTGGAAAAATGTGTGTACACTTATTATGGACGGCCAACTCCAATTAATCAATAGCTACTATCCATTGCATATAGACAAAAATTCAGAAAGACAAGACCCCCAATGTTCTGCTCACTACTAACAGGTCACAACCCGGCTGCCCACCCACAGTTCATGAAAAACCCACGTCTGGGTTTAAGTTGAATCCAGGGGGAGGTATAGGTGAGGGAGTGTATGGGACAAAGTGTGTGTGTGAGAGTTGGGGTGAGAGTTCGATGTAGGCTACAGGGAGCCCCCTCGGCCTGGCAGGAGGGGGGGCTGCAATCTTCTCCAGCTGTAGGCTCTAGGCCTGCTCCTTAGCTCGCCATCATTCCAGAACCTGGCCTGAAGAACAGGACCACAGTTCATACGTACAATATACATCAATAAATAGTAATCCAGTGCGCACATAATTCAATCCAAACTAGTAGCACTAGGGTAAGTTACTTACCAATAGGGAAATAAATAAACATCATTTGCAAATCATAAACGACATTTACAATATCATTTAGCAGCCATGATCCAACCATATAATATCAGTAGCTACAAATGCCATGATTCAAAATCTTAAAAACACATGAATTAAATTGCAGCAATACACTAACACAATTCATTCATTCCAGGACTCAGCTTTAGTTTTGGAGAAACCAGGCATGTTTAGCAACCCAGCGCTAACCGCGTCTATTAAAATGAATGGCGTTGGCTAGGTTAATGCTACAAACAATTGGACTCACCAGTCTCCGTACAAGCTACGCTCACTCATTCGGATTTCCGCACGGCAAATCTCGGCCAGGCAAGAGGCTCCTATAAATTAACAGATCGCTTAACTGTCAGCCATCATAAAAATGAGAACGCAGCGGTTGAAATAGTTTTACCCGACCTGTAGTGCGTCTCTCCTGCAGCTTCCCCACCGCTCTTACCGAGACTGAACACCGCGGTTCTATACTTAAACGCGGTTGGTCGCGCCCCCCCACGTGACCCCGTGACGTTACCAACCAGCGTCACAACCGATTGGCCCACATGGACCACGCGAGAACTGGCCCTAAAGCCGACTTTGACTTGATTTAACGGGGAGGAAAAAAAGGAATAACCTGTCACCTGGCAGTGTTGTATAGTAACGAAGTAAAAATACTTCGTTACTTTACTTAAGTAGTATTTTTTTATATTTGTACTTTACTTTACTACTTCTATTTCTGACGACTTTTACTTTTACTTCACTACATTTTCCGAAAAAAATCAGTACTTTTACTCCGTTACATTTACCTGAGCATCCTCGTTACTCGTTACAAAATAAGAAGGAACGTGACAGCCAATGGACAATCTTTGTTTTGTTGTAGTGGGACTAGTAGCCAATGATGTTCGGAGATACAGACCGCAAGACGTTATCATTGGTTTACCCCGTTGTGCGGCGGATGAAATCAGCGGCCAAATTTCAAATTAATGGTCGCATTGTCATGCTAGTAGTAGTCTCAGACAAGTCGGGTCTCTAATGTTAGCCTACTTGAAGAGAAGGAGGAAGACAGAGAAGCAAAATGTCAGAGATGGAGGAGGTGACTGAATCGGTGACTGAACCTGCTGCTGAAACAACCAGCATAGTGTTACTGTCAATCAGGCCCGGAGTGGTTAATCGGGAGGACCGGGACAATTCCCGGTGGGCCGGTCTGACTTTTGGGCCGCGAGGGCCGGTGTTCAATTATTATTTGTATTTATTTTTGTGCCGGTGTTCAGTCATGGCACTGAGTGGAGTGGGTATCACGTGTATGCGTCGCGGGGATTCCCGCAGGTAAATAGACACAAGAACCCAGCCGAACTCTCGGCCCTGATGCCCCCAGACCATGGTGAAAAGCCCGCGGTCCTCACTAAAACACAGGCCCGCCCAGGTCCACAAGAGTCCACACAGGCGGACTCTCCGTCGAACGCGAAACGCCAAGACGCGCCGCACGCAAACCAGCCGGGAAACAGACAGCTGAACACGGCCGAACTATGGGCACTTGTGCCCCCAAGGCTGTGTGAAAAGCCCGTGCAGCTCACTTAAGCACCGGCCGGTCCAGGTCCGCGCCACGCCACAATTACGCACAGCGAAGCCGGACTTCTGCTCCGTCCGTACACACGTAAAACACTCGGGTGCGTTGCGGGGATTCCCGCAGGTAAATAGACACAAGAACCCAGCCGAACTGTCGGGACTATCACCCTCAGAGCTGGCTGAAAAGCCCGCGGACATCGGTCAAACACCGGCCCGCCCAGGTCCACAAGAGTCCACACAGGCGGACTCTCCGTCGAACGCGAAACGCCAAGACGCGCCGCACGCAAACCAGCCGGGAAACAGACAGCTGAACACGGCCGAACTATGGGCACTTGTGCCCACAAGGCTGTGTGAAAATACACGGAATTACAAGGCTTTAGAGAACAGTGCGCTATTGTATGCTTAACATGTAAAGTTATAATTACATTATTTTAATATAATAGGTCGTGATCTAAAGTGGGCCGGTCTGAGGTATGAAACTCCAGGGCTGAAAATGAGTCCCACTCCGGCCCTGCAATAGACTTTAATGGTGAAGCAAAGAGTGTGTTGTTCCACGCAGTGAAACTATACAGTCGAGGATTACGTTTTTGTTTGTTTGTTTTTGTTTTTTACTGCCCCTCGGCCCCTGAGCGTCTCCGTGGTCTAACGTGAGTGGGCTTGGCCTCTGCTAGCCAAAAACTGAACTCCTGGGTTATTGAATGATCTGTCTGTCTTTTTCTGGTGTTATTGGAGACCGTACCTGTGTTTGGAGAGTCCGAGTTTTGATATAGCAAACCAGCTGATGATGACAGTCAGACTAATTTACATAGTGGTAGTGTTATTAATAAGTTAGCTTTTAAATCATGCAGCTGAAATCGCTATGTTTAGTATTACCTGTGGCCACGAAGGAGTGTGTGAGTGGGCAAATTTCTGATTGCGTTTTATTAACAGTACTTTTTACTTTTGATACTTAAGTACAGTAAATACAAGCTACTTTTTTACTTTTACTCAAGTAATATTCTAGCAGGCAACTTTCACTTTTACTTGAGTAATTTTCCAGTAAGGTACTTTTACTTTTACTCAAGTATGGCTTTTGGGTACTTTATACAACACTGTCACCTGGGTTACACAGCCATAGACGCCACCAGGGTAGGAGTGACTGTGTTAACTGGTGAGTCTCAGCCAAATGCGTTCGTGGTTGCCTGTAGTGACAGCTGCTGAAACACCAAGAGAACATGTATGTGTCGTTGCAAAAGCCTTAATCAATTTTAATTACACACTCCTCTGTGGACTAAGGAAATATGAGCAACCACGGATGCATTCGGCTGAAAGTCACCAGTTAATACGATCACACATTAAACTGAAACACCCTGTTGCTCTGAAACGGTCGTCATCCTGTCAGAATTGTGTATAACTTGCTTCCGCTCTTGGAATATCAATTCTGACAACTGAACATGGAACTACCACGCATTTTGATGCTGGTAACTTTTTTAGTTCAATATTTAAAGCTTCTAAATTGTCTGGATGACTTTAAAAGGGTCTGTAAATGTGACTTTATCTGTTTTAACCAATGAATCCTGTCTGCTCAGAGCCAGATAATATCCAGTTGGTGGGAGGATCCAGCCGATGTGCTGGTAAACTGATGATGAATCTACAGGGAGAGTGGAGACCTGTGGATGCAAGAATGCCTGAGTGGAATATGAACACAGCAGACATAATATGTCGACAACTGGACTGTGGCTCTGTTGTTTCAATAAGGCGGAAAAAAAGAAATAATGACTTTAATGTATGGATGATTAGACCAACTTGTCTTCAATCCAAGTCTTCACTTAGGGAGTGCATGTTAAGCAGGACTAGAGAAAAGTCTCTGTACATCTTGGTGATCAAGTGCTCAGGTAACAAACACCAGCAAATAAATCAGCTATAGAATGCACACAAATTCATATTTCACATATGTTTTTGTCTAAAGAAATGTACAGAATCATCAAGGGTAAGCTCTGCAGTGTTATATAGCCTAAGCAGACACCATGGGAGAAGACAGCAGAAAAGAGGATTGAGATTGTCTGCTATGCATGAGCTCACTAACTGATTGTAGAGAATAAATAAACCTGAAAATTGTGTAATTATTTCTGTTGCTGGCTATCGTCAGACTCTGTCAGGCTGGTGAATGGGACTAGTCTGTGTTCAGGCAGACTGGAGGTGAAGTCCAACCAGTCTAACCAGTCGTGGTCCTCAGTGTGTGAAGCTGACTTTGACCAGCTGGATGCACAGGTGGTCTGCAGGGAGCTTGGCTGTGGGTCTCCTTCAGTCCTCCAGGGGGCGCTCTATGGAGAAGGGGAGGCTCCAACGTGGACCAAAGAGTTCCAGTGTGGAGGCAATGAGTCTGGTCTCCTGAACTGTAGAAGCTCAGGCTCAGATAGAAACACCTGCTCACCTGGCAAAGCTGTTGGACTCACCTGCTCAGGTAGAAGAGGAGCTGCAGCTTTGATTCTGCTTAACTTTGAGCCTAACTTACTTTGCTTCACTTACTAATTACTCTCTTGTATGTGTTCAGAGGCTGATGATGTCCGGTTGGTTGGTGGAACCAACCACTGTGTCGGTAAACTTGAGATGAAGTATCGTGGAAAATGGAAGCCATTGGCTGAATCCTTTTATAAGTTGGACCAGATGCTTGCAGCTGTAGTGTGTAGACAGCTGGACTGTGGCTCTGCTCTTTCAATAGAAAGAAGAGACGAACTTTCCCGCCCTTCATGGATGGTTTCTTCTTCCTGTGGTCAGTCTGAATCTGCACTTAGGCAATGTGCATTACTATGGAGTGGTCGTTCCTCTAAGTGTTGGGAGGTCACATGCTCAGGTAATGCTATAAATGGCAAACAACATTAACAGGAATCCTTATTCATTAATTTGTTGTATCACATCCACATTGTTGAAATCGGCAAGTGTTAAGCCATAACCTGGAAAATCTTTTAGAACCACAAATCTGTGCTCCAACTCTGACAACACCCCCACTCCTCTCTCTCACTCACGTTTCCACCATTGTCTTCCGGCAACACAAGAGTACAGAACATTTTGTTAACTAACATTCCATTTCACGCCATGTAGTTTTCACTGACTGCAATGTTAACGTATGAATATGCTACGCTCAGGATTTTCAACCAGACGACTGCTGTTCAAAGCTGGTGTTCATGTACAAAAGAGTTATTTTGAAGTTATGTTAGTGTTATGTTTTAAGTTTACATACTTATTTTAAGCCCAACCAGGATATTTGTCCTCAACATCACCAACTGGTTTTGTTGCCAAAACCCTCAAATGCCCCCCACGAGATATACAAACTTTGATGGTGGGGTCTGAGCGATGACATTGCAGCCGTAGACCAATTTAACCACTCTCATCCCTGTTACTCACTTAAACACAAAAACATAGGAAAATAGGGGGCCAGTTTGAAAAATATGGAAAATACCTTTTAACTTCTCATCTGTGTTAATAGAGTTCCTGGCTCAGCCGAACATCTCCGTTGTTACGCTCACTGACGGGTTCACTGAGGCCACGCAGCACAGATATCAGGTGCTCCTGGGGTCCCTATTCGCCATCAGCTGCACCATCTTGCCACAGCTCCCAGGAGGCTCCTTCCAGCTTAATTTGACCACCTCAGCTACAGCACACAACTTCACCCTGCCAGCTGTCAATCACTCTGCTCATTTCCTGTTCCCTGGTGCAGGCTCCACCCATCAAGGGGAGTACCGCTGTGTTTATCACCTCCATGTTTTCTCCCATATGTTGTCATCTGAGAGCCAGCCGCTCCTTCTCACTGTCTCAGGTAACTTCACAGACAATCCAGTCAAAAAAGGGAATGTGACACTGACAACACATGCAGACTAGTATTATCTGTCTGATGTCAGTTTTCCTAAATCTAACTAAGAGGTTTTGTTGCCTGAACCAAACTTTTTTTTGATGTGTAATGTTGTCTAGACAGAAAAAAAAGTGCTGCAGAGCAACGTGAAAAAAAGGACAATTCCTGTCACTCAGCATGAAACCAATAGATTAAATTTAGTTTCACATACTGTCATGCCACTGTGTTGCATGGCAACACATTTAGTGTTAATCACAAGTCTTCACTTCCATTCAGAAAAACCAGCAGTTTGCTGATTTGTGACTTTTTGTCCAAGACTATAGAGTGGATCACTTTACCAAGGGCTCTTTAAATATGACAGAGGATGAGAAGTGCACCTTCAATGAAATAAACCACATTTGCATAAGGCAGTAACGTCAACGCTATCATACCTCACACACACTGCATCGACACAACACCGTAGCTAGAAACTCTGAACAACAACCACATTAGCCTTCATTCTAAAGAACCAACATGAACACATCTTGCCCTGCACCTTAGCTTGTTTAGCGAGTCACCAAACACACATTCATTGGGGGACATGTGCTCTGCTAATGTCAGTTTCAGGCTAGAGAGCTAATAGGCCCTTTTCACAGCAGCCAATTTGAAATGGCCTATTTAGTGTCAGCCATTCCAGTGAGCTAACGTGCACAATAGGGCCCTGATGCACCTAAATGGAACAGGGCCATAATCAATGTCAGTTAATTACACCTTAACCCTGCAACGCCATGTCAAAATGGCTGCTGTGAAAAGGGCCTAAAAACTGCAGCACAGTAAATCATTTTAATAAAGCATCTTCAGCTGCTGTATGAAATTATGTGATGATTGGGAATCTATTTCAGACTCTGTCACACATCTGATCATCAGACTGGTTGTCCTGGTGCTGATGGTGGTGTTCAGTGCTGCCGTGTTTTACAAGGTACTGTACACATCAGTGGAAGAAAATTCTGTGTTTAATATACTTTGGGACAAGAATTTGATATGTGTTTAATACTGCGGGGAAAAGAAGCTGCATGTATCACACTTAACACTGATGTTCCACATTAAAAGCATGGCTAGTGGTTCACTCCTCTCTTAAATAGTACTTTTAATTTGAAACATCTGGAAAATGCAGTTGTTCCACTGACGATAGCGTGAAAGCAACAGGAATAAAAAGGCAAATATCATCATTTTGTTACCTGAAGACATTTTCTTTCACGCCTCACCAGGTCAGCAGAGGGTTGAAACCAAGAGGAGAGGAAATGATTGGGCTAAATCACCTTGGTGGAGCCGAAGACTTGCTGAGTGAAGGGGCGGGAGCCCAGGAGACAGAGTGAGATCTCCACGGTCCAGATCCAGATGGGACTGCTCGGCTCTCACAGAGACAAACAGTGTAGCATCAGAGATTGTATCTTGCTCTTCTTGTCTGTGATCAGTCTGTCAATGATATTCTTGGTATGAAAACGAGATGAGAATATTGGTGAGAGTTATATCATTGAAGAAAGCTAATCATAAGTCCATTGTTGTTAATATTTTGAAGGAAGCCATGCTGAATGTTTTGATGCTCTACTGCTTGAAGTTTATGTCCTTTGCTTGAAATAATTATCAGACGTCATTTTTAGATATCCATGAAGAATTTTAAAATTCTTAGTTAAAATATATATAAATATGTATTCGAAGCCACCAATACCATATTACTTAATCTGTTGTTAATTGTTTCTGTTCTGTAAAATAATGAGCTTTTCAAAAATAAAATAATAAAAAAGAAGTTTCAATTGGAGTGGAAATAGATTAAAAAACGAACCATAATTGATTTGTTGGCCACTTTGGGCCAGTGGAACAAGCTGCAAAAATGTACAGAATCATCAAGGGTAAGCTCTGCAGTGTTATATAGCCTAAGCAGACACCGTGGGAGAAGACAGCAGAAAAGAGGATTGAGATTGTCTGCTATGCATGAGCTCACTAACTGATTGTAGAGAATAAATAAACCTGAAAATTGTTTAATTATTTCTGTTGCTGGCTATCGTCAGACTCTGTCAGGCTGGTGAATGGGACTAGTCTGTGTTCAGTCAGACTGGAGGTGAAGTCCAACCAGTCTAACCAGTCGTGGTCCTCAGTGTGTGAAGCTGACTTTGACCAGCTGGATGCACAGGTGGTCTGCAGGGAGCTTGGCTGTGGGGCTCCTTCAGTCCTCCAGGGGGCGCTCTATGGAGAAGGGGAGGCTCCAACGTGGACCAAAGAGTTCCAGTGTGGAGGCAATGAGTCTGGTCTCCTGAACTGTAGAAGCTCAGGCTCAGATAGAAACACCTGCTCACCTGGCAAAGCTGTTGGACTCACCTGCTCAGGTAGAAGAGGAGCTGCAGCTTTGATTCTGCTTAACTTTGAGCCTAACTTACTTTGCTTCACTTACTAATTACTCTCTTGTATGTGTTCAGAGGCTGATGATGTCCGGCTGGTTGGTGGAACCAACCACTGTGTCGGTAAACTTGAGATGAAGTATCTTGGAGAATGGAAGCCATTGGCTGAATCCTTTTATAAGTGGGACCAGATGCTTGCAGCTGTAGTGTGTAGACAGCTGGACTGTGGCTCTGCTCTTTCAATAGAAAGAAGAGACGAACTTTCCTGCCCTTCATGGATGGTCTCATATTCACTCACGTTTACACCATTGTCTTCCGGCAACACAAGAGTACAGAATATTTTGTTAACTAACATTCCATTTCACGCCATATAGACTCTGTCAGGCTGGTGAATGGGACTAGCCGTTGTTCAGGCAGACTGGAGGTGAAGTCGAACCAGTCTAACCAGTCGTGGTCCTCAGTGTGTGAAGATGACTTTGACCAGCTGGATGCACAGGTGGTCTGCAGGGAGCTTGGCTGTGGGGATCCTTCAGTCCTCCAGGGTGCACTCTATGGAGACCTGGAGGCTCAAGTATGGGCCAATGAGTTCCAGTGTGGAGGCAATGAGTCTGCTCTCCTGGACTGTAGAAGCTCAGCATCGACTAGAGACACCTGCTCACAAGTTGGACTCATCTGTTTAGGTAAAAGAGGACCTACAGCTGTAATTTGACGTACTCTCTTACTTCATCTACTAAGAATTCTCCCGACTCTGCTCAGGTCCAAACAATATCAGGTTGGTGGGAGAGGCCAGCCGCTGCGCTGGTAGACTGGAGATGAAAAACCAGGGAGAGTGGAGACCAGTGGTTGACTGGGATTCTGAATGGGACCAGAAGTCTGCAGCTGCAATCTGTAGACAACTGGATTGTGGTTCAGCTGTTTCAACAGATATAGCAGACAGTTTGTCAGAGAGACTTGTGTGGTGGATCAAGTCCTCCTGTGTCCAGTCAGCATCTACACTGTTGGAGTGTGTAATAACGACTCATGTTAACGAAAGCTATTCTGGCTGTGAAGTGATATGCTCAGGTAATACTGACCACCAACGTCTTAAATAGTCTTGTCTTGTTCCTGATGTATGAATAATGTATGTGTCCACTGTCACTATCCCTTTTTAGACAGGAGGGATTAAATCAAGCTTTTTTTTCACAATTGTCATTGAGGATGAATTCCTTTAAAAATGTGTGCTTTCAGTTCTCTGGGCTCTATTTTCACAGCTTAGTTTGGAAAATAATCTCCCTTTTTGCTATCAGATTTGCTGGTTCAGCCAAACATCTCCCTCTCTCCCTCCACTGACGGGGTCTCCAAGGCCAAGCAGCAGGGGCTTCGGGTGCTCATGGGCTCTGACTTCACCATCAAATGCTCTACCGAACCACAGTATCCAGGAGGCTCCTTCCAGCTCATCTTCACCACCTCCAACACAGCACAGAACTACACCCTGCCAGCTGCCAATCACTCTGCTCATTTCCTGTTCTCTAGTATCGACTCCACCCACCGAGGGGAGTACGGCTGTGTTTATCACCTCCATGTTTTCTCCCATAACTTCTCTGCTGAGAGCCAGCCACTGAGTCTCACTGTCTCAGGTAACATCACAGACGATCTTAGTCAAACACAAAGAACATTGGAACTCTCAACATGCAGCTTTAATTATGAAATATGTTATTTATATACCCCAATATAAAGTCCTACTACACATAGTAGCTGGTGGAAGACAGGCAATATGGCTCTCCAATCACTTAATTCGGGCTGTATTAAATGATTGCACTTGGTCCCGAAAGGGCATTTGATCCACAACAAGACAATTGACACAAGGGTCAAAAGGTCAAGTGTGTCTTGCAGTAGATGTCAGTCAGGAAACATGTACCTTCATAGAGTGTGCCATGTTTTTTTGGCGGTCTCGTTCTTGTTTCTCGCTGCTTCCATCACTCAAATTAAAGAGTGAGCATGACAGTTGTCAGTATCACAAAACAACCATTTAAGATATTTTAATGGCATCTGTTTTTTTTTATTCTACAAAAATGTACATTCAGTTCCTGACAATTATTTTAATGTTAACAATGTATGTTTTTTTAATTTTAATTAAAAAAAATATTTTTGTTTCAGCTTCTCTGACCGAGTTGATCATCCGTCTCATTGTCCTTCTGCTGGGTATGATGTTACTCATTGCTGCCCTCTGCTTCAGCTCTAAGGTACTATCTTTATTCAGAGGAAGGCTGGCTTTTTCACTGAGAGTATTGGTGTGATATATTTGGATAGAAGAGGCCAGTTACTGGATCACTAATAACCCACAGTGGCTGTGATGTCTTTCCAGAAGTCAGGACGAGAGAAGAATGGAGGTTAAGGACTTCTTGATGGTTCCAGGAAAGAGGAGTACCTCCAAGGAGCTCGTTTCACATTCAGATGTAAACATAAGGAAAGATTTTAGACAGCGGTTGTCTTCAATGTCAGATCCACTGAAAAATAAATTTGTCGAAAAAATGTTGAAAGGCTGTATATGCTAAATGTAATCTTTACATCTCTGATGTGTTGTATCTATAATGTTTTTCTTCTTCTCCAGAACAAATGTATGTGCTTGATCACAAATAAAAAATAATATTTGATCACTAGTGTAGACGTAGTTATGTTGTTTTGTTTGTTTGGGTATAAACTTTAATACAAAATGTTACGCTTTATTTTATTGCTTGATCAGTATGACTTGTTAATATATAATAAGGACAACCCATTCTACCCACTGATCAACTCAACCGCAGTTCAAAAACAGGAGTTCCATTGCTCAGACTGTTGATTAGAGAACATGATGACAAATTGCTAAACGTTGCAAACATTTTCCTTTTGTGTTAGACATCATAGCAAATTAAAAGTTGACTGATTTACTGTGGTGTCTGGACTTTTAAAATGCATTCTAAATCTAAATTACAACGTTACATGGTGTTAAGTTCAAATTGTAATATTTTCCCCTTCCCAAATGGAAGAGACAATCTCACAATTTAGCTGACACAAAGTCCAGTCCCAGTAAGTCATTTTAAAGAGTACAGCATATGATTTTAATTGGTATCTTCATGAGAATCCACACGAAGCCGGATGAGAAGATTAAAAGATAGACAGGAAACTGCACAGAACAGCAGATCTGATAAGTTGTCACTCCTGAGTTTCAAAAGGGCTCCAAGATCTTTGTGCACATCTGTCCTTGACAAGACACATGAAAAGGCAAACAAACTGAGTGGACATGGATCACAGAGTGCTGATTGTGGTTCTGTCACTCTGGAGCTCAGGTAGGACTCTGGTTTAATTCTTTAAATTATTGCCCTGAATAAAACAATGTAAATAATATAATCTCGTCCTTTTTTCTTCTTCTTTTCTCTGAATGGGCACTAATGCAGAATATGCATAGACATGCAAGTGTAGTGCAGTTTATGTATGCTTGTGTGGCAATGCATATATGTATGTGTATGCATGTGTAGCTATGTATTTTATGTGGATATGTGCAGATGCATGTGTTTCCTGCTCTGTTACACAGCAACAGTCATATATTGCTTTGCACCCATGCCTGCAGAAGTGTTTGCATATCTGCAAAATGCACTTAATAGAGTACAAGAACAACTCTGCCGACTGCAACTTGTTCTAAATGCAGATAAAACAAAACTTATGTTTTTCTCTCATTCTAAATCAAGTCTGTCATTGACACCAGGAATGGTCAACAAAATGAACTTGTATCTACTTTTAAATATCTGGGATTCTTGATTGATGACCACTTGTCTTTTAAGGCACATATTCAGTATGCTGTTAAGAAGCTGAAGCTTTTACTTGGATTTTATTTTAGAAATAAGTCTTGCTTTTCTTTGAGGGTGAAACAGAAACTGGTGGAGTCAACCTTTCTTCCAATTATTGATTATGGTTATATGGTTATATATGAATGCCTCCACATGCTGGATAGTGTGTATCATGGGGCTCTGACTGAGGTTTATTACAAACTGTGTAACTCATCATTGTGTCTTATATAGGAATGTAAATTGGCCATCCTTTTATGTGCGCCGGATCGGCCATTGGTATGTGCTGATTTATAAGGCTATTCTTGGGATGATTCCATCCTATTTATCATCCCTTTTAATTTTGAATAATAGGGCTTACAGTCTCCGCTCTCAGGACTTTTATCATTTTACTTTTCCTAAGGTCAGAACAGAAATGGGGAAGAAAGCTTTTAGATTTTCTGCTCCGAGTACATGGAACATTTTGCAGTCAGAGCTCAAACTCCAGTCTGGTATCTCTGAATGTATTCAAGTCCATGATAAATTCCATTACATCCAGGATTCAGGAGTGTAAACTGTTTATTTGAGTGCAAATGTTTGACTAATCTTGTAAATTCTTTTAACTAATTTTGAAAATTCAATTGTTATTTGTATTCTATTTGTTTGTTTCTTTTTTGTCTATGATAAATGTGACAATGTGTTGAAACTTTACGTGTTATAAAATATATATCATATGACGTTAAATGATGAAAAAAAGGCTGTTCAATTACAACTCAATCAAATCAATAAACCCTTTATATTGTCAGTTAATATTAGGCTATTTCAATATTGGGGTTGAAATGATAATCAAAGTACTTAAAGAACAAATTAACTTTTTTATGCAGGCTGAGCAAGAAAACGGACCTTCTGTTGTCATGACATTTTATTATTGTAGGCATAATCTATGAAGTGAAATTAAATGTGTGAGAATGAGTCCTTAATTTATTTTGACACCGTTAAAAGAAAGAGGCACTTTGGGGGTCATTTAATTAGGCATTGCATGTTATTTTTGAGGCTTGAAGAGACAGGTGCTAAAACCGAGACATGGGGTGAATAAAGTTATTCAGACAGACAACATGATGTTTTAAAAATACAATCACAAACCTGAAAAGGAGGGTGATATATTCTCCTTTAAAGGAATCGTCTCGGAATGTTTCTCCAATTGAAGAGATTGGAGCCAAATACAAAGTCCTCCAAGCAACCTGACCTGATCCTGGTGGGGTCTAGCAAGAAAGCCCAACCAACCCATTTGGCCCCTGCATTAAATAATGAAGTATTTTGAATTGAATCCGGTCAGATTGAAGTTTGAGCCACTAGTTAGTATGTTCTCTGTTTTGTCATAGTTCCATAAAAAAATAAAAAACTGAAGGAGTGCTTCTACTGCAACCTTTCTGCAAGACCTGTCCAGAGTAAGACAATCATGATCCTCATTCTTTCTTGTATTTAGGATACCCTTACCCTTACCGTTATCTCCCACGTCTCCAGGCAGAAGCAAATGATACTTTCAAAGGTAAACAGAGAACATATACAAAATGAGAATTCTACTATTGATTATTTTATTAATTACTCTCTTACCTGTGCTCAGGGATTGATGATATCCTGTTGTCTGGAGGATCCAGTCACTGTTCTGGTAAAATGCTGGTGAAGCAGCAGGGAGTTTGGACAGAAGTGGACAAGGATAACTGGGACCTGAAGTTAGCAAATGTAGTTTGTAGCCATCTGAACTGTGGTTCTGTGGTTTCTGTCACAACAACATACCAACAAGTCTTTGGGCCCTTACTTGCCATACCTTCCTGTCTTAAGTCTAAAGATGGACTGATAAAATGTTTTAAAAAAAGGTCCATAAGTTTTCCTTCCAGATTGGAGATACTCTGCTCAGGTAACAACATTAGTAACCACAAAACAAAAACACATCAACACGCTTCATAACGAAGGCTCATGGCTTCAAACCTTCTATACTGATATTCCTCTTACAGCAGTCACTGAATTGGCCTGCTTCCACTCATCTCCAGTACAATTGATACACAGTCACTCAGAATGTCTCAAAATTTGGTCAAGTATATGTCAAATGCAGGACAAGGAAGAGTGCTCACAGATGTACTGACAAACAGAAAGTTACTGAATGAACACCTCTCACAACCTCAACAAAAACTCTACTCACCAAACAGGCATACACTGAAGAATCCCTTCATTGATGTGTAACGTTTAACTCTATGGGCCCTAGTTTCGTAGACCAGGCGCAGTCAGCTTTCAGCGCACCTGCGCCGCGCCGACGGGGTGTGTCCGCCTGGACTTTGCAAGTTTCGTGCACCGCGCAGGCTCGCGGAGGCACACCTCCCGTCTCGCCCACCGGCGCAAGTGGGAAAGAGGGAGGAGAAGAAGGCGTGAGTGGGAGACGAGGAGGAGACGAGGCGTGGACTGGGATTAATACAGCCGATTCAGATCTTCACCAATCAAATGAGCTCCTCTCCTCTCCTTTAATGCGTTAGGGGAGGTTCAGTGTAAGTTCCGTCACTTGACAACCCGATGACAGAAGCAGCGCCGGCGTTCCCACAACGCTCATCACGCGCTGTGCGCGCGTATCATAATAATAAAAATGCCCATATTATAAAAAACAGGAGAGAGAGAGGGAGATGTTTTGGTCCGAGAGGCTGAGTTTCCGTTACGCGTGCCATCCGCCTTTGATCTGACGTCAGATGTGACGGGACAATCTATATAGATATAAATTCACGTGTTGATTCAATGAGTTGCATTAAATAGTGTTTGTTGTGATTATTTATTGCATTTAAATGTGCCTGGAACTGTGGAAACCTGCCTGTGAGGTCTCGGTGACGTGTACGCACTGCGCGCCTTCAGCCAAACTTCCACTCCGCCAGCTGTGATTCGCATTGAATCAATGGACTTTATTTACGCCTTGCGCCTTGCGCCGAAAGTAGACCAGGTCGGAGCTGGCGAGCTTTCAGCGCAGTCTCGGCGAGGCTTTTTGCCACGAAACTTCCGCTACGCCAAGCTGAATCTGTGACGCCTCCCCCTGCTGCGCCGCCACACCCATCTTGGCGCAGGCGATCCACCAAACTGCCAAACTGACGGTGCGCAAGGCTGCGCGGGTCGAAACTTGCACTGCGCCGGCTGCGCCACCCTGCGCCGCCCTGCGCTGGTCTACGAAACTAGGGCCCTATGTCTTCAAGTTGTTCTGTCTTCCTTCGTCTTTCTCACTCTCTCTTCCTCTTTCAGACTCTGTCAGGCTGGTGAATGGGACTAGTCTGTGTTCAGGCAGACTGGAGGTGAAGTCTAACCAGTCCAACCAGACGTGGTCCTCAGTGTGTGACGATGACTTTTACCTGCAGGATGCAGAAGTGGTCTGCAGGGATCTTGGCTGTGGGGCTCCTTCGGTATTCAAAGGGGGACTCTATGGAGAAGTGGAGGCTCCAGTGTGGACCAAAGAGTTCCAGTGTGGAGGCAATGAGTCTGCCCTCCTGGACTGTAGAAGCTCAGGCTCAGATAGTAACACCTGCTCACCTGGCAAAGCTGTTGGACTCACCTGCTCAGGTAGAAGTAGGAGGAGGAGCTGGAGCTTAGCTATGTTTTAGGATTAGGGTTTTTAAATTTCTATAGACCCTTTTTACAATGATGACATACGTTAAGTGTGTGCACACAGTTTGGTTATGGAAGTATGGTGGAGTGCAATAGCTTGTCAAGCTATACAAGATCATTATCCACCGAAGATGCAACCTAAACAAATTACTTTCCAGAACGGTGTGCTATAACATGATACCATGACATTGACTCAGAGTTTTGACCTTAGTTTTAAAAATGTCACTACTAACAGTCCAATGGTACTCAATACATTTAGTGGTTTGCAGCCATAGACGCCACCAGGGTAGGAGTGACTGTGTTAACTGGTGAGTCTCAGCCAAATGCGTCCGTGGTTGCCTGTAGTGACAGCTGCTGAAATACCAAGAGAACATGTATGTGTCGTTGCAAAAGCCTTAATCAATTTTAATTACACATTCCTCTGTGTTTATTATCTATTACAACTAAGGAAATATGAGCAACCACGGATGCATTCGGCTGAAAGTCACCAGTTAATACGATCACACATTAAACTGAAACACCCTGTTGCTCTGAAACGGTCGTCATCCTGTCAGAATTGTGTATAACTTGAGTCCGCTCTTGGAATATCAATTCTGACAACTGAACATGGAACTACCACACATTTTGATGCTGGTAACTTTTTTAGTTCAATGTTCAAAGCTTCTAAATTGTCTGGATGACTTTAAAAGGGTCTGTAAATGTGACTTTATCTGTTTTAACCAATGAATCCTGTCTGCTTAGAGCCAGATAATATCCAGTTGGTGGGAGGATCCAGCCGATGTGCTGGTAAACTGATGATGAATCTACAGGGAGAGTGGAGACCTGTGGATGCAACAATGCCTGAGTGGAATATGAACACAGCAGACATAATATGTCGACAACTGGACTGTGGCTCTGTTGTTTCAATAAGGCGGAAACAAATAAATTATTACTTTAATGTATGGATGATTAGATCAACTTGTCTTCAATCCAAGTCTTCACTTAGGGAGTGCATGTTAAGAAAGACTGCAGAAATGTCTCTGTACATCTTGATGATCAAGTGCTCAGGTAACAAACACCAGTAAATAAATCAGCTATAGAATGCACACACATTCACATTTCACATATGTTTTTGTCTAAAGAAATGTACAGAATCATCAAGGGTAAGCTCTGCAGCGTTGAGTAAGATAGCCTAAGCAGACACCATGGGAGAAGACAGCAGAAAAGAGGATTGAGATTGTCTGCTATGCATGAGCTCACTAACTGATTGTAGAGAATAAATAAACCTGAAAATTGTTTAATTATTTCTGTTGCTGGCTATCGTCAGACTCTGTCAGGCTGGTGAATGGGACTAGTCTGTGTTCAGGCAGACTGGAGGTGAAGTCCAACCAGTCTAACCAGTCGTGGTCCTCAGTGTGTGAAGCTGACTTTGACCAGCTGGATGCACAGGTGGTCTGCAGGGAGCTTGGCTGTGGGGCTCCTTCAGTCCTCCAGGGGGCGCTCTATGGAGAAGGGGAGGCTCCAACGTGGACCAAAGAGTTCCAGTGTGGAGGCAATGAGTCTGGTCTCCTGAACTGTAGAAGCTCAGGCTCAGATAGAAACACCTGCTCACCTGGCAAAGCTGTTGGACTCACCTGCTCAGGTAGAAGAGGAGCTGCAGCTTTGATTCTGCTTAACTTTGAGCCTAACTTACTTTGCTTCACTTACTAATTACTCTCTTGTATGTGTTCAGAGGCTGATGATGTCCGGTTGGTTGGTGGAACCAACCACTGTGTCGGTAAACTTGAGATGAAGTATCGTGGAAAATGGAAGCCATTGGCTGAATCCTTTTATAAGTGGGACCAGATGCTTGCAGCTGTAGTGTGTAGACAGCTGGACTGTGGCTCTGCTCTTTCAATAGAAAGAAGAGACGAACTTTCCCGCCCTTCATGGATGGTTTCTTCTTCCTGTGGTCAGTCTGAATCTGCACTTAGGCAATGTGCATTACTATGGAGTGGTCGTTCCTCTAAGTGTTGGGAGGTCACATGCTCAGGTAATGCTATAAATGGCAAACAACATTAACAGGAATCCTTATTCATTAATTTGTTGTATCACATCCACATTGTTGAAATCGGCAAGTGTTAAGCCATAACCTGGAAAATCTTTTAGAACCACAAATCTGTGCTCCAACTCTGACAACACCCCCACTCCTCTCTCTCACTCACGTTTCCACCATTGTCTTCCGGCAACACAAGAGTACAGAACATTTTGTTAACTAACATTCCATTTCACGCCATGTAGTTTTCACTGACTGCAATGTTAACGTATGAATATGCTACGCTCAGGATTTTCAACCAGACGACTGCTGTTCAAAGCTGGTGTTCATGTACAAAAGAGTTATTTTGAAGTTATGTTAGTGTTATGTTTTAAGTTTACATACTTATTTTAAGCCCAACCAGGATATTTGTCCTCAACATCACCAACTGGTTTTGTTGCCAAAACCCTCAAATGCCCCCCACGAGATATACAAACTTTGATGGTGGGGTCTGAGCGATGACATTGCAGCCGTAGACCAATTTAACCACTCTCATCCCTGTTACTCACTTAAACACAAAAACATAGGAAAATAGGGGGCCAGTTTGAAAAATATGGAAAATACCTTTTAACTTCTCATCTGTGTTAATAGAGTTCCTGGCTCAGCCGAACATCTCCGTTGTTACGCTCACTGACGGGTTCACTGAGGCCACGCAGCACAGATATCAGGTGCTCCTGGGGTCCCTATTCGCCATCAGCTGCACCATCTTGCCACAGCTCCCAGGAGGCTCCTTCCAGCTTAATTTGACCACCTCAGCTACAGCACACAACTTCACCCTGCCAGCTGTCAATCACTCTGCTCATTTCCTGTTCCCTGGTGCAGGCTCCACCCATCAAGGGGAGTACCGCTGTGTTTATCACCTCCATGTTTTCTCCCATATGTTGTCATCTGAGAGCCAGCCGCTCCTTCTCACTGTCTCAGGTAACTTCACAGACAATCCAGTCAAAAAAGGGAATGTGACACTGACAACACATGCAGACTAGTATTATCTGTCTGATGTCAGTTTTCCTAAATCTAACTAAGAGGTTTTGTTGCCTGAACCAAACTTTTTTTTGATGTGTAATGTTGTCTAGACAGAAAAAAAAGTGCTGCAGAGCAACGTGAAAAAAAGGACAATTCCTGTCACTCAGCATGAAACCAATAGATTAAATTTAGTTTCACATACTGTCATGCCACTGTGTTGCATGGCAACACATTTAGTGTTAATCACAAGTCTTCACTTCCATTCAGAAAAACCAGCAGTTTGCTGATTTGTGACTTTTTGTCCAAGACTATAGAGTGGATCACTTTACCAAGGGCTCTTTAAATATGACAGAGGATGAGAAGTGCACCTTCAATGAAATAAACCACATTTGCATAAGGCAGTAACGTCAACGCTATCATACCTCACACACACTGCATCGACACAACACCGTAGCTAGAAACTCTGAACAACAACCACATTAGCCTTCATTCTAAAGAACCAACATGAACACATCTTGCCCTGCACCTTAGCTTGTTTAGCGAGTCACCAAACACACATTCATTGGGGGACATGTGCTCTGCTAATGTCAGTTTCAGGCTAGAGAGCTAATAGGCCCTTTTCACAGCAGCCAATTTGAAATGGCCTATTTAGTGTCAGCCATTCCAGTGAGCTAACGTGCACAATAGGGCCCTGATGCACCTAAATGGAACAGGGCCATAATCAATGTCAGTTAATTACACCTTAACCCTGCAACGCCATGTCAAAATGGCTGCTGTGAAAAGGGCCTAAAAACTGCAGCACAGTAAATCATTTTAATAAAGCATCTTCAGCTGCTGTATGAAATTATGTGATGATTGGGAATCTATTTCAGACTCTGTCACACATCTGATCATCAGACTGGTTGTCCTGGTGCTGATGGTGGTGTTCAGTGCTGCCGTGTTTTACAAGGTACTGTACACATCAGTGGAAGAAAATTCTGTGTTTAATATACTTTGGGACAAGAATTTGATATGTGTTTAATACTGCGGGGAAAAGAAGCTGCATGTATCACACTTAACACTGATGTTCCACATTAAAAGCATGGCTAGTGGTTCACTCCTCTCTTAAATAGTACTTTTAATTTGAAACATCTGGAAAATGCAGTTGTTCCACTGACGATAGCGTGAAAGCAACAGGAATAAAAAGGCAAATATCATCATTTTGTTACCTGAAGACATTTTCTTTCACGCCTCACCAGGTCAGCAGAGGGTTGAAACCAAGAGGAGAGGAAATGATTGGGCTAAATCACCTTGGTGGAGCCGAAGACTTGCTGAGTGAAGGGGCGGGAGCCCAGGAGACAGAGTGAGATCTCCACGGTCCAGATCCAGATGGGACTGCTCGGCTCTCACAGAGACAAACAGTGTAGCATCAGAGATTGTATCTTGCTCTTCTTGTCTGTGATCAGTCTGTCAATGATATTCTTGGTATGAAAACGAGATGAGAATATTGGTGAGAGTTATATCATTGAAGAAAGCTAATCATAAGTCCATTGTTGTTAATATTTTGAAGGAAGCCATGCTGAATGTTTTGATGCTCTACTGCTTGAAGTTTATGTCCTTTGCTTGAAATAATTATCAGACGTCATTTTTAGATATCCATGAAGAATTTTAAAATTCTTAGTTAAAATATATATAAATATGTATTCGAAGCCACCAATACCATATTACTTAATCTGTTGTTAATTGTTTCTGTTCTGTAAAATAATGAGCTTTTCAAAAATAAAATAATAAAAAAGAAGTTTCAATTGGAGTGGAAATAGATTAAAAAACGAACCATAATTGATTTGTTGGCCACTTTGGGCCAGTGGAACAAGCTGCAAAAATGTACAGAATCATCAAGGGTAAGCTCTGCAGTGTTATATAGCCTAAGCAGACACCGTGGGAGAAGACAGCAGAAAAGAGGATTGAGATTGTCTGCTATGCATGAGCTCACTAACTGATTGTAGAGAATAAATAAACCTGAAAATTGTTTAATTATTTCTGTTGCTGGCTATCGTCAGACTCTGTCAGGCTGGTGAATGGGACTAGTCTGTGTTCAGTCAGACTGGAGGTGAAGTCCAACCAGTCTAACCAGTCGTGGTCCTCAGTGTGTGAAGCTGACTTTGACCAGCTGGATGCACAGGTGGTCTGCAGGGAGCTTGGCTGTGGGGCTCCTTCAGTCCTCCAGGGGGCGCTCTATGGAGAAGGGGAGGCTCCAACGTGGACCAAAGAGTTCCAGTGTGGAGGCAATGAGTCTGGTCTCCTGAACTGTAGAAGCTCAGGCTCAGATAGAAACACCTGCTCACCTGGCAAAGCTGTTGGACTCACCTGCTCAGGTAGAAGAGGAGCTGCAGCTTTGATTCTGCTTAACTTTGAGCCTAACTTACTTTGCTTCACTTACTAATTACTCTCTTGTATGTGTTCAGAGGCTGATGATGTCCGGCTGGTTGGTGGAACCAACCACTGTGTCGGTAAACTTGAGATGAAGTATCTTGGAGAATGGAAGCCATTGGCTGAATCCTTTTATAAGTGGGACCAGATGCTTGCAGCTGTAGTGTGTAGACAGCTGGACTGTGGCTCTGCTCTTTCAATAGAAAGAAGAGACGAACTTTCCTGCCCTTCATGGATGGTCTCATATTCACTCACGTTTACACCATTGTCTTCCGGCAACACAAGAGTACAGAATATTTTGTTAACTAACATTCCATTTCACGCCATATAGACTCTGTCAGGCTGGTGAATGGGACTAGCCGTTGTTCAGGCAGACTGGAGGTGAAGTCGAACCAGTCTAACCAGTCGTGGTCCTCAGTGTGTGAAGATGACTTTGACCAGCTGGATGCACAGGTGGTCTGCAGGGAGCTTGGCTGTGGGGATCCTTCAGTCCTCCAGGGTGCACTCTATGGAGACCTGGAGGCTCAAGTATGGGCCAATGAGTTCCAGTGTGGAGGCAATGAGTCTGCTCTCCTGGACTGTAGAAGCTCAGCATCGACTAGAGACACCTGCTCACAAGTTGGACTCATCTGTTTAGGTAAAAGAGGACCTACAGCTGTAATTTGACGTACTCTCTTACTTCATCTACTAAGAATTCTCCCGACTCTGCTCAGGTCCAAACAATATCAGGTTGGTGGGAGAGGCCAGCCGCTGCGCTGGTAGACTGGAGATGAAAAACCAGGGAGAGTGGAGACCAGTGGTTGACTGGGATTCTGAATGGGACCAGAAGTCTGCAGCTGCAATCTGTAGACAACTGGATTGTGGTTCAGCTGTTTCAACAGATATAGCAGACAGTTTGTCAGAGAGACTTGTGTGGTGGATCAAGTCCTCCTGTGTCCAGTCAGCATCTACACTGTTGGAGTGTGTAATAACGACTCATGTTAACGAAAGCTATTCTGGCTGTGAAGTGATATGCTCAGGTAATACTGACCACCAACGTCTTAAATAGTCTTGTCTTGTTCCTGATGTATGAATAATGTATGTGTCCACTGTCACTATCCCTTTTTAGACAGGAGGGATTAAATCAAGCTTTTTTTTCACAATTGTCATTGAGGATGAATTCCTTTAAAAATGTGTGCTTTCAGTTCTCTGGGCTCTATTTTCACAGCTTAGTTTGGAAAATAATCTCCCTTTTTGCTATCAGATTTGCTGGTTCAGCCAAACATCTCCCTCTCTCCCTCCACTGACGGGGTCTCCAAGGCCAAGCAGCAGGGGCTTCGGGTGCTCATGGGCTCTGACTTCACCATCAAATGCTCTACCGAACCACAGTATCCAGGAGGCTCCTTCCAGCTCATCTTCACCACCTCCAACACAGCACAGAACTACACCCTGCCAGCTGCCAATCACTCTGCTCATTTCCTGTTCTCTAGTATCGACTCCACCCACCGAGGGGAGTACGGCTGTGTTTATCACCTCCATGTTTTCTCCCATAACTTCTCTGCTGAGAGCCAGCCACTGAGTCTCACTGTCTCAGGTAACATCACAGACGATCTTAGTCAAACACAAAGAACATTGGAACTCTCAACATGCAGCTTTAATTATGAAATATGTTATTTATATACCCCAATATAAAGTCCTACTACACATAGTAGCTGGTGGAAGACAGGCAATATGGCTCTCCAATCACTTAATTCGGGCTGTATTAAATGATTGCACTTGGTCCCGAAAGGGCATTTGATCCACAACAAGACAATTGACACAAGGGTCAAAAGGTCAAGTGTGTCTTGCAGTAGATGTCAGTCAGGAAACATGTACCTTCATAGAGTGTGCCATGTTTTTTTGGCGGTCTCGTTCTTGTTTCTCGCTGCTTCCATCACTCAAATTAAAGAGTGAGCATGACAGTTGTCAGTATCACAAAACAACCATTTAAGATATTTTAATGGCATCTGTTTTTTTTTATTCTACAAAAATGTACATTCAGTTCCTGACAATTATTTTAATGTTAACAATGTATGTTTTTTTAATTTTAATTAAAAAAAATATTTTTGTTTCAGCTTCTCTGACCGAGTTGATCATCCGTCTCATTGTCCTTCTGCTGGGTATGATGTTACTCATTGCTGCCCTCTGCTTCAGCTCTAAGGTACTATCTTTATTCAGAGGAAGGCTGGCTTTTTCACTGAGAGTATTGGTGTGATATATTTGGATAGAAGAGGCCAGTTACTGGATCACTAATAACCCACAGTGGCTGTGATGTCTTTCCAGAAGTCAGGACGAGAGAAGAATGGAGGTTAAGGACTTCTTGATGGTTCCAGGAAAGAGGAGTACCTCCAAGGAGCTCGTTTCACATTCAGATGTAAACATAAGGAAAGATTTTAGACAGCGGTTGTCTTCAATGTCAGATCCACTGAAAAATAAATTTGTCGAAAAAATGTTGAAAGGCTGTATATGCTAAATGTAATCTTTACATCTCTGATGTGTTGTATCTATAATGTTTTTCTTCTTCTCCAGAACAAATGTATGTGCTTGATCACAAATAAAAAATAATATTTGATCACTAGTGTAGACGTAGTTATGTTGTTTTGTTTGTTTGGGTATAAACTTTAATACAAAATGTTACGCTTTATTTTATTGCTTGATCAGTATGACTTGTTAATATATAATAAGGACAACCCATTCTACCCACTGATCAACTCAACCGCAGTTCAAAAACAGGAGTTCCATTGCTCAGACTGTTGATTAGAGAACATGATGACAAATTGCTAAACGTTGCAAACATTTTCCTTTTGTGTTAGACATCATAGCAAATTAAAAGTTGACTGATTTACTGTGGTGTCTGGACTTTTAAAATGCATTCTAAATCTAAATTACAACGTTACATGGTGTTAAGTTCAAATTGTAATATTTTCCCCTTCCCAAATGGAAGAGACAATCTCACAATTTAGCTGACACAAAGTCCAGTCCCAGTAAGTCATTTTAAAGAGTACAGCATATGATTTTAATTGGTATCTTCATGAGAATCCACACGAAGCCGGATGAGAAGATTAAAAGATAGACAGGAAACTGCACAGAACAGCAGATCTGATAAGTTGTCACTCCTGAGTTTCAAAAGGGCTCCAAGATCTTTGTGCACATCTGTCCTTGACAAGACACATGAAAAGGCAAACAAACTGAGTGGACATGGATCACAGAGTGCTGATTGTGGTTCTGTCACTCTGGAGCTCAGGTAGGACTCTGGTTTAATTCTTTAAATTATTGCCCTGAATAAAACAATGTAAATAATATAATCTCGTCCTTTTTTCTTCTTCTTTTCTCTGAATGGGCACTAATGCAGAATATGCATAGACATGCAAGTGTAGTGCAGTTTATGTATGCTTGTGTGGCAATGCATATATGTATGTGTATGCATGTGTAGCTATGTATTTTATGTGGATATGTGCAGATGCATGTGTTTCCTGCTCTGTTACACAGCAACAGTCATATATTGCTTTGCACCCATGCCTGCAGAAGTGTTTGCATATCTGCAAAATGCACTTAATAGAGTACAAGAACAACTCTGCCGACTGCAACTTGTTCTAAATGCAGATAAAACAAAACTTATGTTTTTCTCTCATTCTAAATCAAGTCTGTCATTGACACCAGGAATGGTCAACAAAATGAACTTGTATCTACTTTTAAATATCTGGGATTCTTGATTGATGACCACTTGTCTTTTAAGGCACATATTCAGTATGCTGTTAAGAAGCTGAAGCTTTTACTTGGATTTTATTTTAGAAATAAGTCTTGCTTTTCTTTTAGGGTGAAACAGAAACTGGTGGAGTCAACCTTTCTTCCAATTATTGATTATGGTTATATGGTTATATATGAATGCCTCCACATGCTGGATAGTGTGTATCATGGGGCTCTGACTGAGGTTTATTACAAACTGTGTAACTCATCATTGTGTCTTATATAGGAATGTAAATTGGCCATCCTTTTATGTGCGCCGGATCGGCCATTGGTATGTGCTGATTTATAAGGCTATTCTTGGGATGATTCCATCCTATTTATCATCCCTTTTAATTTTGAATAATAGGGCTTACAGTCTCCGCTCTCAGGACTTTTATCATTTTACTTTTCCTAAGGTCAGAACAGAAATGGGGAAGAAAGCTTTTAGATTTTCTGCTCCGAGTACATGGAACATTTTGCAGTCAGAGCTCAAACTCCAGTCTGGTATCTCTGAATGTATTCAAGTCCATGATAAATTCCATTACATCCAGGATTCAGGAGTGTAAACTGTTTATTTGAGTGCAAATGTTTGACTAATCTTGTAAATTCTTTTAACTAATTTTGAAAATTCAATTGTTATTTGTATTCTATTTGTTTGTTTCTTTTTTGTCTATGATAAATGTGACAATGTGTTGAAACTTTACGTGTTATAAAATATATATCATATGACGTTAAATGATGAAAAAAAGGCTGTTCAATTACAACTCAATCAAATCAATAAACCCTTTATATTGTCAGTTAATATTAGGCTATTTCAATATTGGGGTTGAAATGATAATCAAAGTACTTAAAGAACAAATTAACTTTTTTATGCAGGCTGAGCAAGAAAACGGACCTTCTGTTGTCATGACATTTTATTATTGTAGGCATAATCTATGAAGTGAAATTAAATGTGTGAGAATGAGTCCTTAATTTATTTTGACACCGTTAAAAGAAAGAGGCACTTTGGGGGTCATTTAATTAGGCATTGCATGTTATTTTTGAGGCTTGAAGAGACAGGTGCTAAAACCGAGACATGGGGTGAATAAAGTTATTCAGACAGACAACATGATGTTTTAAAAATACAATCACAAACCTGAAAAGGAGGGTGATATATTCTCCTTTAAAGGAATCGTCTCGGAATGTTTCTCCAATTGAAGAGATTGGAGCCAAATACAAAGTCCTCCAAGCAACCTGACCTGATCCTGGTGGGGTCTAGCAAGAAAGCCCAACCAACCCATTTGGCCCCTGCATTAAATAATGAAGTATTTTGAATTGAATCCGGTCAGATTGAAGTTTGAGCCACTAGTTAGTATGTTCTCTGTTTTGTCATAGTTCCATAAAAAAATAAAAAACTGAAGGAGTGCTTCTACTGCAACCTTTCTGCAAGACCTGTCCAGAGTAAGACAATCATGATCCTCATTCTTTCTTGTATTTAGGATACCCTTACCCTTACCGTTATCTCCCACGTCTCCAGGCAGAAGCAAATGATACTTTCAAAGGTAAACAGAGAACATATACAAAATGAGAATTCTACTATTGATTATTTTATTAATTACTCTCTTACCTGTGCTCAGGGATTGATGATATCCTGTTGTCTGGAGGATCCAGTCACTGTTCTGGTAAAATGCTGGTGAAGCAGCAGGGAGTTTGGACAGAAGTGGACAAGGATAACTGGGACCTGAAGTTAGCAAATGTAGTTTGTAGCCATCTGAACTGTGGTTCTGTGGTTTCTGTCACAACAACATACCAACAAGTCTTTGGGCCCTTACTTGCCATACCTTCCTGTCTTAAGTCTAAAGATGGACTGATAAAATGTTTTAAAAAAAGGTCCATAAGTTTTCCTTCCAGATTGGAGATACTCTGCTCAGGTAACAACATTAGTAACCACAAAACAAAAACACATCAACACGCTTCATAACGAAGGCTCATGGCTTCAAACCTTCTATACTGATATTCCTCTTACAGCAGTCACTGAATTGGCCTGCTTCCACTCATCTCCAGTACAATTGATACACAGTCACTCAGAATGTCTCAAAATTTGGTCAAGTATATGTCAAATGCAGGACAAGGAAGAGTGCTCACAGATGTACTGACAAACAGAAAGTTACTGAATGAACACCTCTCACAACCTCAACAAAAACTCTACTCACCAAACAGGCATACACTGAAGAATCCCTTCATTGATGTGTAACGTTTAACTCTATGGGCCCTAGTTTCGTAGACCAGGCGCAGTCAGCTTTCAGCGCACCTGCGCCGCGCCGACGGGGTGTGTCCGCCTGGACTTTGCAAGTTTCGTGCACCGCGCAGGCTCGCGGAGGCACACCTCCCGTCTCGCCCACCGGCGCAAGTGGGAAAGAGGGAGGAGAAGAAGGCGTGAGTGGGAGACGAGGAGGAGACGAGGCGTGGACTGGGATTAATACAGCCGATTCAGATCTTCACCAATCAAATGAGCTCCTCTCCTCTCCTTTAATGCGTTAGGGGAGGTTCAGTGTAAGTTCCGTCACTTGACAACCCGATGACAGAAGCAGCGCCGGCGTTCCCACAACGCTCATCACGCGCTGTGCGCGCGTATCATAATAATAAAAATGCCCATATTATAAAAAACAGGAGAGAGAGAGGGAGATGTTTTGGTCCGAGAGGCTGAGTTTCCGTTACGCGTGCCATCCGCCTTTGATCTGACGTCAGATGTGACGGGACAATCTATATAGATATAAATTCACGTGTTGATTCAATGAGTTGCATTAAATAGTGTTTGTTGTGATTATTTATTGCATTTAAATGTGCCTGGAACTGTGGAAACCTGCCTGTGAGGTCTCGGTGACGTGTACGCACTGCGCGCCTTCAGCCAAACTTCCACTCCGCCAGCTGTGATTCGCATTGAATCAATGGACTTTATTTACGCCTTGCGCCTTGCGCCGAAAGTAGACCAGGTCGGAGCTGGCGAGCTTTCAGCGCAGTCTCGGCGAGGCTTTTTGCCACGAAACTTCCGCTACGCCAAGCTGAATCTGTGACGCCTCCCCCTGCTGCGCCGCCACACCCATCTTGGCGCAGGCGATCCACCAAACTGCCAAACTGACGGTGCGCAAGGCTGCGCGGGTCGAAACTTGCACTGCGCCGGCTGCGCCACCCTGCGCCGCCCTGCGCTGGTCTACGAAACTAGGGCCCTATGTCTTCAAGTTGTTCTGTCTTCCTTCGTCTTTCTCACTCTCTCTTCCTCTTTCAGACTCTGTCAGGCTGGTGAATGGGACTAGTCTGTGTTCAGGCAGACTGGAGGTGAAGTCTAACCAGTCCAACCAGACGTGGTCCTCAGTGTGTGACGATGACTTTTACCTGCAGGATGCAGAAGTGGTCTGCAGGGATCTTGGCTGTGGGGCTCCTTCGGTATTCAAAGGGGGACTCTATGGAGAAGTGGAGGCTCCAGTGTGGACCAAAGAGTTCCAGTGTGGAGGCAATGAGTCTGCCCTCCTGGACTGTAGAAGCTCAGGCTCAGATAGTAACACCTGCTCACCTGGCAAAGCTGTTGGACTCACCTGCTCAGGTAGAAGTAGGAGGAGGAGCTGGAGCTTAGCTATGTTTTAGGATTAGGGTTTTTAAATTTCTATAGACCCTTTTTACAATGATGACATACGTTAAGTGTGTGCACACAGTTTGGTTATGGAAGTATGGTGGAGTGCAATAGCTTGTCAAGCTATACAAGATCATTATCCACCGAAGATGCAACCTAAACAAATTACTTTCCAGAACGGTGTGCTATAACATGATACCATGACATTGACTCAGAGTTTTGACCTTAGTTTTAAAAATGTCACTACTAACAGTCCAATGGTACTCAATACATTTAGTGGTTTGCAGCCATAGACGCCACCAGGGTAGGAGTGACTGTGTTAACTGGTGAGTCTCAGCCAAATGCGTCCGTGGTTGCCTGTAGTGACAGCTGCTGAAATACCAAGAGAACATGTATGTGTCGTTGCAAAAGCCTTAATCAATTTTAATTACACATTCCTCTGTGTTTATTATCTATTACAACTAAGGAAATATGAGCAACCACGGATGCATTCGGCTGAAAGTCACCAGTTAATACGATCACACATTAAACTGAAACACCCTGTTGCTCTGAAACGGTCGTCATCCTGTCAGAATTGTGTATAACTTGAGTCCGCTCTTGGAATATCAATTCTGACAACTGAACATGGAACTACCACACATTTTGATGCTGGTAACTTTTTTAGTTCAATGTTCAAAGCTTCTAAATTGTCTGGATGACTTTAAAAGGGTCTGTAAATGTGACTTTATCTGTTTTAACCAATGAATCCTGTCTGCTTAGAGCCAGATAATATCCAGTTGGTGGGAGGATCCAGCCGATGTGCTGGTAAACTGATGATGAATCTACAGGGAGAGTGGAGACCTGTGGATGCAACAATGCCTGAGTGGAATATGAACACAGCAGACATAATATGTCGACAACTGGACTGTGGCTCTGTTGTTTCAATAAGGCGGAAACAAATAAATTATTACTTTAATGTATGGATGATTAGATCAACTTGTCTTCAATCCAAGTCTTCACTTAGGGAGTGCATGTTAAGAAAGACTGCAGAAATGTCTCTGTACATCTTGATGATCAAGTGCTCAGGTAACAAACACCAGTAAATAAATCAGCTATAGAATGCACACACATTCACATTTCACATATGTTTTTGTCTAAAGAAATGTACAGAATCATCAAGGGTAAGCTCTGCAGCGTTGAGTAAGATAGCCTAAGCAGACACCATGGGAGAAGACAGCAGAAAAGAGGATTGAGATTGTCTGCTATGCATGAGCTCACTAACTGATTGTAGAGAATAAATAAACCTGAAAATTGTTTAATTATTTCTGTTGCTGGCTATCGTCAGACTCTGTCAGGCTGGTGAATGGGACTAGTCTGTGTTCAGGCAGACTGGAGGTGAAGTCCAACCAGTCTAACCAGTCGTGGTCCTCAGTGTGTGAAGCTGACTTTGACCAGCTGGATGCACAGGTGGTCTGCAGGGAGCTTGGCTGTGGGGCTCCTTCAGTCCTCCAGGGGGCGCTCTATGGAGAAGGGGAGGCTCCAACGTGGACCAAAGAGTTCCAGTGTGGAGGCAATGAGTCTGGTCTCCTGAACTGTAGAAGCTCAGGCTCAGATAGAAACACCTGCTCACCTGGCAAAGCTGTTGGACTCACCTGCTCAGGTAGAAGAGGAGCTGCAGCTTTGATTCTGCTTAACTTTGAGCCTAACTTACTTTGCTTCACTTACTAATTACTCTCTTGTATGTGTTCAGAGGCTGATGATGTCCGGTTGGTTGGTGGAACCAACCACTGTGTCGGTAAACTTGAGATGAAGTATCGTGGAGAATGGAAGCCATTGGCTGAATCCTTTTATAAGTGGGACCAGATGCTTGCAGCTGTAGTGTGTAGACAGCTGGACTGTGGCTCTGCTCTTTCAATAGAAAGAAGAGACGAACTTTCCCGCCCTTCATGGATGGTTTCTTCTTCCTGTGGTCAGTCTGAATCTGCACTTAGGCAATGTGCATTACTATGGAGTGGTAATTCCTCTAACTGTTGGGAGGTCACATGCTCAGGTAATGCTATAAATGGCAAACAACTTTAAAAGGAATCCTTATTCATTAATTTTTTGTATCACATCCACATTGTTGAAATCGGCAAGTGTTAAGCCATAACATGGAAAATCTTTTAGAACCACAAATCTGTGCTTTCTGTGCTCCAACTCTGACAACACCACCACTCCTCTCACTCACTCACGTTTCCACCATTGTCTTCCGGCAACACAAGAGTACAGAACATTTTGTTAACTAACATTCCATTTCACGCCATGTAGTTTTCACTGACTGCAATGTTAACGTATGAATATGCTACGCTCAGGACTTTCAACCAGACGACTGCTGTTCACAGCTGGTGTTCATGTACCAAAGAGTTATTTTAAAGTTATGTTAGTGTTATGTTTTAAGTTTACATACTTATTTTAAGCCCAACCAGGATATTTGTCCTCAAAATCACCAACTGGTTTTGTTGCCAAAACCCTCAAATGCCCCCCACGAGATATACAAACTTTGATGGTGGGGTCTGAGCGATGACATTGCAGCCGTAGACCAATTTAACCACTCTCATCCCTGTTACTCACTTAAACACAAAAACATAGGAAAATAGGGGGCCAGTTTGAAAAATATGGAAAATACCTTTTAACTTCTCATCTGTGTTAATAGAGTTCCTGGCTCAGCCGAACATCTCCGTTGTTACGCTCACTGACGGGTTCTCTGAGGCCACGCAGCACAGATATCAGGTGCTCCTGGGGTCCCTATTCGCCATCAGCTGCACCATCTTGCCACAGCTCCCAGGAGGCTCCTTCCAGCTTAATTTGACCACCTCAGCTACAGCACACAACTTCACCCTGCCAGCTGTCAATCACTCTGCTCATTTCCTGTTCCCTGGTGCAGGCTCCACCCATCAAGGGGAGTACCGCTGTGTTTATCACCTCCATGTTTTCTCCCATATGTTGTCATCTGAGAGCCAGCCGCTCCTTCTCACTGTCTCAGGTAACTTCACAGACAATCCAGTCAAAAAAGGGAATGTGACACTGACAACACATGCAGACTAGTATTATCTGTCTGATGTCAGTTTTCCTAAATCTAACTAAGAGGTTTTGTTGCCTGAACCAAACTTTTTTTTGATGTGTAATGTTGTCTAGACAGAAAAAAAAGTGCTGCAGAGCAACGTGAAAAAAAGGACAATTCCTGTCACTCAGCATGAAACCAATAGATTAAATTTAGTTTCACATACTGTCATGCCACTGTGTTGCATGGCAACACATTTAGTGTTAATCACAAGTCTTCACTTCCATTCAGAAAACCAGCAGTTTGCTGATTTGTGATTTTTGTCCAAGACTATAGAGTGGATCACTTTACCAAGGGCTCTTTAAATATGACAGAGGATGAGAAGTGCACCTTCAGTGAAATAAACCACATTTGCATAAGGCAGTAACGTCAACACTATCATACCTCACACACACTGCATCGACACAACACCGTAGCTAGAAACTCTGAACAACAACCACATTAGCCTTCATTCTAAAGAACCAACATGAACACATCTTGCCCTGCACCTTAGCTTGTTTAGCGAGTCACCAAACACACATTCATTGGGGGATAAGTGCTGCTAATGTCAGTTTCAGGCTAGAGAGCTAATAGGCCCTTTTCACAGCAGCCAATTTGAAATGCCCTTCTATTTAGTGTCAGCCAATCCAGTGAGCTAACGTGCACAATAGGGCCCTGATGCACCTAAATGGAACAGGGCCATAATCAATGTCAGTTAATTACACCTGTGTGTACCCTGCAACGCCATGTCAAAATGGCTGCTGTGAAAAGGGCCTATAAACTGCAGCACAGTAAATCATTTTAATAAAGCATCTTCAGCTGCTGTATGAAATTATGTGATGATTGGGAATCTATTTCAGACTCTGTCACACATCTGATCATCAGACTGGTTGTCCTGGTGCTGATGGTGGTGTTCAGTGCTGCCGTGTTTTACAAGGTACTGTACACATCAGTGGAAGAAAATTCTGTGTTTAATATACTTTGGGACAAGAATTTGATATGTGTTTAATACTGTGGGGAAAAGAAGCTGCATGTATCACACTTAACACTGATGTTCCACATTAAAAGCATGGCTAGTGGTTCACTCCTCTCTTAAATAGTACTTTTAATTTGAAACATCTGGAAAATGCAGTTGTTCCACTGACGATAGCGTGAAAGCAACAGGAATAAAAAGGCAAATGTCATCATTTTGTTACCTGAAGACATTTTCTTTCACGCCTCACCAGGTCAGCAGAGGGTTGAAACCAAGACGAGAGGAAATGATTGGGCTAAATCACCTTGGTGGAGCCGAAGACTTGCTGAGTGAAGGGGCGGGAGCCCAGGAGACAGAGTGAGATCTCCACGGTCCATATCCAGATGGGACTGCTCGGCTCTCACAGAGACAAACAGTGTAGCATCAGAGATTGTATCTTGCTCTTCTTGTCTGTGATCAGTCTGTCAATGATATTCTTGGTATGAAAACGAGATGAGAATATTGGTGAGAGTTATATCATTGAAGAAAGCTAATCATAAGTCCATTGTTGTTAATATTTTGAAGGAAGCCATGCTGAATGTTTTGATGCTCTACTGCTTGAAGTTTATGTCCTTTGCTTGAAATAATTATCAGACGTCATTTTTAGATATCCATGAAGAATTTTAAAATTCTTAGTTAAAATATATATAAATATGTATTCGAAGCCACCAATACCATATTACTTAATCTGTTGTTAATTGTTTCTGTTCTGTAAAATAATGAGCTTTTCAAAAATAAAATAATAAAAAAGAAGTTTCAATTGGAGTGGAAATAGATTAAAAAACGAACCATAATTGATTTGTTGGCCACTTTGGGCCAGTGGAACAAGCTGCAAAAATGTACAGAATCATCAAGGGTAAGCTCTGCAGTGTTATATAGCCTAAGCAGACACCGTGGGAGAAGACAGCAGAAAAGAGGATTGAGATTGTCTGCTATGCATGAGCTCACTAACTGATTGTAGAGAATAAATAAACCTGAAAATTGTTTAATTATTTCTGTTGCTGGCTATCGTCAGACTCTGTCAGGCTGGTGAATGGGACTAGTCTGTGTTCAGTCAGACTGGAGGTGAAGTCCAACCAGTCTAACCAGTCGTGGTCCTCAGTGTGTGAAGCTGACTTTGACCAGCTGGATGCACAGGTGGTCTGCAGGGAGCTTGGCTGTGGGGCTCCTTCAGTCCTCCAGGGGGCGCTCTATGGAGAAGGGGAGGCTCCAACGTGGACCAAAGAGTTCCAGTGTGGAGGCAATGAGTCTGGTCTCCTGAACTGTAGAAGCTCAGGCTCAGATAGAAACACCTGCTCACCTGGCAAAGCTGTTGGACTCACCTGCTCAGGTAGAAGAGGAGCTGCAGCTTTGATTCTGCTTAACTTTGAGCCTAACTTACTTTGCTTCACTTACTAATTACTCTCTTGTATGTGTTCAGAGGCTGATGATGTCCGGTTGGTTGGTGGAACCAACCACTGTGTCGGTAAACTTGAGATGAAGTATCTTGGAGAATGGAAGCCATTGGCTGAATCCTTTTATAAGTGGGACCAGATGCTTGCAGCTGTAGTGTGTAGACAGCTGGACTGTGGCTCTGCTCTTTCAATAGAAAGAAGAGACGAACTTTCCTGCCCTTCATGGATGGTCTCATATTCCTGTGGTCAGTCTGAATCTGCACTTAGGCAATGTGCATTACTATGGAGTGGTCGTTCCTCTAAGTGTTGGGAGGTCACATGCTCAGGTAATGCTATAAATGGCAAACAACTTTAACAGGAATCCTTATTCATTAATTTGTTGTATCACATCCACATTGTTGAAATCGGCAAGTGTTAAGCCATAACCTGGAAAATCTTTTAGAACCACAAATCTGTGCTTTCTGTGCTCCAACTCTGACAACACCACCACTCCTCTCACTCACTCACGTTTACACCATTGTCTTCCGGCAACACAAGAGTACAGAACATTTTGTTAACTAACATTCCATTTCACGCCATATAGACTATGTCAGGCTGGTGAATGGGACTAGCCGTTGTTCAGGCAGACTGGAGGTGAAGCCGAACCAGTCAGTGTGTGAAGATGACTTTGACCAGCTGGATGCACAGGTGGTCTGCAGGGAGCTTGGCTGTGGGGCTCCTTCAGTCCTCCAGGGTGCACTCTATGGAGACCTGGAGGCTCAAGTATGGGCCAATGAGTTCCAGTGTGGAGGCAATGAGTCTGCTCTCCTGGACTGTAGAAGCTCAGCATCGACTAGAGACACCTGCTCACAAGTTGGACTCATCTGTTTAGGTAAAAGAGGACCTACAGCTGTAATTTGACGTACTCTCTTACTTCATCTACTAAGAATTCTCCCGACTCTGCTCAGGTCCAAACAATATCAGGTTGGTGGGAGAGGCCAGCCGCTGCGCTGGTAGACTGGAGATGAAAAACCAGGGAGAGTGGAGACCAGTGGTTGACTGGGATTCTGAATGGGACCAGAAGTCTGCAGCTGCAATCTGTAGACAACTGGATTGTGGTTCAGCTGTTTCAACAGATATAGCAGACAGTTTGTCAGAGAGACTTGTGTGGTGGATCAAGTCCTCCTGTGTCCAGTCAGCATCTACACTGTTGGAGTGTGTAATAACGACTCATGTTAACGAAAGCTATTCTGGCTGTGAAGTGATATGCTCAGGTAATACTGACCACCAACGTCTTAAATAGTCTTGTCTTGTTCCTGATGTATGAATAATGTATGTGTCCACTGTCACTATCCCTTTTTAGACAGGAGGGATTAAATCAAGCTTTTTTTTCACAATTGTCATTGAGGATGAATTCCTTTAAAAATGTGTGCTTTCAGTTCTCTGGGCTCTATTTTCACAGCTTAGTTTGGAAAATAATCTCCCTTTTTGCTATCAGATTTGCTGGTTCAGCCAAACATCTCCCTCTCTCCCTCCACTGACGGGGTCTCCAAGGCCAAGCAGCAGGGGCTTCGGGTGCTCATGGGCTCTGACTTCACCATCAAATGCTCTACCGAACCACAGTATCCAGGAGGCTCCTTCCAGCTCATCTTCACCACCTCCAACACAGCACAGAACTACACCCTGCCAGCTGCCAATCACTCTGCTCATTTCCTGTTCTCTAGTACCGACTCCACCCACCGAGGGGAGTACCGCTGTGTTTATCACCTCCATGTTTTCTCCCATAACTTCTCTGCTGAGAGCCAGCCACTGAGTCTCACTGTCTCAGGTAACATCACAGTTGATCTTAGTCAAACACAAAGAACATTGGAACTCTCAACATGCAGCTTTAATTATGAAATATGTTATTTATATACCCCAATATGGAGTCCTACTAAACATAGTAGCTGGTGGAAGACAGGCAATATGGCTCTCCAATCACTTAATTCGGGCTGTATTAAATGATTGCACTTGGTCCCGAAAGGGCATTTGATCCACAACAAGACAATTGACACAAGGGTCAAAAGGTCAAGTGTGTCTTGCAGTAGATGTCAGTCAGGAAACATGTACCTTCATGGAGTGTGCCATGCTTTTTGGCGGTCTCGTTCTTGTTTCTCGCTGCTTCCATCACTTACAAAACCTGTTGATGAGATGAAGCTGCAGTCCACATTCAGTGAGAGCTTCAAATTAGCTCACTGACAGTTGTCAGTATCACAAAACAACCATTTAAGATATTTTAATGGCATCTGTGTTTTTTTTTATTCTACAAAAATGTACATTCAGTTCCTGACAATTATTTTAATGTTAACAATGTATGTTTTTTTAATTTTAATTAAAAAAAATATTTTTGTTTCAGCTTCTCTGACCGAGTTGATCATCCGTCTCGTTGTCCTTCTGCTGGGTATGATGTTACTCATTGCTGCCCTCTGCTTCAGCTCTAAGGTACTATCTTTATTCAGAGGAAGGCTGGCTTTTTCACTGAGAGTATTGGTGTGATATATTTGGATAGAAGAGGCCAGTTACTGGATCACTAATAACCCACAGTGGCTGTGATGTCTTTCCAGAAGTCAGGACGAGAGAAGAATGGAGGTTAAGGACTTCTTGATGGTTCCAGGAAAGAGGAGTATCTCCAAGGAGCTCGTTTCACATTCAGATGTAAACATAAGGAAAGATTTTAGACAGTGGTTGTCTTCAATGTCAGATCCACTGAAAAAGAAATTTGTCGAAAAAATGTTGAAAGGCTGTATATGCTAAATGTAATCTTTACATCTCTGATGTGTTGTATCTATAATGTTTTTCTTCTTCTCCAGAACAAATGTATGTGCTTGATCACAAATAAAAAATAATATTTGATCACTAGTGTAGATGTAGTTATGTTGTTTTGTTTGTTTGGGTATAAACTTTAATACAAAATGTTACGCTTTATTTTATTGCTTGATCAGTATGACTTGTTAATATATAATAAGGACAACCCATTCTACCCACTGATCAACTCAACCGCAGTTCAAAAACAGGAGTTCCATTGCTCAGACTGTTGATTAGAGAACATGATGACAAATTGCTAAACGTAGCAAACATTTTCCTTTTGTGTTAGACATCATAGCAAATTAAAAGTTGACTGATTTACTGTGGTGTCTGGACTGGATTTTAAAATGCATTCTAAATCTAAATTACAACTTTACATGGTGTTAAGTTCAAATTGTAATATTTTCCCCTTCCCAAATGGAAGAGACAATCTCACAATTTAGCTGACACAAAGTCCAGTCCCAGTAAGTCATTTTAAAGAGTACAGCATATGATTTTAATTGGTATCTTCCTGAGAAACCACACGAAGCCGGATGAGAAGATTAAAATATAGACAGGAAACTACACAGAACAGCAGAGCTGATAAGTTGTCACTCCTGAGTTTCATAAGGGCTCCAAGATCTTTGTGCACATCTGTCCTTGACAAGACACATGAAAAGGCAAACAAACTGAGTGGACATGGATCACAGAGTGCTGATTGTGGTTCTGTCACTCTGGAGCTCAGGTAGGACTCTGGTTTAATTGTTTAAATTATTGCCCTGAATAAAACAATGTAAATAATATAATCTCGTCCTTTTTTCTTCTTCTTTTCTCTGAATGGGCACTAATGCAGAATATGCATAGACATGCAAGTGTAGTGCAGTTTATGTATGCTTGTGTGGGAATGCATATATGTATGTGTATGCATGTGTAGCTATGTATTTTATGTGCATATGTGGATATGCATATATGTTTCCTGCTCTGTTACACAGCAACAGTTATATATTGCTTTGCAGCCATGCCAAGTGTTTGCATATCTGCAAAATGCACGTAATAGAGTGCAAGAACAACTCTGCCGACTGCACCTTGTTCTGGATGCAGATAAAACAAAACTAATTCTAAATCAGTAAGATCAAGTCTGTCACTGTCAACAGGAATGGTCAACAAATTGAACTTGTATCTACTTTTAAATATCTGGGGTTCTTGAGTGATGACCACTTGTCTTTTAAGGCACATATTCAGTATGCTGTTAAGAAGCTGAAGCTTTTACTTGGATTTTATTTTAGAAATAAGTCTTGCTTATCCTTTAGGGTGAAACAGAAACTGGTGGAGTCAACCTTTCTTCCGATTATTGATTATGGTGATGTGTTATATATGAATGCCTCCGTTCAATGCCTCTACATGCTGGATAGTGTGTATCATGGTGCTCTGAGGTTTATTACAAACTGTGGAGCTCTAACTCATCATTGTGTCTTATATAGGAATGTAAATTGGCTATTCTTATATGTGCGCTGGATCGGCCATTGGTATGTGCTGAATTACAAGGCTATTCTTATGATGATTCCATCTTATTTATCATCCCTTTTAATTTTGAATAATAGGGCTTACAGTCTCCGCTCTCAGGACTTTTATCATTTTACTTTTCCTAAGGTCAGAACAGAAATGGGGAAGAAAGCTTTAAGATTTTCTGCTCCGAGTACATGGAACATTTTGCAGTCAGAGCTCAAACTCCAGTCTGGTATCTCTGAATGTATTCAAGTCCATGATAAATTCCATTACATGCAGGATTCACGAGTGTAAACTGTTTATTTGAGTGCAAATGTTTGACTAATCTTGTAAATTCTTTTAACTAATTTTGAAAATTCAATTGTTATTTGTATTCTATTTGTTTTTTTCTTTTATGTCTATGATAAATGTGACGGTGTTGAAACTTTACGTGCTATAAAATATATATCATATGATGTGATATGATGAAAAATAGGCTGTTCAATTACAACTCAATCAAATCAATAAACCCTTTCTATTGTCAGTTAATATTAGGCTATTTCAATATTGGGGTTGAAATGATAATCAAAGAAGAACGAATAACTTTTTCATGCAGGCTGAGCAACAAAACGGACCTTCTGTTGTCATGACATTTAATTATTGTAGGCATAATCTATGAAGTGAAATTAAATGTGTGAGAATGAGTCCTTGCTGTTAAAAGTGTAAAAGCCCAAAACAATTACTCAACGATTCATTATTATTGTATTAGGATTTCATTTTTACATGATTTGTGTGTTAATAAAACTTACACAATAACAATAATATGTAAACTATATTTTTGAGTGCTATTACCGTAAGTCCATTCTAGAGTAGGAACAACATTTCACTATTTTTTGTTGTTTTACTGTTACTATTTATTAAGAGTTAATAAAGTCAAATAAAACAGCATGGCATTTAATTTATTTTGACCCTGTTAAAAGAAAGAGGCACTTTGGGGGTCATTTAATTAGGCATTGCATGTTATTTTTGAGGCTTGAAGAGACAGGTGCTAAAACCGAGACATGGGGCCCTAGTTTCGTAGACCAGGCGCAGTCAGCTTTCAGCGCACCTGCGCCGGGCCGACGGGGTGTGTCCGCCTGGACTTTGCAAGTTTCGTGCACCGCGCAGGCTGGCGCAGGCACACCTCCCGTCTCGCCCACCCGCGCAAGTGGGAAAGAGGGAGGAGAAGAAGGCGTGAGTGGGAGACGAGGAGGAGACGAGGCGTGGACTGGGATTAATACAGCCGATTCAGATCTTCACCAATCAAATGAGCTCCTCTCCTCTCCTCTCCTTTAATGCGTTAGGGGAGGTTCAGTGCAAGATCCGTCACTTGACAACCCGATGACAGAAGCAGCGCCGCCGCTCCCACCACGCGCATCACGCGCTGTGCGCGCGTATCATAATAATAACAATGCCGATATTATAAAAAACAGGAGAGAGAGAGGGAGATGTTTTGGTCCGAGAGGCTGAGTTTCCGTTACGCGTGCCATCCGCCTTTGATCTGACGGGACAATCTATATAGATATAAATTCACGTGTTGATTCAATTAGTTGCATTAAATAGTGGTTGTTGTGATTATTTATTGCATTTAAATGTGCCTGGAACTGTGGAAACCTGTGAGGTCTTAGTGACGTGTGCGCACTGCGCGCCGTCAGCCAAACTTCCACTCCGCCAGCTGTGATTCGCATTGAATGAATGGACTTTATTTACGCCTTGCGCCGAGAGTAGACCAGGTTGGAGCTGGCAAGCTTTCAATGCAGTCTCGGCGAGGCTTTTTGCCACGAAACTTCCGCTACGCCAAGCTGAATGTGTGACGCCTCCCCCTGCTGCGCCGCCACAACCATCTTGGCGCAGGCGATCCACCAAACTGACCGTGCGCAAGGCTGCGCGGGTCGAAACTTGCATTGCGCCGGCTCCGCCACCCTGCGCCGCCCTGCGCTGCGCCACGAAACTAGGGCCCATAGGGTGAATAGTTATTCAGACAGACAACATGGTGTTTTGAAAATCTAAAATACAAGCACAAACCTGAAAAGGAGGGTGACATATTCTCCTTTAAAGGAATCGTCTCGGAATGTTTCTCCAATAGAAGAAATTGGAGCCAAATACAAAGTCCTCCAAGCAACCTGACCTTATCCTGGTGGGGCAAGAACCAACCCAACTAAACCATTTGGCTTCTTCATTAAATAATGAAGTATTTTGAATTGAATCCGGTCAGTTTGAGCCACTAGTTAGTATGTTCTCTGTTTCGTCATAGTTCCATAAAAAAAAAAAAAAAAACCTTTTGCAACCCTGCCCAGAGTAAGACAATCATGATCCTCATTCTTTCTTTTGTTTAGGATACCCTTCCCGTTACCTCCCACGTCTCCAGGCAGAAGAAAATGATACTTTCAAAGGTAAACAGAGAACACATACAAAATGAGAATTCTACTATTGATTATTTTATTAATTACTCTCTTACATGTGCTCAGGGATTGATGATATCCTGTTGTCTGGAGGATCCAGTCACTGTTCTGGTAAAATGCTGGTGAAGCAGCAGGGAGTTTGGACAGAAGTGGACAAGGATAACTGGGACCTGAAGTTAGCAAATGCAGTTTGTAGCCATCTGAACTGTGGTTCTGTGGTTTCTGTCACAGCAAGATACCAACGAGTCTTAGGGCCCTTACCTGCCATACCTTCCTGTATCGAGACTGGACATCTACAGATACATTGTATAAAAAAAAGGTCCATAGGTTTTCGTTCCAGTTTGGAGATACTCTGCTCAGGTAACAACATTAGTAACCACAAAACAAAAACACATCAACACGCTTCATAACGAAGGCTCATGGCTTCAAACCTTCCATACTGATATTCCTCTTACAGCAGTCACTGAATTGGCCTGCTTCCACTCATCTCCAGTACAATTGATACACAGTCACTCAGAATGTCTCAAAATTTGGTCAAGTATATGTCAAATGCAGGACAAGGAAGAGTGCTCACAGATATTTACTGACAAACGGAAAGTTACTGAATGAACACCTCTCACAACCTCAACAAAAACTCTACTCACCGAACAGGCATACACTGAAGAATCCCTTGATTGATGTATAACGTTTAACTCTATGTCTGCAAGTTGTTCTCTGTCTTCCTTCGTCTTTCTCACTTTCTCTTCCTCTTTCAGACTCTGTCAGGCTGGTGAATGGGACTAGTCTGTGTTCAGGCAGACTGGAGGTGAAGTCTAACCAGTCCAACCAGACGTGGTCCTCAGTGTGTGACGATGACTTTTACCTGCAGGATGCAGAAGCGGTCTGCAGGGATCTTGGCTGTGGGGCTCCTTCAGTATTCAAAGGGGGACTCTATGGAGAAGTGGAGGCTCAAGTGTGGACCAAAGAGTTCCAGTGTGGAGGCAATGAGTCTGGTCTCCTGGACTGTAGAAGCTCAGGCTCAGATAGAAACACCTGCTCACCTGGCAAAGCTGTTGGACTCACCTGCTCAGGTAGAAGTAGGAGGAGGAGCTGGAGCTTAGCTATGTTTTAGGATTAGGGTTTTTACATTTTTGTAGACCCTTTTTACAATGATGGCATAGGTTAAGTGTTCGCACACAGTTTGGTTATGGAAGTATGGTGGAGTGCAATAGCTTGTTAAGCTATACAAGATCATTATCCACCGAAGATGTAACCTAAACAAATTACTTTCCAGAACGGTGTGCTATAACATGATACCATGACATTGACTCAGAGTTTTGACCTTAGTTTTAAAAATGTCACTACTAACAGTCCAATGGTACTCAATACATTTAGTGGTTTGCAGCCATAGACGCCACCAGGGTAGGAGTGACTGTGTTAACTGGTGAGTCTCAGCCAAATGCGTCCGTGGTTGCCTGTAGTGACAGCTGCTGAAACACCAAGAGAACATGTATGTGTCGTTGCAAAAGCCTTAATCAATTTTAATTACACACTCCTCTGTGTTTATTATCTATTACAACTAAGGAAATATGAGCAACCACGGATGCATTCGGCTGAAAGTCACCAGTTAATACGATCACACATTAAACTGAAACACCCTGTTGCTCTGAAACGGTCGTCATCCTGTCAGAATTGTGTATAACTTGAGTCCGCTCTTGGAATATCAATTCTGACAACTGAACATGGAACTACCACACATTTTGATGCTGGTAACTTTTTTAGTTCAATGTTTAAAGCTTCTAAATTGTCTGGATGACTTTAAAAGGGTCTGTAAATGTGACTTTATCTGTTTTAACCAATGAATCCTGTCTGCTCAGAGCCAGATAATATCCAGTTGGTGGGAGGATCCAGCCGATGTGCTGGTAAACTGATGATGAATCTACAGGGAGAGTGGAGACCTGTGGATGCAACAATGCCTGAGTGGAATATGAACACAGCAGACATAATATGTCGACAACTGGACTGTGGCTCTGTTGTTTCAATAAGGCGGAAAAAAAGAAATAATGACTTTAATGTATGGATGATTAGACCAACTTGTCTTCAATCCAAGTCTTCACTTAGGGAGTGCATGTTAAGCAGGACTAGAGAAAAGTCTCTGTACATCTTGGTGATCAAGTGCTCAGGTAACAAACACCAGCAAATAAATCAGCTATAGAATGCACACAAATTCATATTTCACATATGTTTTTGTCTAAAGAAATGTACAGAATCATCAAGGGTAAGCTCTGCAGTGTTATATAGCCTAAGCAGACACCATGGGAGAAGACAGCAGAAAAGAGGATTGAGATTGTCTGCTATGCATCAGTTCACTAACTGATTGTAGAGAATAAATAAACCTGAAAATTGTTTAATTATTTCTGTTGCTGGCTATCGTCAGACTCTGTCAGGCTGGTGAATGGGACTAGTCTGTGTTCAGGCAGACTGGAGGTGAAGTCCAACCAGTCTAACCAGTCGTGGTCCTCAGTGTGTGACGATGACTTTGACCAGCTGGATGCACAGGTGGTCTGCAGGGAGCTTGGCTGTGGGGCTCCTTCAGTCCTCCAGGGGGCGCTCTATGGAGAAGGGGAGGCTCCAACGTGGACCAAAGAGTTCCAGTGTGGAGGCAATGAGTCTGGTCTCCTGAACTGTAGAAGCTCAGGCTCAGATAGAAACACCTGCTCACCTGGCAAAGCTGTTGGACTCACCTGCTCAGGTAGAAGAGGAGCTGCAGCTTTGATTCTGCTTAACTTTGAGCCTAACTTACTTTGCTTCACTTACTAATTACTCTCTTGTATGTGTTCAGAGGCTGATGATGTCCGGTTGGTTGGTGGAACCAACCACTGTGTCGGTAAACTTGAGATGAAGTATCGTGGAGAATGGAAGCCATTGGCTGAATCCTTTTATAAGTGGGACCAGATGCTTGCAGCTGTAGTGTGTAGACAGCTGGACTGTGGCTCTGCTCTTTCAATAGAAAGAAGAGACGAACTTTCCCGCCCTTCATGGATGGTTTCTTCTTCCTGTGGTCAGTCTGAATCTGCACTTAGGCAATGTGCATTACTATGGAGTGGTAATTCCTCTAACTGTTGGGAGGTCACATGCTCAGGTAATGCTATAAATGGCAAACAACTTTAAAAGGAATCCTTATTCATTAATTTTTTGTATCACATCCACATTGTTGAAATCGGCAAGTGTTAAGCCATAACATGGAAAATCTTTTAGAACCACAAATCTGTGCTTTCTGTGCTCCAACTCTGACAACACCACCACTCCTCTCTCTCACTCACGTTTCCACCATTGTCTTCCGGCAACACAAGAGTACAGAACATTTTGTTAACTAACATTCCATTTCACGCCATGTAGTTTTCACTGACTGCAATGTTAACGTATGAATATGCTACGCTCAGGACTTTCAACCAGACGACTGCTGTTCACAGCTGGTGTTCATGTACCAAAGAGTTATTTTAAAGTTATGTTAGTGTTATGTTTTAAGTTTACATACTTATTTTAAGCCCAACCAGGATATTTGTCCTCAAAATCACCAACTGGTTTTGTTGCCAAAACCCTCAAATGCCCCCCACGAGATATACAAACTTTGATGGTGGGGTCTGAGCGATGACATTGCAGCCGTAGACCAATTTAACCACTCTCATCCCTGTTACTCACTTAAACACAAAAACATAGGAAAATAGGGGGCCAGTTTGAAAAATATGGAAAATACCTTTTAACTTCTCATCTGTGTTAATAGAGTTCCTGGCTCAGCCGAACATCTCCGTTGTTACGCTCACTGACGGGTTCTCTGAGGCCACGCAGCACAGATATCAGGTGCTCCTGGGGTCCCTATTCGCCATCAGCTGCACCATCTTGCCACAGCTCCCAGGAGGCTCCTTCCAGCTTAATTTGACCACCTCAGCTACAGCACACAACTTCACCCTGCCAGCTGTCAATCACTCTGCTCATTTCCTGTTCCCTGGTGCAGGCTCCACCCATCAAGGGGAGTACCGCTGTGTTTATCACCTCCATGTTTTCTCCCATATGTTGTCATCTGAGAGCCAGCCGCTCCTTCTCACTGTCTCAGGTAACTTCACAGACAATCCAGTCAAAAAAGGGAATGTGACACTGACAACACATGCAGACTAGTATTATCTGTCTGATGTCAGTTTTCCTAAATCTAACTAAGAGGTTTTGTTGCCTGAACCAAACTTTTTTTTGATGTGTAATGTTGTCTAGACAGAAAAAAAAGTGCTGCAGAGCAACGTGAAAAAAAGGACAATTCCTGTCACTCAGCATGAAACCAATAGATTAAATTTAGTTTCACATACTGTCATGCCACTGTGTTGCACGGCAACACATTTAGTGTTAATCACAAGTCTTCACTTCCATTCAGAAAACCAGCAGTTTGCTGATTTGTGATTTTTGTCCAAGACTATAGAGTGGATCACTTTACCAAGGGCTCTTTAAATATGACAGAGGATGAGAAGTGCACCTTCAGTGAAATAAACCACATTTGCATAAGGCAGTAACGTCAACACTATCATACCTCACACACACTGCATCGACACAACACCGTAGCTAGAAACTCTGAACAACAACCACATTAGCCTTCATTCTAAAGAACCAACATGAACACATCTTGCCCTGCACCTTAGCTTGTTTAGCGAGTCACCAAACACACATTCATTGGGGGATAAGTGCTGCTAATGTCAGTTTCAGGCTAGAGAGCTAATAGGCCCTTTTCACAGCAGCCAATTTGAAATGCCCTTCTATTTAGTGTCAGCCAATCCAGTGAGCTAACGTGCACAATAGGGCCCTGATGCACCTAAATGGAACAGGGCCATAATCAATGTCAGTTAATTACACCTGTGTGTACCCTGCAACGCCATGTCAAAATGGCTGCTGTGAAAAGGGCCTATAAACTGCAGCACAGTAAATCATTTTAATAAAGCATCTTCAGCTGCTGTATGAAATTATGTGATGATTGGGAATCTATTTCAGACTCTGTCACACATCTGATCATCAGACTGGTTGTCCTGGTGCTGATGGTGGTGTTCAGTGCTGCCGTGTTTTACAAGGTACTGTACACATCAGTGGAAGAAAATTCTGTGTTTAATATACTTTGGGACAAGAATTTGATATGTGTTTAATACTGTGGGGAAAAGAAGCTGCATGTATCACACTTAACACTGATGTTCCACATTAAAAGCATGGCTAGTGGTTCACTCCTCTCTTAAATAGTACTTTTAATTTGAAACATCTGGAAAATGCAGTTGTTCCACTGACGATAGCGTGAAAGCAACAGGAATAAAAAGGCAAATGTCATCATTTTGTTACCTGAAGACATTTTCTTTCACGCCTCACCAGGTCAGCAGAGGGTTGAAACCAAGACGAGAGGAAATGATTGGGCTAAATCACCTTGGTGGAGCCGAAGACTTGCTGAGTGAAGGGGCGGGAGCCCAGGAGACAGAGTGAGATCTCCACGGTCCATATCCCGATGGGACTGCTCGGCTCTCACAGAGACAAACAGTGTAGCATCAGAGATTGTATCTTGCTCTTCTTGTCTGTGATCAGTCTGTCAATGATATTCTTGGTATGAAAACGAGATGAGAATATTGGTGAGAGTTATATCATTGAAGAAAGCTAATCATAAGTCCATTGTTGTTAATATTTTGAAGGAAGCCATGCTGAATGTTTTGATGCTCTACTGCTTGAAGTTTATGTCCTTTGCTTGAAATAATTATCAGACGTCATTTTTAGATATCCATGAAGAATTTTAAAATTCTTAGTTAAAATATATATAAATATGTATTCGAAGCCACCAATACCATATTACTTAATCTGTTGTTAATTGTTTCTGTTCTGTAAAATAATGAGCTTTTCAAAAATAAAATAATAAAAAAGAAGTTTCAATTGGAGTGGAAATAGATTAAAAAACGAACCATAATTGATTTGTTGGCCACTTTGGGCCAGTGGAACAAGCTGCAAAAATGTACAGAATCATCAAGGGTAAGCTCTGCAGTGTTATATAGCCTAAGCAGACACCGTGGGAGAAGACAGCAGAAAAGAGGATTGAGATTGTCTGCTATGCATGAGCTCACTAACTGATTGTAGAGAATAAATAAACCTGAAAATTGTTTAATTATTTCTGTTGCTGGCTATCGTCAGACTCTGTCAGGCTAGTGAATGGGACTAGTCTGTGTTCAGTCAGACTGGAGGTGAAGTCCAACCAGTCTAACCAGTCGTGGTCCTCAGTGTGTGAAGCTGACTTTGACCAGCTGGATGCACAGGTGGTCTGCAGGGAGCTTGGCTGTGGGGCTCCTTCAGTCCTCCAGGGGGCGCTCTATGGAGAAGGGGAGGCTCCAACGTGGACCAAAGAGTTCCAGTGTGGAGGCAATGAGTCTGGTCTCCTGAACTGTAGAAGCTCAGGCTCAGATAGAAACACCTGCTCACCTGGCAAAGCTGTTGGACTCACCTGCTCAGGTAGAAGAGGAGCTGCAGCTTTGATTCTGCTTAACTTTGAGCCTAACTTACTTTGCTTCACTTACTAATTACTCTCTTGTATGTGTTCAGAGGCTGATGATGTCCGGTTGGTTGATGGAACCAACCACTGTGTCGGTAAACTTGAGATGAAGTATCTTGGAGAATGGAAGCCATTGGCTGAATCCTTTTATAAGTGGGACCAGATGCTTGCAGCTGTAGTGTGTAGACAGCTGGACTGTGGCTCTGCTCTTTCAATAGAAAGAAGAGACGAACTTTCCTGCCCTTCATGGATGGTCTCATATTCCTGTGGTCAGTCTGAATCTGCACTTAGGCAATGTGCATTACTATGGAGTGGTCGTTCCTCTAAGTGTTGGGAGGTCACATGCTCAGGTAATGCTATAAATGGCAAACAACTTTAACAGGAATCCTTATTCATTAATTTGTTGTATCACATCCACATTGTTGAAATCGGCAAGTGTTAAGCCATAACCTGGAAAATCTTTTAGAACCACAAATCTGTGCTTTCTGTGCTCCAACTCTGACAACACCACCACTCCTCTCACTCACTCACGTTTACACCATTGTCTTCCGGCAACACAAGAGTACAGAACATTTTGTTAACTAACATTCCATTTCACGCCATATAGACTATGTCAGGCTGGTGAATGGGACTAGCCGTTGTTCAGGCAGACTGGAGGTGAAGCCGAACCAGTCTAACCAGTCGTGGTCCTCAGTGTGTGAAGATGACTTTGACCAGCTGGATGCACAGGTGGTCTGCAGGGAGCTTGGCTGTGGGGCTCCTTCAGTCCTCCAGGGTGCACTCTATGGAGACCTGGAGGCTCAAGTATGGACCAATGAGTTCCAGTGTGGAGGCAATGAGTCTGCTCTCCTGGACTGTAGAAGCTCAGCATCGACTAGAGACACCTGCTCACAAGTTGGACTCATCTGTTTAGGTAAAAGAGGACCTACAGCTGTAATTTGACGTACTCTCTTACTTCATCTACTAAGAATTCTCCCGACTCTGCTCAGGTCCAAACAATATCAGGTTGGTGGGAGAGGCCAGCCGCTGCGCTGGTAGACTGGAGATGAAAAACCAGGGAGAGTGGAGACCAGTGGTTGACTGGGATTCTGAATGGGACCAGAAGTCTGCAGCTGCAACCTGTAGACAACTGGATTGTGGTTCAGCTGTTTCAACAGATATAGCAGACAGTTTGTCAGAGAGACTTGTGTGGTGGATCAAGTCCTCCTGTGTCCAGTCAGCATCTACACTGTTGGAGTGTGTAATAACGACTCATGTTAACGAAAGCTATTCTGGCTGTGAAGTGATATGCTCAGGTAATACTGACCACCAACGTCTTAAATAGTCTTGTCTTGTTCCTGATGTATGAATAATGTATGTGTCCACTGTCACTATCCCTTTTTAGACAGGAGGGATTAAATCAAGCTTTTTTTTCACAATTGTCATTGAGGATGAATTCCTTTAAAAATGTGTGCTTTCAGTTCTCTGGGCTCTATTTTCACAGCTTAGTTTGGAAAATAATCTCCCTTTTTGCTATCAGATTTGCTGGTTCAGCCAAACATCTCCCTCTCTCCCTCCACTGACGGGGTCTCCAAGGCCAAGCAGCAGGGGCTTCGGGTGCTCATGGGCTCTGACTTCACCATCAAATGCTCTACCGAACCACAGTATCCAGGAGGCTCCTTCCAGCTCATCTTCACCACCTCCAACACAGCACAGAACTACACCCTGCCAGCTGCCAATCACTCTGCTCATTTCCTGTTCTCTAGTACCGACTCCACCCACCGAGGGGAGTACCGCTGTGTTTATCACCTCCATGTTTTCTCCCATAACTTCTCTGCTGAGAGCCAGCCACTGAGTCTCACTGTCTCAGGTAACATCACAGACGATCTTAGTCAAACACAAAGAACATTGGAACTCTCAACATGCAGCTTTAATTATGAAATATGTTATTTATATACCCCAATATAAAGTCCTACTACACATAGTAGCTGGTGGAAGACAGGCAATATGGCTCTCCAATCACTTAATTCGGGCTGTATTAAATGATTGCACTTGGTCCCGAAAGGGCATTTGATCCACAACAAGACAATTGACACAAGGGTCAAAAGGTCAAGTGTGTCTTGCAGTAGATGTCAGTCAGGAAACATGTACCTTCATAGAGTGTGCCATGTTTTTTTGGCGGTCTCGTTCTTGTTTCTCACTGCTTCCATCACTCACAAAGCCTGTTGATGAGATGAAGCTGCAGTCCACATTCAGTGAGAGCTTCAAATTAAAGAGTGAGCATGACAGTTGTCAGTATCACAAAACAACCATTTAAGATATTTTAATGGCATCTGTGTTTTTTTTTATTCTACAAAAATGTACATTCAGTTCCTGACAATTATTTTAATGTTAACAATGTATGTTTTTTTAATTTTAATTAAAAAAAATATTTTTGTTTCAGCTTCTCTGACCGAGTTGATCATCCGTCTCGTTGTCCTTCTGCTGGGTATGATGTTACTCATTGCTGCCCTCTGCTTCAGCTCTAAGGTACTATCTTTATTCAGAGGAAGGCTGGCTTTTTCACTGAGAGTATTGGTGTGATATATTTGGATAGAAGAGGCCAGTTACTGGATCACTAATAACCCACAGTGGCTGTGATGTCTTTCCAGAAGTCAGGATGAGAGAAGAATGGAGGTTAAGGACTTCTTGATGGTTCCAGGAAAGAGGAGTATCTCCAAGGAGCTCGTTTCACATTCAGATGTAAACATAAGGAAAGATTTTAGACAGCGGTTGTCTTCAATGTCAGATCCACTGAAAAAGAAATTTGTCGAAAAAATGTTGAAAGGCTGTATATGCTAAATGTAATCTTTACATCTCTGATGTGTTGTATCTATAATGTTTTTCTTCTTCTCCAGAACAAATGTATGTGCTTGATCACAAATAAAAAATAATATTTGATCACTAGTGTAGACGTAGTTATGTTGTTTTGTTTGTTTGGGTATAAACTTTAATACAAAATGTTACGCTTTATTTTATTGCTTGATCAGTATGACTTGTTAATATATAATAAGGACAACCCATTCTACCCACTGATCAACTCAACCGCAGTTCAAAAACAGGAGTTCCATTGCTCAGACTGTTGATTAGAGAACATGATGACAAATTGCTAAACGTAGCAAACATTTTCCTTTTGTGTTAGACATCATAGCAAATTAAAAGTTGACTGATTTACTGTGGTGTCTGGACTGGATTTTAAAATGCATTCTAAATCTAAATTACAACTTTACATGGTGTTAAGTTCAAATTGTAATATTTTCCCCTTCCCAAATGGAAGAGACAATCTCACAATTTAGCTGACACAAAGTCCAGTCCCAGTAAGTCATTTTAAAGAGTACAGCATATGATTTTAATTGGTATCTTCATGAGAATCCACACGAAGCCGGATGAGAAGATTAAAAGATAGACAGGAAACTGCACAGAACAGCAGATCTGATAAGTTGTCACTCCTGAGTTTCAAAAGGGCTCCAAGATCTTTGTGCACATCTGTCCTTGACAAGACACATGAAAAGGCAAACAAACTGAGTGGACATGGATCACAGAGTGCTGATTGTGGTTCTGTCACTCTGGAGCTCAGGTAGGACTCTGGTTTAATTCTTTAAATTATTGCCCTGAATAAAACAATGTAAATAATATAATCTCGTCCTTTTTTCTTCTTCTTTTCTCTGAATGGGCACTAATGCAGAATATGCATAGACATGCAAGTGTAGTGCAGTTTATGTATGCTTGTGTGGCAATGCATATATGTATGTGTATGCATGTGTAGCTATGTATTTTATGTGGATATGTGCAGATGCATGTGTTTCCTGCTCTGTTACACAGCAACAGTCATATATTGCTTTGCACCCATGCCTGCAGAAGTGTTTGCATATCTGCAAAATGCACTTAATAGAGTACAAGAACAACTCTGCCAACTGCAACTTGTTCTAAATGCAGATAAAACAAAACTTATGTTTTTCTCTCATTCTAAATCAAGTCTGTCATTGACACCAGGAATGGTCAACAAAATGAACTTGTATCTACTTTTAAATATCTGGGATTCTTGATTGATGACCACTTGTCTTTTAAGGCACATATTCAGTATGCTGTTAAGAAGCTGAAGCTTTTACTTGGATTTTATTTTAGAAATAAGTCTTGCTTTTCTTTTAGGGTGAAACAGAAGCTGGTGGAGTCAACCTTTCTTCCAATTATTGATTATGGTTATATGGTTATATATGAATGCCTCCACATGCTGGATAGTGTGTATCATGGGGCTCTGACTGAGGTTTATTACAAACTGTGTAACTCATCATTGTGTCTTATATAGGAATGTAAATTGGCCATCCTTTTATGTGCGCCGGATCGGCCATTGGTATGTGCTGATTTATAAGGCTATTCTTGGGATGATTCCATCCTATTTATCATCCCTTTTAATTTTGAATAATAGGGCTTACAGTCTCCGCTCTCAGGACTTTTATCATTTTACTTTTCCTAAGGTCAGAACAGAAATGGGGAAGAAAGCTTTTAGATTTTCTGCTCCGAGTACATGGAACATTTTGCAGTCAGAGCTCAAACTCCAAAGTCTGGTATCTCTGAATGTATTCAAGTCCATGATAAATTCCATTACATCCAGGATTCAGGAGTGTAAACTGTTTATTTGAGTGCAAATGTTTGACTAATCTTGTAAATTCTTTTAACTAATTTTGAAAATTCAATTGTTATTTGTATTCTATTTGTTTGTTTCTTTTTTGTCTATGATAAATGTGACAATGTGTTGAAACTTTACGTGTTATAAAATATATATCATATGACGTTAAATGATGAAAAAAAGGCTGTTCAATTACAACTCAATCAAATCAATAAACCCTTTATATTGTCAGTTAATATTAGGCTATTTCAATATTGGGGTTGAAATGATGATCAAAGTACTTAAAGAACAAATTAACTTTTTTATGCAGGCTGAGCAAGAAAACGGACCTTCTGTTGTCATGACATTTTATTATTGTAGGCATAATCTATGAAGTGAAATTAAATGTGTGAGAATGAGTCCTTAATTTATTTTGACACCGTTAAAAGAAAGAGGCACTTTGGGGGTCATTTAATTAGGCATTGCATGTTATTTTTGAGGCTTGAAGAGACAGGTGCTAAAACCGAGACATGGGGTGAATAAAGTTATTCAGACAGACAACATGATGTTTTAAAAATACAATCACAAACCTGAAAAGGAGGGTGATATATTCTCCTTTAAAGGAATCGTCTCGGAATGTTTCTCCAATTGAAGAGATTGGAGCCAAATACAAAGTCCTCCAAGCAACCTGACCTGATCCTGGTGGGGTCTAGCAAGAAAGCCCAACCAACCCATTTGGCCCCTGCATTAAATAATGAAGTATTTTGAATTGAATCCGGTCAGATTGAAGTTTGAGCCACTAGTTAGTATGTTCTCTGTTTTGTCATAGTTCCATAAAAAAATAAAAAACTGAAGGAGTGCTTCTACTGCAACCTTTCTGCAAGACCTGTCCAGAGTAAGACAATCATGATCCTCATTCTTTCTTGTATTTAGGATACCCTTACCCTTACCGTTATCTCCCACGTCTCCAGGCAGAAGCAAATGATACTTTCAAAGGTAAACAGAGAACATATACAAAATGAGAATTCTACTATTGATTATTTTATTAATTACTCTCTTACCTGTGCTCAGGGATTGATGATATCCTGTTGTCTGGAGGATCCAGTCACTGTTCTGGTAAAATGCTGGTGAAGCAGCAGGGAGTTTGGACAGAAGTGGACAAGGATAACTGGGACCTGAAGTTAGCAAATGTAGTTTGTAGCCATCTGAACTGTGGTTCTGTGGTTTCTGTCACAACAACATACCAACAAGTCTTTGGGCCCTTACTTGCCATACCTTCCTGTCTTAAGTCTAAAGATGGACTGATAAAATGTTTTAAAAAAAGGTCCATAAGTTTTCCTTCCAGATTGGAGATACTCTGCTCAGGTAACAACATTAGTAACCACAAAACAAAAACACATCAACACGCTTCATAACGAAGGCTCATGGCTTCAAACCTTCTATACTGATATTCCTCTTACAGCAGTCACTGAATTGGCCTGCTTCCACTCATCTCCAGTACAATTGATACACAGTCACTCAGAATGTCTCAAAATTTGGTCAAGTATATGTCAAATGCAGGACAAGGAAGAGTGCTCACAGATGTACTGACAAACAGAAAGTTACTGAATGAACACCTCTCACAACCTCAACAAAAACTCTACTCACCAAACAGGCATACACTGAAGAATCCCTTCATTGATGTGTAACGTTTAACTCTATGGGCCCTAGTTTCGTAGACCAGGCGCAGTCAGCTTTCAGCGCACCTGCGCCGCGCCGACGGGGTGTGTCCGCCTGGACTTTGCAAGTTTCGTGCACCGCGCAGGCTCGCGGAGGCACACCTCCCGTCTCGCCCACCGGCGCAAGTGGGAAAGAGGGAGGAGAAGAAGGCGTGAGTGGGAGACGAGGAGGAGACGAGGCGTGGACTGGGATTAATACAGCCGATTCAGATCTTCACCAATCAAATGAGCTCCTCTCCTCTCCTTTAATGCGTTAGGGGAGGTTCAGTGTAAGTTCCGTCACTTGACAACCCGATGACAGAAGCAGCGCCGGCGTTCCCACAACGCTCATCACGCGCTGTGCGCGCGTATCATAATAATAAAAATGCCCATATTATAAAAAACAGGAGAGAGAGAGGGAGATGTTTTGGTCCGAGAGGCTGAGTTTCCGTTACGCGTGCCATCCGCCTTTGATCTGACGTCAGATGTGACGGGACAATCTATATAGATATAAATTCACGTGTTGATTCAATGAGTTGCATTAAATAGTGTTTGTTGTGATTATTTATTGCATTTAAATGTGCCTGGAACTGTGGAAACCTGCCTGTGAGGTCTCGGTGACGTGTACGCACTGCGCGCCGTCAGCCAAACTTCCACTCCGCCAGCTGTGATTCGCATTGAATCAATGGACTTTATTTACGCCTTGCGCCTTGCGCCGAAAGTAGACCAGGTCGGAGCTGGCGAGCTTTCAGCGCAGTCTCGGCGAGGCTTTTTGCCACGAAACTTCCGCTACGCCAAGCTGAATCTGTGACGCCTCCCCCTGCTGCGCCGCCACACCCATCTTGGCGCAGGCGATCCACCAAACTGCCAAACTGACGGTGCGCAAGGCTGCGCGGGTCGAAACTTGCACTGCGCCGGCTGCGCCACCCTGCGCCGCCCTGCGCTGGTCTACGAAACTAGGGCCCTATGTCTTCAAGTTGTTCTGTCTTCCTTCGTCTTTCTCACTCTCTCTTCCTCTTTCAGACTCTGTCAGGCTGGTGAATGGGACTAGTCTGTGTTCAGGCAGACTGGAGGTGAAGTCTAACCAGTCCAACCAGACGTGGTCCTCAGTGTGTGACGATGACTTTTACCTGCAGGATGCAGAAGTGGTCTGCAGGGATCTTGGCTGTGGGGCTCCTTCGGTATTCAAAGGGGGACTCTATGGAGAAGTGGAGGCTCCAGTGTGGACCAAAGAGTTCCAGTGTGGAGGCAATGAGTCTGCCCTCCTGGACTGTAGAAGCTCAGGCTCAGATAGTAACACCTGCTCACCTGGCAAAGCTGTTGGACTCACCTGCTCAGGTAGAAGTAGGAGGAGGAGCTGGAGCTTAGCTATGTTTTAGGATTAGGGTTTTTAAATTTCTATAGACCCTTTTTACAATGATGACATACGTTAAGTGTGTGCACACAGTTTGGTTATGGAAGTATGGTGGAGTGCAATAGCTTGTCAAGCTATACAAGATCATTATCCACCGAAGATGCAACCTAAACAAATTACTTTCCAGAACGGTGTGCTATAACATGATACCATGACATTGACTCAGAGTTTTGACCTTAGTTTTAAAAATGTCACTACTAACAGTCCAATGGTACTCAATACATTTAGTGGTTTGCAGCCATAGACGCCACCAGGGTAGGAGTGACTGTGTTAACTGGTGAGTCTCAGCCAAATGCGTCCGTGGTTGCCTGTAGTGACAGCTGCTGAAATACCAAGAGAACATGTATGTGTCGTTGCAAAAGCCTTAATCAATTTTAATTACACACTCCTCTGTGTTTATTATCTATTACAACTAAGGAAATATGAGCAACCACGGATGCATTCGGCTGAAAGTCACCAGTTAATACGATCACACATTAAACTGAAACACCCTGTTGCTCTGAAACGGTCGTCATCCTGTCAGAATTGTGTATAACTTGAGTCCGCTCTTGGAATATCAATTCTGACAACTGAACATGGAACTACCACACATTTTGATGCTGGTAACTTTTTTAGTTCAATGTTTAAAGCTTCTAAATTGTCTGGATGACTTTAAAAGGGTCTGTAAATGTGACTTTATCTGTTTTAACCAATGAATCCTGTCTGCTTAGAGCCAGATAATATCCAGTTGGTGGGAGGATCCAGCCGATGTGCTGGTAAACTGATGATGAATCTACAGGGAGAGTGGAGACCTGTGGATGCAACAATGCCTGAGTGGAATATGAACACAGCAGACATAATATGTCGACAACTGGACTGTGGCTCTGTTGTTTCAATAAGGCGGAAACAAATAAATTATTACTTTAATGTATGGATGATTAGATCAACTTGTCTTCAATCCAAGTCTTCACTTAGGGAGTGCATGTTAAGAAAGACTGCAGAAATGTCTCTGTACATCTTGATGATCAAGTGCTCAGGTAACAAACACCAGTAAATAAATCAGCTATAGAATGCACACACATTCACATTTCACATATGTTTTTGTCTAAAGAAATGTACAGAATCATCAAGGGTAAGCTCTGCAGCGTTGAGTAAGATAGCCTAAGCAGACACCATGGGAGAAGACAGCAGAAAAGAGGATTGAGATTGTCTGCTATGCATGAGCTCACTAACTGATTGTAGAGAATAAATAAACCTGAAAATTGTTTAATTATTTCTGTTGCTGGCTATCGTCAGACTCTGTCAGGCTGGTGAATGGGACTAGTCTGTGTTCAGGCAGACTGGAGGTGAAGTCCAACCAGTCTAACCAGTCGTGGTCCTCAGTGTGTGAAGCTGACTTTGACCAGCTGGATGCACAGGTGGTCTGCAGGGAGCTTGGCTGTGGGGCTCCTTCAGTCCTCCAGGGGGCGCTCTATGGAGAAGGGGAGGCTCCAACGTGGACCAAAGAGTTCCAGTGTGGAGGCAATGAGTCTGCCCTCCTGGACTGTAGAAGCTCAGGCTCAGATAGTAACACCTGCTCACCTGGCAAAGCTGTTGGACTCACCTGCTCAGGTAGAAGTAGGAGGAGGAGCTGGAGCTTAGCTATGTTTTAGGATTAGGGTTTTTAAATTTCTATAGACCCTTTTTACAATGATGACATACGTTAAGTGTGTGCACACAGTTTGGTTATGGAAGTATGGTGGAGTGCAATAGCTTGTCAAGCTATACAAGATCATTATCCACCGAAGATGCAACCTAAACAAATTACTTTCCAGAACGGTGTGCTATAACATGATACCATGACATTGACTCAGAGTTTTGACCTTAGTTTTAAAAATGTCACTACTAACAGTCCAATGGTACTCAATACATTTAGTGGTTTGCAGCCATAGACGCCACCAGGGTAGGAGTGACTGTGTTAACTGGTGAGTCTCAGCCAAATGCGTCCGTGGTTGCCTGTAGTGACAGCTGCTGAAATACCAAGAGAACATGTATGTGTCGTTGCAAAAGCCTTAATCAATTTTAATTACACATTCCTCTGTGTTTATTATCTATTACAACTAAGGAAATATGAGCAACCACGGATGCATTCGGCTGAAAGTCACCAGTTAATACGATCACAAATTAAACTGAAACACCCTGTTGCTCTGAAACGGTCGTCATCCTGTCAGAATTGTGTATAACTTGAGTCCGCTCTTGGAATATCAATTCTGACAACTGAACATGGAACTACCACACATTTTGATGCTGGTAACTTTTTTAGTTCAATGTTCAAAGCTTCTAAATTGTCTGGATGACTTTAAAAGGGTCTGTAAATGTGACTTTATCTGTTTTAACCAATGAATCCTGTCTGCTTAGAGCCAGATAATATCCAGTTGGTGGGAGGATCCAGCCGATGTGCTGGTAAACTGATGATGAATCTACAGGGAGAGTGGAGACCTGTGGATGCAACAATGCCTGAGTGGAATATGAACACAGCAGACATAATATGTCGACAACTGGACTGTGGCTCTGTTGTTTCAATAAGGCGGAAACAAATAAATTATTACTTTAATGTATGGATGATTAGATCAACTTGTCTTCAATCCAAGTCTTCACTTAGGGAGTGCATGTTAAGAAAGACTGCAGAAATGTCTCTGTACATCTTGATGATCAAGTGCTCAGGTAACAAACACCAGTAAATAAATCAGCTATAGAATGCACACACATTCACATTTCACATATGTTTTTGTCTAAAGAAATGTACAGAATCATCAAGGGTAAGCTCTGCAGCGTTGAGTAAGATAGCCTAAGCAGACACCATGGGAGAAGACAGCAGAAAAGAGGATTGAGATTGTCTGCTATGCATGAGCTCACTAACTGATTGTAGAGAATAAATAAACCTGAAAATTGTTTAATTATTTCTGTTGCTGGCTATCGTCAGACTCTGTCAGGCTGGTGAATGGGACTAGTCTGTGTTCAGGCAGACTGGAGGTGAAGTCCAACCAGTCTAACCAGTCGTGGTCCTCAGTGTGTGAAGCTGACTTTGACCAGCTGGATGCACAGGTGGTCTGCAGGGAGCTTGGCTGTGGGGCTCCTTCAGTCCTCCAGGGGGCGCTCTATGGAGAAGGGGAGGCTCCAACGTGGACCAAAGAGTTCCAGTGTGGAGGCAATGAGTCTGGTCTCCTGAACTGTAGAAGCTCAGGCTCAGATAGAAACACCTGCTCACCTGGCAAAGCTGTTGGACTCACCTGCTCAGGTAGAAGAGGAGCTGCAGCTTTGATTCTGCTTAACTTTGAGCCTAACTTACTTTGCTTCACTTACTAATTACTCTCTTGTATGTGTTCAGAGGCTGATGATGTCCGGTTGGTTGGTGGAACCAACCACTGTGTCGGTAAACTTGAGATGAAGTATCGTGGAGAATGGAAGCCATTGGCTGAATCCTTTTATAAGTGGGACCAGATGCTTGCAGCTGTAGTGTGTAGACAGCTGGACTGTGGCTCTGCTCTTTCAATAGAAAGAAGAGACGAACTTTCCCGCCCTTCATGGATGGTTTCTTCTTCCTGTGGTCAGTCTGAATCTGCACTTAGGCAATGTGCATTACTATGGAGTGGTAATTCCTCTAACTGTTGGGAGGTCACATGCTCAGGTAATGCTATAAATGGCAAACAACTTTAAAAGGAATCCTTATTCATTAATTTTTTGTATCACATCCACATTGTTGAAATCGGCAAGTGTTAAGCCATAACATGGAAAATCTTTTAGAACCACAAATCTGTGCTTTCTGTGCTCCAACTCTGACAACACCACCACTCCTCTCACTCACTCACGTTTCCACCATTGTCTTCCGGCAACACAAGAGTACAGAACATTTTGTTAACTAACATTCCATTTCACGCCATGTAGTTTTCACTGACTGCAATGTTAACGTATGAATATGCTACGCTCAGGACTTTCAACCAGACGACTGCTGTTCACAGCTGGTGTTCATGTACCAAAGAGTTATTTTAAAGTTATGTTAGTGTTATGTTTTAAGTTTACATACTTATTTTAAGCCCAACCAGGATATTTGTCCTCAAAATCACCAACTGGTTTTGTTGCCAAAACCCTCAAATGCCCCCCACGAGATATACAAACTTTGATGGTGGGGTCTGAGCGATGACATTGCAGCCGTAGACCAATTTAACCACTCTCATCCCTGTTACTCACTTAAACACAAAAACATAGGAAAATAGGGGGCCAGTTTGAAAAATATGGAAAATACCTTTTAACTTCTCATCTGTGTTAATAGAGTTCCTGGCTCAGCCGAACATCTCCGTTGTTACGCTCACTGACGGGTTCTCTGAGGCCACGCAGCACAGATATCAGGTGCTCCTGGGGTCCCTATTCGCCATCAGCTGCACCATCTTGCCACAGCTCCCAGGAGGCTCCTTCCAGCTTAATTTGACCACCTCAGCTACAGCACACAACTTCACCCTGCCAGCTGTCAATCACTCTGCTCATTTCCTGTTCCCTGGTGCAGGCTCCACCCATCAAGGGGAGTACCGCTGTGTTTATCACCTCCATGTTTTCTCCCATATGTTGTCATCTGAGAGCCAGCCGCTCCTTCTCACTGTCTCAGGTAACTTCACAGACAATCCAGTCAAAAAAGGGAATGTGACACTGACAACACATGCAGACTAGTATTATCTGTCTGATGTCAGTTTTCCTAAATCTAACTAAGAGGTTTTGTTGCCTGAACCAAACTTTTTTTTGATGTGTAATGTTGTCTAGACAGAAAAAAAAGTGCTGCAGAGCAACGTGAAAAAAAGGACAATTCCTGTCACTCAGCATGAAACCAATAGATTAAATTTAGTTTCACATACTGTCATGCCACTGTGTTGCACGGCAACACATTTAGTGTTAATCACAAGTCTTCACTTCCATTCAGAAAACCAGCAGTTTGCTGATTTGTGATTTTTGTCCAAGACTATAGAGTGGATCACTTTACCAAGGGCTCTTTAAATATGACAGAGGATGAGAAGTGCACCTTCAGTGAAATAAACCACATTTGCATAAGGCAGTAACGTCAACACTATCATACCTCACACACACTGCATCGACACAACACCGTAGCTAGAAACTCTGAACAACAACCACATTAGCCTTCATTCTAAAGAACCAACATGAACACATCTTGCCCTGCACCTTAGCTTGTTTAGCGAGTCACCAAACACACATTCATTGGGGGATAAGTGCTGCTAATGTCAGTTTCAGGCTAGAGAGCTAATAGGCCCTTTTCACAGCAGCCAATTTGAAATGCCCTTCTATTTAGTGTCAGCCAATCCAGTGAGCTAACGTGCACAATAGGGCCCTGATGCACCTAAATGGAACAGGGCCATAATCAATGTCAGTTAATTACACCTGTGTGTACCCTGCAACGCCATGTCAAAATGGCTGCTGTGAAAAGGGCCTAAAAACTGCAGCACAGTAAATCATTTTAATAAAGCATCTTCAGCTGCTGTATGAAATTATGTGATGATTGGGAATCTATTTCAGACTCTGTCACACATCTGATCATCAGACTGGTTGTCCTGGTGCTGATGGTGGTGTTCAGTGCTGCCGTGTTTTACAAGGTACTGTACACATCAGTGGAAGAAAATTCTGTGTTTAATATACTTTGGGACAAGAATTTGATATGTGTTTAATACTGTGGGGAAAAGAAGCTGCATGTATCACACTTAACACTGATGTTCCACATTAAAAGCATGGCTAGTGGTTCACTCCTCTCTTAAATAGTACTTTTAATTTGAAACATCTGGAAAATGCAGTTGTTCCACTGACGATAGCGTGAAAGCAACAGGAATAAAAAGGCAAATGTCATCATTTTGTTACCTGAAGACATTTTCTTTCACGCCTCACCAGGTCAGCAGAGGGTTGAAACCAAGACGAGAGGAAATGATTGGGCTAAATCACCTTGGTGGAGCCGAAGACTTGCTGAGTGAAGGGGCGGGAGCCCAGGAGACAGAGTGAGATCTCCACGGTCCATATCCAGATGGGACTGCTCGGCTCTCACAGAGACAAACAGTGTAGCATCAGAGATTGTATCTTGCTCTTCTTGTCTGTGATCAGTCTGTCAATGATATTCTTGGTATGAAAACGAGATGAGAATATTGGTGAGAGTTATATCATTGAAGAAAGCTAATCATAAGTCCATTGTTGTTAATATTTCAACAAGGAAGCCATGCTGAATGTTTTGATGCTCTACTGCTTGAAGTTTATGTCCTTTGCTTGAAATAATTATCAGACGTCATTTTTAGATATCCATGAAGAATTTTAAAATTCTTAGTTAAAATATATATAAATATGTATTCGAAGCCACCAATACCATATTACTTAATCTGTTGTTAATTGTTTCTGTTCTGTAAAATAATGAGCTTTTCAAAAATAAAATAATAAAAAAGAAGTTTCAATTGGAGTGGAAATAGATTAAAAAACGAACCATAATTGATTTGTTGGCCACTTTGGGCCAGTGGAACAAGCTGCAAAAATGTACAGAATCATCAAGGGTAAGCTCTGCAGTGTTATATAGCCTAAGCAGACACCGTGGGAGAAGACAGCAGAAAAGAGGATTGAGATTGTCTGCTATGCATGAGCTCACTAACTGATTGTAGAGAATAAATAAACCTGAAAATTGTTTAATTATTTCTGTTGCTGGCTATCGTCAGACTCTGTCAGGCTGGTGAATGGGACTAGTCTGTGTTCAGTCAGACTGGAGGTGAAGTCCAACCAGTCTAACCAGTCGTGGTCCTCAGTGTGTGAAGCTGACTTTGACCAGCTGGATGCACAGGTGGTCTGCAGGGAGCTTGGCTGTGGGGCTCCTTCAGTCCTCCAGGGGGCGCTCTATGGAGAAGGGGAGGCTCCAACGTGGACCAAAGAGTTCCAGTGTGGAGGCAATGAGTCTGGTCTCCTGAACTGTAGAAGCTCAGGCTCAGATAGAAACACCTGCTCACCTGGCAAAGCTGTTGGACTCACCTGCTCAGGTAGAAGAGGAGCTGCAGCTTTGATTCTGCTTAACTTTGAGCCTAACTTACTTTGCTTCACTTACTAATTACTCTCTTGTATGTGTTCAGAGGCTGATGATGTCCGGTTGGTTGGTGGAACCAACCACTGTGTCGGTAAACTTGAGATGAAGTATCTTGGAGAATGGAAGCCATTGGCTGAATCCTTTTATAAGTGGGACCAGATGCTTGCAGCTGTAGTGTGTAGACAGCTGGACTGTGGCTCTGCTCTTTCAATAGAAAGAAGAGACGAACTTTCCTGCCCTTCATGGATGGTCTCATATTCCTGTGGTCAGTCTGAATCTGCACTTAGGCAATGTGCATTACTATGGAGTGGTCGTTCCTCTAAGTGTTGGGAGGTCACATGCTCAGGTAATGCTATAAATGGCAAACAACTTTAACAGGAATCCTTATTCATTAATTTGTTGTATCACATCCACATTGTTGAAATCGGCAAGTGTTAAGCCATAACCTGGAAAATCTTTTAGAACCACAAATCTGTGCTTTCTGTGCTCCAACTCTGACAACACCACCACTCCTCTCACTCACTCACGTTTACACCATTGTCTTCCGGCAACACAAGAGTACAGAACATTTTGTTAACTAACATTCCATTTCACGCCATATAGACTATGTCAGGCTGGTGAATGGGACTAGCCGTTGTTCAGGCAGACTGGAGGTGAAGCCGAACCAGTCTAACCAGTCGTGGTCCTCAGTGTGTGAAGATGACTTTGACCAGCTGGATGCACAGGTGGTCTGCAGGGAGCTTGGCTGTGGGGCTCCTTCAGTCCTCCAGGGTGCACTCTATGGAGACCTGGAGGCTCAAGTATGGGCCAATGAGTTCCAGTGTGGAGGCAATGAGTCTGCTCTCCTGGACTGTAGAAGCTCAGCATCGACTAGAGACACCTGCTCACAAGTTGGACTCATCTGTTTAGGTAAAAGAGGACCTACAGCTGTAATTTGACGTACTCTCTTACTTCATCTACTAAGAATTCTCCCGACTCTGCTCAGGTCCAAACAATATCAGGTTGGTGGGAGAGGCCAGCCGCTGCGCTGGTAGACTGGAGATGAAAAACCAGGGAGAGTGGAGACCAGTGGTTGACTGGGATTCTGAATGGGACCAGAAGTCTGCAGCTGCAATCTGTAGACAACTGGATTGTGGTTCAGCTGTTTCAACAGATATAGCAGACAGTTTGTCAGAGAGACTTGTGTGGTGGATCAAGTCCTCCTGTGTCCAGTCAGCATCTACACTGTTGGAGTGTGTAATAACGACTCATGTTAACGAAAGCTATTCTGGCTGTGAAGTGATATGCTCAGGTAATACTGACCACCAACGTCTTAAATAGTCTTGTCTTGTTCCTGATGTATGAATAATGTATGTGTCCACTGTCACTATCCCTTTTTAGACAGGAGGGATTAAATCAAGCTTTTTTTTCACAATTGTCATTGAGGATGAATTCCTTTAAAAATGTGTGCTTTCAGTTCTCTGGGCTCTATTTTCACAGCTTAGTTTGGAAAATAATCTCCCTTTTTGCTATCAGATTTGCTGGTTCAGCCAAACATCTCCCTCTCTCCCTCCACTGACGGGGTCTCCAAGGCCAAGCAGCAGGGGCTTCGGGTGCTCATGGGCTCTGACTTCACCATCAAATGCTCTACCGAACCACAGTATCCAGGAGGCTCCTTCCAGCTCATCTTCACCACCTCCAACACAGCACAGAACTACACCCTGCCAGCTGCCAATCACTCTGCTCATTTCCTGTTCTCTAGTACCGACTCCACCCACCGAGGGGAGTACCGCTGTATTTATCACCTCCATGTTTTCTCCCATAACTTCTCTGCTGAGAGCCAGCCACTGAGTCTCACTGTCTCAGGTAACATCACAGTTGATCTTAGTCAAACACAAAGAACATTGGAACTCTCAACATGCAGCTTTAATTATGAAATATGTTATTTATATACCCCAATATGGAGTCCTACTAAACATAGTAGCTGGTGGAAGACAGGCAATATGGCTCTCCAATCACTTAATTCGGGCTGTATTAAATGATTGCACTTGGTCCCGAAAGGGCATTTGATCCACAACAAGACAATTGACACAAGGGTCAAAAGGTCAAGTGTGTCTTGCAGTAGATGTCAGTCAGGAAACATGTACCTTCATAGAGTGTGCCATGTTTTTTTGGCGGTCTCGTTCTTGTTTCTCACTGCTTCCATCACTCACAAAGCCTGTTGATGAGATGAAGCTGCAGTCCACATTCAGTGAGAGCTTCAAATTAAAGAGTGAGCATGACAGTTGTCAGTATCACAAAACAACCATTTAAGATATTTTAATGGCATCTGTGTTTTTTTTTATTCTACAAAAATGTACATTCAGTTCCTGACAATTATTTTAATGTTAACAATGTATGTTTTTTTAATTTTAATTAAAAAAAATATTTTTTGTTTCAGCTTCTCTGACCGAGTTGATCATCCGTCTCATTGTCCTTCTGCTGGGTATGATGTTACTCATTGCTGCCCTCTGCTTCAGCTCTAAGGTACTATCTTTATTCAGAGGAAGGCTGGCTTTTTCACTGAGAGTATTGGTGTGATATATTTGGATAGAAGAGGCCAGTTACTGGATCACTAATAACCCACAGTGGCTGTGATGTCTTTCCAGAAGTCAGGACGAGAGAAGAATGGAGGTTAAGGACTTCTTGATGGTTCCAGGAAAGAGGAGTACCTCCAAGGAGCTCGTTTCACATTCAGATGTAAACATAAGGAAAGATTTTAGACAGCGGTTGTCTTCAATGTCAGATCCACTGAAAAAGAAATTTGTCGAAAAAATGTTGAAAGGCTGTATATGCTAAATGTAATCTTTACATCTCTGATGTGTTATATCTATAATGTTTTTCTTCTTCTCCAGAACAAATGTATGTGCTTGATCACAAATAAAAAATAATATTTGATCACTAGTGTAGACGTAGTTATGTTGTTTTGTTTGTTTGGGTATAAACTTTAATACAAAATGTTACGCTTTATTTTATTGCTTGATCAGTATGACTTGTTAATATATAATAAGGACAACCCATTCTACCCACTGATCAACTCAACCGCAGTTCAAAAACAGGAGTTCCATTGCTCAGACTGTTGATTAGAGAACATGATGACAAATTGCTAAACGTAGCAAACATTTTCCTTTTGTGTTAGACATCATAGCAAATTAAAAGTTGACTGATTTACTGTGGTGTCTGGACTGGATTTTAAAATGCATTCTAAATCTAAATTACAACTTTACATGGTGTTAAGTTCAAATTGTAATATTTTCCCCTTCCCAAATGGAAGAGACAATCTCACAATTTAGCTGACACAAAGTCCAGTCCCAGTAAGTCATTTTAAAGAGTACAGCATATGATTTTAATTGGTATCTTCCTGAGAAACCACACGAAGCCGGATGAGAAGATTAAAAGATAGACAGGAAACTACACAGAACAGCAGAGCTGATAAGTTGTCACTCCTGAGTTTCATAAGGGCTCCAAGATCTTTGTGCACATCTGTCCTTGACAAGACACATGAAAAGGCAAACAAACTGAGTGGACATGGATCACAGAGTGCTGATTGTGGTTCTGTCACTCTGGAGCTCAGGTAGGACTCTGGTTTAATTGTTTAAATTATTGCCGTGAATAAAACAATGTAAATAATATAATCTCGTCCTTTTTTCTTCTTCTTTTCTCTGAATGGGCACTAATGCAGAATATGCATAGACATGCAAGTGTAGTGCAGTTTATGTATGCTTGTGTGGGAATGCATATATGTATGTGTATGCATGTGTAGCTATGTATTTTATGTGCATATGTGTATATGCATATATGTTTCCTGCTCTGTTACACAGCAACAGTTATATATTGCTTTGCAGCCATGCCAAGTGTTTGCATATCTGCAAAATGCACTTAATAGAGCAAGAACAACTCTGCCATCTGCAACTTGTTCTAAATGCAGATCAAACAAAACTTATGTTGTTCACTAATTCTAAATCAGTAAGATCAAGTCTGTCACTGTCAACAGGAATGGTCAACAAATTGAACTTGTATCTACTTTTAAATATCTGGGGTTCTTGATTGATGACCACTTGTCTTTTAAGGCACATATTCAGTATACTGTTAAGAAGCTGAAGCTTTTACTTGGATTTTATTTTAGAAATAAGTCTTTTTCTTTAGGGTGAAACAGAAACTGGTGGAGTCAACCTTTCTTCCAATTATTGATTATGGTGATATGGTTATATATGAATGCCTCCACATGCTGGATAGTGTGTATCATGGTGCTCTGAGGTTTATTACAAACTGTGGAGCTCTAACTCATCATTGTGTCTAATATAGGAATGTAAATTGGCCATCCTTATATGTGCGCCGGATCGGCCATTGGTATGTGCTGAATTACAAGGCTATTCTTATGATGATTCCATCTTATTTATCATCCCTTTTAATTTTGAATAATAGGGCTTACAGTCTCCGCTCTCAGGACTTTTATCATTTTACTTTTCCTAAGGTCAGAACACAAATGGGGAAGAAAGCTTTTAGATTTTCTGCTCCAAGTAACATTTTGCAGTCAGAGCTCAAACTCCAGTCTGGTATCTCTGAATGTATTCAAGTCCATGATAAATTCCATTACATGCAGGATTCACGAGTGTAAACTGTTTATTTGAGTGCAAATGTTTGACTAATCTTGTAAATTCTTTTAACTAATTTTGAAAATTCAATTGTTATTTGTATTCTATTTGTTTTTTTCTTTTATGTCTATGATAAATGTGACGGTGTTGAAACTTTACGTGCTATAAAATATATATCATATGATGTGATATGATGAAAAATAGGCTGTTCAATTACAACTCAATCAAATCAATAAACCCTTTATATTGTCAGTTAATATTAGGCTATTTCAATATTGGGGTTGAAATGATAATCAAAGAAGAACGAATAACTTTTTCATGCAGGCTGAGCAACAAAACGGACCTTCTGTTGTCATGACATTTAATTATACTAGGCATAATCTATGAAGTGAAATTAAATGTGTGAGAATGAGTCCTTGCTGTTAAAAGTGTAAAAGCCCAAAACAATTACTCAACGATTCATTATTATTGTATTAGGATTTCATTTTTACATGATTTGTGTGTTAATAAAACTTACACAATAACAATAATATGTAAACTATATTTTTGAGTGCTATTACCGTAAGTCCATTCTAGAGTAGGAACAACATTTCACTATTTTTTGTTGTTTTACTGTTACTATTTATTAAGAGTTAATAAAGTCAAATAAAACAGCATGGCATTTAATTTATTTTGACCCTGTTAAAAGAAAGAGGCACTTTGGGGGTCATTTAATTAGGCATTGCATGTTATTTTTGAGGCTTGAAGAGACAGGTGCTAAAACCGAGACATGGGGCCCTAGTTTCGTAGACCAGGCGCAGTCAGCTTTCAGCGCACCTGCGCCGGGCCGACGGGGTGTGTCCGCCTGGACTTTGCAAGTTTCGTGCACCGCGCAGGCTCGCGCAGGCACACCTCCCGTCTCGCCCACCCGCGCAAGTGGGAAAGAGGGAGGAGAAGAAGGCGTGAGTGGGAGACCAGGAGGAGACGAGGCGTGGACTGGGATTAATACAGCCGATTCAGATCTTCACCAATCAAATGAGCTCCTCTCCTCTCCTCTCCTTTAATGCGTTAGGGGAGGTTCAGTGCAAGTTCCGTCACTTGACAACCCGATGACAGAAGCAGCGCCGCCGCTCCCACCACGCGCATCACGCGCTGTGCGCGCGTATCATAATAATAACAATGCCGATATTATAAAAAACAGGAGAGAGAGAGGGAGATGTTTTGGTCCGAGAGGCTGAGTTTCCGTTACGCGTGCCATCCGCCTTTGATCTGACGTCAGATGTGACGGGACAATCTATATAGATATAAATTCACGTGTTGATTCAATTAGTTGCATTAAATAGTGGTTGTTGTGATTATTTATTGCATTTAAATGTGCCTGGAACTGTGGAAACCTGTGAGGTCTTAGTGACGTGTGCGCACTGCGCGCCGTCAGCCAAACTTCCACTCCGCCAGCTGTGATTCGCATTGAATGAATGGACTTTATTTACGCCTTGCGCCGAGAGTAGACCAGGTTGGAGCTGGCAAGCTTTCAATGCAGTCTCGGCGAGGCTTTTTGCCACGAAACTTCCGCTACGCCAAGCTGAATGTGTGACGCCTCCCCCTGCTGCGCCACCACAACCATCTTGGCGCAGGCGATCCACCAAACTGACCGTGCGCAAGGCTGCGCGGGTCGAAACTTGCATTGCGCCGGCTCCGCCACCCTGCGCCGCCCTGCGCTGCGCCACGAAACTAGGGCCCATAGGGTGAATAGTTATTCAGACAGACATGGTGTTTTGAAAATCTAAAATACAAGCACAAACCTGAAAAGGAGGGTGATATATTCTCCTTTAAAGGAATCGTCTCGGAATGTTTCTCCAATAGAAGAAATTGGAGCCAAATACAAAGTCCTCCAAGCAACCTGACCTTATCCTGGTGGGGCAAGAACCAACCCAACTAAACCATTTGGCTTCTTCATTAAATAATGAAGTATTTTGAATTGAATCCGGTCAGTTTGAGCCACTAGTTAGTATGTTCTCTGTTTCGTCATAGTTCCATAAAAAAAAAAAAAAAACCTTTTGCAACCCTGCCCAGAGTAAGACAATCATGATCCTCATTCTTTCTTTTGTTTAGGATACCCTTCCCGTTACCTCCCACGTCTCCAGGCAGAAGAAAATGATACTTTCAAAGGTAAACAGAGAACACATACAAAATGAGAATTCTACTATTGATTATTTTATTAATTACTCTCTTACATGTGCTCAGGGATTGATGAGATCCTGTTGTCTGGAGGATCCAGTCACTGTTCTGGTAAAATGCTGGTGAAGCAGCAGGGAGTTTGGACAGAAGTGGACAAGGATAACTGGGACCTGAAGTTAGCAAATGCAGTTTGTAGCCATCTGAACTGTGGTTCTGTGGTTTCTGTCACAGCAAGATACCAACGAGTCTTAGGGCCCTTACCTGCCATACCTTCCTGTATCGAGACTGGACATCTACAGATACATTGTATAAAAAAAAGGTCCATAGGTTTTCGTTCCAGTTTGGAGATACTCTGCTCAGGTAACAACATTAGTAACCACAAAACAAAAACACATCAACACGCTTCATAACGAAGGCTCATGGCTTCAAACCTTCCATACTGATATTCCTCTTACAGCAGTCACTGAATTGGCCTGCTTCCACTCATCTCCAGTACAATTGATACACAGTCACTCAGAATGTCTCAAAATTTGGTCAAGTATATGTCAAATGCAGGACAAGGAAGAGTGCTCACAGATATGTACTGACAAACAGAAAGTTACTGAATGAACACCTCTCACAACCTCAACAAAAACTCTACTCACCGAACAGGCATACACCGAAGAATCCCTTCATTGATGTGTAACATTTATTTTACTTCAAATTCAACCTCTATGTCTGCAAGTTGTTCAGTCTTCCTTCGTCTTTCTCACTCTCTCTTCCTCTTTCAGACTCTGTCAGGCTGGTGAATGGGACTAGTCTGTGTTCAGGCAGACTGGAGGTGAAGTCTAACCAGTCCAACCAGACGTGGTCCTCAGTGTGTGACGATGACTTTTACCTGCAGGATGCAGAAGTGGTCTGCAGGGATCTTGGCTGTGGGGCTCCTTCAGTATTCAAAGGGGGACTCTATGGAGAAGTGGAGGCTCCAGTGTGGACCAAAGAGTTCCAGTGTGGAGGCAATGAGTCTGCCCTCCTGGACTGTAGAAGCTCAGGCTCAGATAGAAACACCTGCTCACCTGGCAAAGCTGTTGGACTCACCTGCTCAGGTAGAAGTAGGAGGAGGTGCTGGAGCTTAGCTATGTTTTAGGATTAGGGTTTTTACATTTTTGTAGACCCTTTTTACAATGATGGCATACGTTAAGTGTGTGCACACAGTTTGGTTATGGAAGTATGGTGGAGTGCAATAGCTTGTCAAGCTATACAAGATCATTATCCACCAAAGATGCAACCTAAACAAATTACTTTCCAGAACGGTGTGCTATAACATGATGCCATGACACTGACTCAGAGTTTTGACCTTAGTTTTAAAAATTTCACTACTAACAGTCCAATGGTACTCAATACATTTAGTGGTTTGCAGCTGTAGCCCCCACAGTAAATAAACTTGAGGACAGGACTAGTACCCGCAATACAGCATCACAATAGACCCGCAATCAGAAAGCTAGGCTACGCTCTGGGAGGGAGTAAACGAGAGGCTGAGGTTTGCTTTTTAGAAGAAATATATTTCACACCAACCATAAGACAAACAACAACAGTAATAGTGCACATATTGTACAGTGGAAAAATGTGTGTACACTTATTATGGACGGCCAACTCCAATTAATCAATAGCTACTATCCATTGCATATAGACAAAAATTCAGAAAGACAAGACCCCCAATGTTCTGCTCACTACTAACAGGTCACAACCCGGCTGCCCACCCACAGTTCATGAAAAACCCACGTCTGGGTTTAAGTTGAATCCAGGGGGAGGTATAGGTGAGGGAGTGTATGGGACAAAGTGTGTGTGTGAGAGTTGGGGTGAGAGTTCGATGTAGGCTACAGGGAGCCCCCTCGGCCTGGCAGGAGGGGGGGCTGCAATCTTCTCCAGCTGTAGGCTCTAGGCCTGCTCCTTAGCTCGCCATCATTCCAGAACCTGGCCTGAAGAACAGGACCACAGTTCATACGTACAATATACATCAATAAATAGTAATCCAGTGCGCACATAATTCAATCCAAACTAGTAGCACTAGGGTAAGTTACTTACCAATAGGGAAATAAATAAACATCATTTGCAAATCATAAACGACATTTACAATATCATTTAGCAGCCATGATCCAACCATATAATATCAGTAGCTACAAATGCCATGATTCAAAATCTTAAAAACACATGAATTAAATTGCAGCAATACACTAACACAATTCATTCATTCCAGGACTCAGCTTTAGTTTTGGAGAAACCAGGCATGTTTAGCAACCCAGCGCTAACCGCGTCTATTAAAATGAATGGCGTTGGCTAGGTTAATGCTACAAACAATTGGACTCACCAGTCTCCGTACAAGCTACGCTCACTCATTCGGATTTCCGCACGGCAAATCTCGGCCAGGCAAGAGGCTCCTATAAATTAACAGATCGCTTAACTGTCAGCCATCATAAAAATGAGAACGCAGCGGTTGAAATAGTTTTACCCGACCTGTAGTGCGTCTCTCCTGCAGCTTCCCCACCGCTCTTACCGAGACTGAACACCGCGGTTCTATACTTAAACGCGGTTGGTCGCGCCCCCCCACGTGACCCCGTGACGTTACCAACCAGCGTCACAACCGATTGGCCCACATGGACCACGCGAGAACTGGCCCTAAAGCCGACTTTGACTTGATTTAACGGGGAGGAAAAAAAGGAATAACCTGTCACCTGGGTTACACAGCCATAGACGCCACCAGGGTAGGAGTGACTGTGTTAACTGGTGAGTCTCAGCCAAATGCGTTCGTGGTTGCCTGTAGTGACAGCTGCTGAAACACCAAGAGAACATGTATGTGTCGTTGCAAAAGCCTTAATCAATTTTAATTACACACTCCTCTGTGGACTAAGGAAATATGAGCAACCACGGATGCATTCGGCTGAAAGTCACCAGTTAATACGATCACACATTAAACTGAAACACCCTGTTGCTCTGAAACGGTCGTCATCCTGTCAGAATTGTGTATAACTTGAGTCCGCTCTTGGAATATCAATTCTGACAACTGAACATGGAACTACCACACATTTTGATGCTGGTAACTTTTTTAGTTCAATATTTAAAGCTTCTAAATTGTCTGGATGACTTTAAAAGGGTCTGTAAATGTGACTTTATCTGTTTTAACCAATGAATCCTGTCTGCTCAGAGCCAGATAATATCCAGTTGGTGGGAGGATCCAGCCGATGTGCTGGTAAACTGATGATGAATCTACAGGGAGAGCAGAGGCCTGTGGATGCAAGAATGCCTGAGTGGAATATGAACACAGCAGACAAAATATGTCGACAACTGGACTGTGGCTCTGTTGTTTCAATAAGGCGGAAAAAAAGAAATGATTACTTTACTGTATGGATGATTAGATCAACTTGTCTTCAATCCAAGTCTTCACTTAGGGAGTGCATGTTAAGCACGGCTACAGAATGGTCTCCGTACATCTTGATGATCAAGTGCTCAGGTAACAAACACCAGTAAATAAATCAGCTATAGAATGCACACACATTCACATTTCACATATGTTTTTGTCTAAAGAAATGTACAGAATCATCAAGGGTAAGCCCTGCAGCGTTGAGTAAGATAGCCTAAGCAGACACCATGGGAGAAGACAGCAGAAAAGAGGATTGAGATTGAGATTGTCTGCTATGCATCAGTTCACTAACTGATTGTAGAGAATAAATAAACCTGAAAATTGTTTAATTATTTCTGTTGCTGGCTATCGTCAGACTCTGTCAGGCTGGTGAATGGGACTAGTCTGTGTTCAGGCAGACTGGAGGTGAAGTCCAACCAGTCTAACCAGTCGTGGTCCTCAGTGTGTGACGATGACTTTGACCAGCTGGATGCACAGGTGGTCTGCAGGGAGCTTGGCTGTGGGGCTCCTTCAGTCCTCCAGGGGGCGCTCTATGGAGAAGGGGAGGCTCCAACGTGGACCAAAGAGTTCCAGTGTGGAGGCAATGAGTCTGGTCTCCTGAACTGTAGAAGCTCAGGCTCAGATAGAAACACCTGCTCACCTGGCAAAGCTGTTGGACTCACCTGCTCAGGTAGAAGAGGAGCTGCAGCTTTGATTCTGCTTAACTTTGAGCCTAACTTACTTTGCTTCACTTACTAATTACTCTCTTGTATGTGTTCAGAGGCTGATGATGTCCGGTTGGTTGGTGGAACCAACCACTGTGTCGGTAAACTTGAGATGAAGTATCGTGGAGAATGGAAGCCATTGGCTGAATCCTTTTATAAGTGGGACCAGATGCTTGCAGCTGTAGTGTGTAGACAGCTGGACTGTGGCTCTGCTCTTTCAATAGAAAGAAGAGACGAACTTTCCTGCCCTTCATGGATGGTTTCTTCTTCCTGTGGTCAGTCTGAATCTGCACTTAGGCAATGTGCATTACTATGGAGTGGTAATTCCTCTAACTGTTGGGAGGTCACATGCTCAGGTAATGCTATAAATGGCAAACAACTTTAAAAGGAATCCTTATTCATTAATTTTTTGTATCACATCCACATTGTTGAAATCGGCAAGTGTTAAGCCATAACATGGAAAATCTTTTAGAACCACAAATCTGTGCTTTCTGTGCTCCAACTCTGACAACACCACCACTCCTCTCTCTCACTCACGTTTCCACCATTGTCTTCCGGCAACACAAGAGTACACATTCCATTTCACGCCATGTAGTTTTCACTGACTGCAATGTTAACGTATGAATATGCTACGCTCAGGACTTTCAACCAGACGACTGCTGTTCAAAGCTGGTGTTCATGTACCAAAGAGTTATTTTAAAGTTATGTTAGTGTTATGTTTTAAGTTTACATACTTATTTTAAGCCCAACCAGGATATTTGTCCTCAAAATCACCAACTGGTTTTGTTGCCAAAACCCTCAAATGCCCCCCACGAGATATACAAACTTTGATGGTGGGGTCTGAGCGATGACATTGCAGCCGTAGACCAATTTAACCACTCTCATCCCTGTTACTCACTTAAACACAAAAACATAGGAAAATAGGGGGCCAGTTTGAAAAATATGGAAAATACCTTTTAACTTCTCATCTGTGTTAATAGAGTTCCTGGCTCAGCCGAACATCTCCGTTGTTACGCTCACTGACGGGTTCTCTGAGGCCACGCAGCACAGATATCAGGTGCTCCTGGGGTCCCTATTCGCCATCAGCTGCACCATCTTGCCACAGCTCCCAGGAGGCTCCTTCCAGCTTAATTTGACCACCTCAGCTACAGCACACAACTTCACCCTGCCAGCTGTCAATCACTCTGCTCATTTCCTGTTCCCTGGTGCAGGCTCCACCCATCAAGGGGAGTACCGCTGTGTTTATCACCTCCATGTTTTCTCCCATATGTTGTCATCTGAGAGCCAGCCGCTCCTTCTCACTGTCTCAGGTAACTTCACAGACAATCCAGTCAAAAAAGGGAATGTGACACTGACAACACATGCAGACTAGTATTATCTGTCTGATGTTAGTTTTCCTAAATCTAACTAAGAGGTTTTGTTGCCTGAACCAAACTTTTTTTTGATGTGTAATGTTGTCTAGACAGAAAAAAAAGTGCTGCAGAGCAACGTGAAAAAAAGGACAATTCCTGTCACTCAGCATGAAACCAATAGATTAAATTTAGTTTCACATACTGTCATGCCACTGTGTTGCATGGCAACACATTTAGTGTTAATCACAAGTCTTCACTTCCATTCAGAAAACCAGCAGTTTGCTGATTTGTGATTTTTGTCCAAGACTATAGAGTGGATCACTTTACCAAGGGCTCTTTAAATATGACAGAGGATGAGAAGTGCACCTTCAGTGAAATAAACCACATTTGCACAAGGCAGTAACGTCAACACTATCATACCTCACACACACTGCATCGACACAACACCGTAGCTAGAAACTCTGAACAACAACCACATTAGCCTTCATTCTAAAGAACCAACATGAACACATCTTGCCCTGCACCTTAGCTTGTTTAGCGAGTCACCAAACACACATTCATTGGGGGACATGTGCTCTGCTAATGTCAGTTTCAGGCTAGAGAGCTAATAGGCCCTTTTCACAGCAGCCAATTTGAAATGCCCTTCTATTTAGTGTCAGCCATTCCAGTGAGCTAACGTGCACAATAGGGCCCTGATGCACCTAAATGGAACAGGGCCATAATCAATGTCAGTTAATTACACCTTAACCCTGCAACGCCATGTCAAAATGGCTGCTGTGAAAAGGGCCTAAAAACTGCAGCACAGTAAATCATTTTAATAAAGCATCTTCAGCTGCTGTATGAAATTATGTGATGATTGGGAATCTATTTCAGACTCTGTCACACATCTGATCATCAGACTGGTTGTCCTGGTGCTGATGGTGGTGTTCAGTGCTGCCGTGTTTTACAAGGTACTGTACACATCAGTGGAAGAAAATTCTGTGTTTAATATACTTTGGGACAAGAATTTGATATGTGTTTAATACTGCGGGGAAAAGAAGCTGCATGTATCACACTTAACACTGATGTTCCACATTAAAAGCATGGCTAGTGGTTCACTCCTCTCTTAAATAGTACTTTTAATTTGAAACATCTGGAAAATGCAGTTGTTCCACTGATGATAGCGTGAAAGCAACAGGAATAAAAAGGCAAATGTCATCATTTTGTTACCTGAAGACATTTTCTTTCACGCCTCACCAGGTCAGCAGAGGGTTGAAACCAAGAGGAGAGGAAATGATTGGGCTAAATCACCTTGGTGGAGCCGAAGACTTGCTGAGTGAAGGGGCGGGAGCCCAGGAGACAGAGTGAGATCTCCACGGTCCAGATCCAGATGGGACTGCTCGGCTCTCACAGAGACAAACAGTGTAGCATCAGAGATTGTATCTTGCTCTTCTTGTCTGTGATCAGTCTGTCAATGATATTCTTGGTATGAAAACGAGATGAGAATATTGGTGAGAGTTATATCATTGAAGAAAGCTAATCATAAGTCCATTGTTGTTAATATTTTGAAGGAAGCCATGCTGAATGTTTTGATGCTCTACTGCTTGAAGTTTATGTCCTTTGCTTGAAATAATTATCAGACGTCATTTTTAGATATCCATGAAGAATTTTAAAATTCTTAGTTAAAATATATATAAATATGTATTTCGAAGCCACCAATACCATATTACTTAATCTGTTGTTAATTGTTTCTGTTCTGTAAAATAATGAGCTTTTCAAAAATAAAATAATAAAAAAGAAGTTTCAATTGGAGTGGAAATAGATAATTGATTTGTTGGCCACTTTGGGCCAGTGGAACAAGCCGCAAACACAACATCTGGCATATTATCAGCTCAGAAAGTTTTATGGAGAAAGTTGTTGCCTAGTTAGACATCCAGCAGACAAATCAACACCAACATTTTACTCTTTAGTTCTGGTTTGATCTCCACCATCTTTAAAGAGATGCGAGATGTTCCACTTTCTTCAACAGCTTATCTCTAACTGTGTGTGTCTGCTCTTTGGTGCTCAGCAGGTGGATTTCTTTTTAACTGAACACAGTTTTCTGATATTCTGGTACAGGTTGATGAGAGCTAGAGACCAAAACACCAGGGGTCCGTTTCACAAAGCAGGTTTAGTGAAAACCTTGAGTTAGTTAACCCTGAGATGAGGGAAACTCTGGTTTTTCGGTTTCACAAAGCCAGTTCAGCATAAATCTGAGTCAGTTACCCGGGTAACATACTCCGTGAACCTAACCTGCTCGCTAGCAGGTTTGCTTCAACAAACCCTGAGTTTCTCCCTACATGTCTCCGCCTTTTTCCGGAATCTGAACCAACTCTAGAAAAATGTGCCGTCCTTTCATCGTCAACCTAATCGATATGGAAATAAAAGTGATTCTAGTAGCTTTGCGTTGGGAGACAATTTTGATTACCTTTCCTTCCAATCACGTTAGATATTATCTAAACAATATTCTCCGACATTTTCAACATTTCATATCGCGGACATAATCCGCAACCAGATTCTTTGCGGTGGTAGTGTTTTTGCGAACGGGAGATTTATGAAATGTTTAAGTACATTTCTGTGTTGAAATATCTGCTTATATTTACTGTTTGATATGTGAAATATGATTAAAATCATATGCCTTAGTCAACGTATTTGCGCAATATTCTTATGCTTAATTTTCAACTGACACCACTTTCTTTCTGTGCCTGGGGGGATTACACCCAATGAAAGCGATTATTCATTCATTGCTCTACTTTGTGAACTACGGGAGTTGAACCCCTGTCACCTGCGCCGTGGGCGGCGTTGCTAACCATTACACCACAGTGTCGCTGTTCAAGGCTGAAAATAAAGACTTATTACCTTTAGATCAATAGACTGTTTCATTCAGTTATACACATTAGATCGGGCAGTAATTGTCTGCCACGCTAACTATCGCTACTTTGCTGCAGTTACGTTGCTCCGCTTTCTCAGGATTAGCTCGTTTTCTACATAAACACTCAGTAATATCTAATAAAGCTCTTCCGGTTGCCATGGTGAATCGTAGTATCGGAGCTCCATTGATGATGGCTTTATAGAGTCGGCAGGCACGCGCGTAACTCAGAGTTTACATACTCAGAGTTGACTGAACTAATTCAAAACCGCTGTTCTGAAACCGAAAACTCAGAGTTGCCCATCTCAGAGTTGGTCAACTCAGAGTTCAGGGTTAGGTTCAGAGTTTGTTGAACCTGCTTTGTGAAACGGGCCCCTGGGCACAGAACATGAACCCAAAACAGTCAGCAGAAAGATGGAAAACAGATCATTATAGTCTGTCACCATGAGTGAGGTCTTTTACATTACTTATAGTAAGTAGTTAGTTTATACTGACATCATCTCAACATAATGGGCCCTAGTTTCGTAGACCAGGCGCAGTCAGCCTTCAGCGCACCTGCGCCGCGCCGACGGGGTGTGTCCGCCTGGACTTTGCAAGTTTCGTGCACCGCGCAGGCTCGCGCAGGCACACCTCCCGACTCGCCCACCCGCACAAAGTGGGAAAGAGGGAGGAGAAGAAGGCGTGAGTGGGAGACGAGGAGGAGACGAGGCGTGGACTGGGATTAGGCGCGTTTCGGATCGCATGCATTTGCGCCGATGCATGCACGAGACTTGAGAGGATCCGCCGGAACTCGTCATAAACACGCCAAGTTCTCACCACGTCAAGTCGGACACAGGTGCACTTCACAGACCTTTTTTTTTTTTTTTTTAATTTAAACTTTATTAATAATTGTATACATAACAAAAAGTATCGCGCCAGGGGAAACTTCACGGACTTTGCACAAAGACTATGGCCTGCCCAGTGGCACTGGCTTTCTTCGTCGCTGACGAACTCGAGCCGAGGCATTTGAAGTCCCGTTGTTGACGGAGGCTGAAGGTACGTGTCCACAGGCAGCGGTGTTTCCCCGCGTCCCATTCATTGTCTATGTGAAAAGCTGTGCAATGCATTCTGGTAGCGTCGCGGCGAATGTCGAGAGACGGCGCGCGAGTTGGCCGCTCCTCATTTGCCTAAAGTTGAAGTCGAATCTACTTTATGCTAATCAGAGGCGCCGGGCTCGACTCGCCGCCTCGGGAACGCTCGCGAACGCTCGCAAAAATTTGTTGTTTAAAGGAGAGCGCCTGTCAATCATCCTCTAGTGGCAGCCCACCAAGCGTGCAATACTGGGAAGCGGCGCGTCCACACGCGTTTAAAATCGCCCCTGTGGACACGCACCTTGAGGAATTTTCTCACGTGGGAAATACCACGTGATAATTCTAACCAACTAGGGCAACGTTGAGGGGAGTGTCTTATGTCCGCACTTATTTTAGACCATCTGCAGAGAAAAGCATGCGAAGTGAGGTACCCTGGAGATACCGCAATTTTTTAAAGTCATGTGACATGTCGCAAAGGGAAGTTATTCATTCAGAAATTTATTTGATAGGATAAACCCCTTGAGAGGAATCCTCTCGTTTTCGAGGGGGTCCTAATATACATTACAAACCGAAAAGAGACAAGACACAATCAACAATCTACAAACATACAGCAACAAAGACAACAGACATCAACACAGACATAAAAGAAATGAGTACAAAAAAAAAAAAAAATGGACACAACCTCTCAATGGCCGCAAATGGCCACAGCAATAGCCTAAATAAACTAAGAGAAATGTAAAATAATATCATAATGTTCAAATTAAAAATTACAGTGGGGAGAAAAAAAAAAAAAAAAAAAAAGATATAATTCATCTGAAGCATGTGCAATTTAACTCAAAATAAGAAGACACAGAATATTTAAACCTATGAAAAGAGGTCAATGAGCGTAAATTTAAAGGAAGATTATTCCAGTCTGAGGGCGCTTTGTACATAAATGCTCTTTTACCAATTGTTTTGTTCACTGTGGGGGTAAGGAAGAAGTACTGGGATGAGTGCCGTAAATGGTATGTTGTAGAATATGGAATCAAAAATTGTTGTAAATAAGCAGGATAATTGCAGTGTATACATTTAAAAATAAACTGTAACCAGTGATTATGTCTTCTTATGCTGAGGGTGGGCCAGTTGAGTACATTATACATGATACAGTGATGAGTGTAGAAAGAACAACCAAGAGCAAATCTACAAAGACGATTATATGCTGTGTTGAGGGGTAGAAGATTGGTTTTAGATGCGTTTAGATATACTACATCAGCATAATCAAAAAAAGGTAGAATAAGTTGTAGGGCAAGTTTCCTTCGAACATTAAGTGTAAAACAATTCTTGGATCGAAATAAAACACTGATACCAAAGTTGATTTTACGAAGAATGAAGTCAATATGAGGTTTGAAAGTAAGTTCTGAGTCAAGCCATAATCCTAAATATTTGAATTGCTCAACTCTATGCAGATTCATACCATCATTACATGTTATTATTAAGTTATTAGATTTCAATTTTAAGTTATGTTTTGTACCATAGACCATGGAGTAAGATTTTGTTTTATTGAGCAGCAGTCTGTTAGATGAGAGCCAGGTTTGTACGGCATCAAAGTCTGATTGAAGGGCATTTTGTATCTGTAAAATATTAGATTTAGAGGTATAAATGACAGTATCATCTGCATATAGCTGAGCTGAAGTATTAGAACAAACTGAGGGAAGATCATTTATGAAAACGGAAAAAAGAAGAGGACCAAGTGTCGAACCTTGGGGTACACCTCTCTGTTGAACAAATAAATCAGACTTACATCCTTTAAAAACAACACATTGCTTTCTATTGTGCAAATAGGAATTAAACCAAAGAAGTACATTTTGCGAAAAACCAATTGCATGAAGCTTGTCTAAAAGTAAATAGTGGTCAACCAAATCAAAGGCCTTCTTCAAATCAATAAAAATAGCTCCTGTGAGATGACCAGAGTCCATCCATCCATCCATCCATTTTCTACCGCTTATCCTGTATTTAGGGTCACGGGGGGGCTGGAGCCGATCCCAGCTGTCATTGGGCGAAGGCAGGGTACACCCTGGACAGGACGCCAGTCTATCACAGGGCCCACATGTAGAGACAAACAACCATTCACACTCACATTCACACCTACGGGCAATTTAGAGTCACCAATTAACCTATCCCCATCCTGCATGTCTTTGGACTGTGGGATGACCAGAGTCCGATGCTGAAAATATATCATTAGTCAATTTTACAAGTGCAGTGGTTGTTGAGTGGTTAGGTCTAAATCCAGACTGAAAAGGTGACAGAATATAATTTACTTTGAGATAATCTGATATTTGATTAAAAAATAATTTTTCAAATACTTTTGCAATGGTACAAATTATTGATATTGGTCTATAATTATTTGGATCAAGGATGTCGCCACCTTTATGTATTGGCGTAATTCGTGAATATTTCCACATTGCTGGTATCTCACAGGTAGCAAAAGACAAATTGAACAAATCAGCAAGAGGAAACATAAGGATATGGGAGGCCAATTTAATATATCTTGATTCCATCCCGTCAAGGCCAGCGCCGCTACTCAGACTAAGTTGTTTAATAACATTCTGAACTTCTTGAGGTGTGATTTTAGTAAATGAAAAGGTACTATGACAGGCAGGGATATTATAAGAACAATAATTGTAAGAAAAATCAGAAATTAAATCAGAACAGACTGTGGAAAAATGCTGACTGAACACTTGCGCAATTAAAGAGGGGTCATGAATGATCGTATTACCATCACATATTTTATTAATAGGGCTTTTATCAGAGGTATTTATTATGGTTTTTATACTGTTCCAGAATTGTTTAGGATTTTTAAACTTATTGGATAGACATTCCTTATAATAATCAGATTTTGCATTACGGGTCATTGTTTTGGAGATATTTCTTAGTTTCCTGTATGTTTCCCAGTCAGCATTTTCCCTTGTCTGCCGAAATTTAGCCCAGGCCTTATCCCTCTGTCTGAAGAGACTTAAAAGATCGGCATTTATCCAGGGAAGATGTCGTCCCTTGACCTTAGAGATTTTCCAAGGTGCATGTTTGTCTACTACTTGTGTGAACTCAGAGTATAGAAAGTCCCAGGCATCCTGAGCAGTTGGTATTAACTGGTACCTGTCCCAATTGATAGAAATTAAATCATTAATAAACAAGTCAATATTCATTTTCTTATGTTGTCTGATTTTTATTAATTTTGGTGGTGTTTTTGGAATTTTAATTTTCCAAACACAATAGATAACTGAATGATCACTGAAGCAGTCTGACAAAATACCACTTTCAACAAATCTTTCAGGGTGAGTGACAAGTATCCAATCAAGCAGGGATTGAGACTTAGGAGTAATTCGAGTGGGTTCCTTTATGAGTTGTGTTAAATTACGATTTTCAAAGTTATTTTTGTCTTTAACAGATGACTTGTCTAACCAGTTTTTGTTAAAATCACCTAGAATAATCATTTCATTTTTAGAAGAGATAGAATCAAAGGTAGACATCAAACACTTGGAAGACTCTACAGGGGCAGAGGGTGGTCTGTACACATTACCAACAGTAATATATTTATTGTGATGAAATATGATTTTGACAAAAAGGCATTCAAAATGTATTGGTTTAACTGTAGGTATAATTAGCTCGGCAGCTAAATTAGAGGAAACATAAGTAGCCACACCACCTCCCCTGGAGCCTCTATCAGCTCTGTATAGTACATAGTTTTCAAGTTTTATTTCATTGTCAGAGATGTTGCTATTGAGCCATGTTTCAGACAAAGTAATAATATTGGGATTGTGTTGGACTACCCATGCACGAAGTAAATCAATTTTTGGCACAAGACTTCGGATATTCAGGTGAATGATTCTTAAACCTTTAATATTATTCAGTAAGAACGTTGAGGTTTATATGAATAATAGCACTGTTCAGGGCTAGGCAGATAAGGTGATCAAAAAAAGTTATAGAGGGTTGTGATAATATGACACAAAAACTGGTACACAAAACACAAAAACACAAAACAAACACAAACACAAAAAACATAGACGATGACCCAGCGGCCCCAGCCATCCTAGGCCAAGGCATCTCCGTGAGAGGGACAAAGACCAAGAATGGTCTGCAACACAGGTTAGTCTGCATCAAAAAGAAGAGGTGGAGAAAAAAAAAAGAAAAAAAGTGGTGACATAGCTCCGTGCCGTTCAGCTGTCAGTAGAACTGAAAACAACTGGCATTTTAGTACTACTGTTCATTTTTACCACACTCCCGTCCAGTAGGTGGCGACAACGCACAGCCAAGCTGGCTGCCTGCCGTCATACAGATCCAACAGAAGAAGAAAAAGTTCAGTTTTACACCGGATGACAGCCAGATGTAAACAACAGCCGTTCACGGCTGGCAACGAGAAAAAAAAAAAAAAAAAAAAAGAAGGGCAGTTACAGCAGGATTCTGTTCATATAGGCCTAATGGCTGCAGAAACTGCTACCGCATTAGCACTTGTGGTTCGGTGTGAACTTTTCTTATTAGGGAGTGTTCATGGGAGTCACAGGAGAGCTTGAGAGGGTCATAAAAGCAGCTTCAGCGGCTCTGTGACAGGTAAACTGCTGTGCTTTCCCATTGACAATGACACTCAAAGTGGACGGATACCGGAGAGAGTATTTTAAGTTTAACTCACGGAGTCTCCGTTTAACAGGATCAAAGGAGCGGCGTTTCTTCACTAGTTCAGCACTGAAGTCAGGATATATATGTATTTGATTACCTTGAAACACCAGCTCTTTCTTCTCTCTGGCAAGGCGAAGGATTTTCACCTTATCCTGGAAGTCGAGGAGTTTGATCAGGATGGGTCTTGGACCTGCTCTGTCATTGTTGCGGAACATAGGTGTGCGATGCGCCCGCTCAATGACCGGCGGAGTGGAAAAGTTTTCCTGGCCGAGCAGGTGTGGGATTAGCTTGGACATGAAGCCCAGAATATCACGGCCCTCCGCGGATTCTGGAATCCTTACAAAGCGAAGGTTAGAGGCTCTGCTTCGGTTCTCCAGGTCCTGAATCTTGTCCATCAGGTAGGCATTGTCCTTAGTTAGCTCCTTGGTAAGCGTGCTGAGATTTGTGATGTCGTCCTCGTTTGCTCCGACCCAATGCTCTAATGAGGAAACATGTTCTCCAAGAGTGTCCAGAGACACCTGGATGTTGCACAATTTTGTTTGTATTGGATCCACTTTTGCATCAAGGTGAGCGAGCATTTCAGTCTTGATCTGTTGTATGCCGTCCCACAAAGTTTGTAGGGAGATCAGGCTTTGTTGATCAGCCATTGTTTGCGGTTTAAGTGTTGTCCAAACGTTGTGCCAAACAACAACAGGCAGGAGAAAAAGCAGGACTTTAAACACTCCGATATGACAAAGGTGTATATAGCACAAAAAGGATAATTTGTCGAGCTATTTTAAGAGAGCAGACACGCCTGCGTTGCGCTCCCTCACGCTGCGGCCAGTTATCACCAGCATTTGTGACGTTTTTTTCCCAGAATGCCTTGTTTTGCGAGGCAAATGCATGCGCATGCTTGATTCGAAACAAGCCTAAAGGTGCGTGTCCACAGGGGCGATTTTAAACGCGTGTGGACGCGCCGCTTCCCGGTATTGCACGCTTGGTGGGCTGCCACGAGAGGATGATTGACAGGCCTCTCCTTTAAACAACACATTTTTGCGAGCGTTCGCGAGCGTTCCCGAGGCGGCGAGTCGAGCCCGGCACCTCTGATTAGCATGAAGTAGATTCGACTTCAACTTTAGGCAAATGAGGAGCGGCCAACTCGCGCGCCGTCTCTCGACATTCGCCGCGACGCTACCAGAATGCATGCACAGCTTTTCACATAGACAATGAATGGGACGCGGGGAAACACCGCTGCCTGTGGACACGCACCTTAATAATACAGCCGATTCAGATCTTCACCAATCAAATGAGCTCCTCTCCTCTCCTTTAATGCGTTAGGGGAGGTTCAGTGCAAGATCCGTCACTTGACAACCCGATGACAGAAGCAGCGCCGCTGCTCCCACCACGCTCATCACGCGCTGTGCGCGTGTATCATAATAATAACAATGCCCATATTATAAAAAACAGGAGAGAGAGAGGGAGATGTTTTGGTCCAAGAGGCTGAGTTTCCGTTACGCGTGCCATCCGCCTTTGATCTGACGTCAGATGTGACGGGACAATCTATATAGATATAAATTCATGTGTTGATTCAATTAGTTGCATGAAATAGTGTTTGTTGTGATTATTTATTGCATTTAAATGTGCCTGGAACTGTGGAAACCTGCCTGTGAGGTCTCGGTGACGTGTGTGCACTGCGCGCCGTCAGCCAAACTTCCACTCCGCCAGCTGTGATTCGCATTGAATGAATGGACTTTATTTACGCCTTGCGCCTTGCGCCGAAAGTAGACCAGGTTGGAGCTGGCGAGCTTTCAGCGCAGTCTCGGCGAGGCTTTTTGCCACGAAACTTCCGCTACGCCAAGCTGAATCTGTGACGCCTCCCCCTGCTGCGCCGCCACACCCATCTTGGCGCAGGCGATCCACCAAACTGCCAAACTGACGGTGCGCAAGGCTGCGCGGGTCGAAACTTGCATTGCGCCGGCTCCGCCACCCTGCGCCGCCCTGCGCTGCGCCACGAAACTAGGGCCCAAAATGTAGAAGACCTGAGGCTTCATTTGCAGGGTGAACCGCTTATGTAGTCCCATAAAAGTATTGTGAATTCTAATAACACAACAGTCACATTTTCATCATTAGTCATTTATTAATAAAAACATAAAATGCATTACAAATCGACATTCTATGCACAAAAACAGTAAACAAATCCACAGCTCCCATGAACTTGTTGTTCACAGACTGTACCCCCCCAGCTAGTGCTCAGTCCCACTGGGCCGATGTATGAATAGAGCCTCTCATTGTCTGGAAGAACATAAACACAGGGGAGAAGAAGGAGGGTCATTTTCAATGTAAGGTCTCTCAACTTCAATGTTGGTTTTGATTGCTTTGTCCCAGCGTTTAATCTTCTGCACAGGGTATGGACCTCTTCTCTTCTCTTCAAGCTTCAAGACATTCTTAAATGGAAAAATTAAAAATTAAGATTCATATACAAGATACATATGAGTATTATTGGTAGTTAATAACCTGAAGGATTCTTTCAGAGTGGAGATCCAAGTTCTAATCCTAATGCTTTCCACAGACACAATGCCATCTGTCTAGCCTATTATGCCCTCTATTATCATACTAAAAGGAAAACATGCATCCACCTCCAGAACACATGCCTGGTGCGTGGTTCAGGGACAGGTGAGGATGGTCATCAATGTGGGCCTGAACAAAACAACAAGCCTCCCCCAACTCAGCCCAGAACATTCAGAACCTGTTTTCAGTCTCTTAATATAACAAGCAGCTATTGGGCGAACACAATGCTCAAGAAGGCCCTGGATCACTGAAACATTTTTGTTTTTTTTGTTCAAGTTTTAAATGCTGCAAAAAATGAATTACTTTATTGCCTAAACTATAAAAATGAACAGGAGAAACACATACAAAACATAGTTACATATATTCAATGCATATATTTTATTTCTAACAGTATTGTTTTCCATATGTGAAGACGTCAAAAGTACATTGTCTCCATTCAATGTAGCAGGTGCACAGGCCATTGCCAAGTGTTGTAAAATTTCAAATTAGACTCAACAAACTCAAATGTTTTCCACAATATCTACATGTTCTAGGCATTGTTATAAACACACAAAAAAAATATTTCAGACAATTTACTTACGTGAATCTTGACAAATCCTGTCCAGTGAAACAAGTGGAGGAGTTCATGGTCAGAAGACCAGATGTATAAACAAAACTTCTATCCAATAGCATTATGAGGATCAACAATGGGACGCATTCACTATGTAAATGTGGTCTTTGGAAAAAAAATATATCATTTTAGGACGGCTAAAAGTGATGTTGCAACTCTGCACCTGTGGGTCTTTTAGGGCGAGACTATAGTCAGAAGAGCTCTTATGTGAGAACCCAAATGTCCCAATCAGTTGGACCGGGGAATAAAACCGATTTTACCCAGCTACCAAGTGCTAAGTACATGTGTGAACTGAGCAGATGTATGAACAGAGCCGCTCACTGTCCAGAAAAATATAAACATTCCCAAAAAACATCATATATTATTATAGTATATAGTATTTCTAGAAGGTGAGAATATGTAGCACACAGACAATCTTCTGTTGTGTGCTACATGTGGGAAAGAGATTATGCAGATATTGAGTTCATATGAGAAAACGGCTACATAGACATAGTTAGGGCAACTGTGGCTCAGATGAGGAGCGAGTCGTCTTCCAATCGGAAGATCGGTGGTTTGATTCCGGGCTCCTTCAGTCCACATGCCGAAGTATTCCTGGGCAAAATACTGAATGGGTTGATGTAGATTGAATGTAATGTAAAGTGCCTTGAGCGGTTGAAAAGACTAGAAAAGCGCTACAGAAATGCAGGTCCACATTGACTCATTTTTTAAACAAAAATTTCACTTACTGCAGCTTTAGATTTTTTTTTCATATTTACCTCTTACATGTATTCTGACACACACAGTGACACATCATAAAACATTGTTGTCACTAAATTGAGATCCCGACGGCGGTTTCATCAAGGTTGTGCTGAAACCTTGTTACGCATTATGGCAGGTAAAGCACAAACTAAACTATTGAGAACTTCCTGTCCTGTATTGTTTCCGAGGCACACAAATAACCCAGGGAACAAGCCAAACAATGAATGTTCTTTGTAAAACATGAAAAATGAACGTCAAGCTTTTGTTATTCTTGACAGGTTGACTATATCAAGATTTTTCTGAGGGGCGATGATGATCTGTCTGTCACAATTACACAGTCTCTGTTGGCAAATGGAAGCAGCAAATTCACACAAACATTTGTCATCGTCTTACCACGACCAGACAATTCAGCTTCTATGTTTCTCACCGACAGCCACAGTCAGTTGTTGGTTTGAAGCACGACACAGAAACTGTTGTCAGAGCACTGAAACGTGGTGGTGCAAGTGAACTGTCAACAAAACAGCACAATATGAATCAAGTTTGAACATAAATGATCAGACATGACTGTGCATGAGCATTGCTATCAATGAGTCCCCATGACTGTTTATGTTAAATCATTTGTAGTGCACACATGAGAAATGGGCTACTGGCACACGCCATCCATGGACTCGGGAAGGAATGCGGAACTGTTGGAATGCTACTATACGAGCCACTGAGAGGCCGTGTATGCAGAGGATGTGGGACGAGTAGTGTATATATATATATATATATATATATATATATATATATATGGCTCAGATAACGGAGTCTCTGTGTTGTGGCACACTATAGTATTTGGTTTAAACAATGTATTTTTCTGATGCTTTTTCTTAACACTGATAGAGACATATTAAGTTGTGAATTAAACAGAAAGATGCCACAGTCAAGATCTACATCACTTTAAAATAAAGCATTCGATATTTTATTCATTTATTCATCGAACGATGCATTTGTGTAAAAAGAGAAAAAAACCCAAAGACATTATTACTAGTGTAGTGAAAAATAATCAGCGACACATACACTTTCTCCAAGAAAAATACCTTTTTATTTCATTATAAATCCACACAATTGTATCTATGAAAGCATAAAATCCCCATTTCATATGTTGTTGTGTTTTTTCTCCTTATTGTGGTCATTTGTTTCGTTATATTCAAAGTAAATCATGGGTATCAAACCATCGAAGACTGTAAGGTGTATGTCACATACAAACACAGACACTGTCAAACGGCAAAAAGGGGAGCAAAGTGGGGAGGGAGGGGACGGGACAGCGCAAGTCCTGCTGGCCATCTTTTAAAACCGCTTAATACACTTAACTAACTCCAGTGCCAGCTTTTAGTAATAGAAACACTTATGGTGGAGTTCACCAGTGTTTCGTATAGGTACAGTTGCTTTCCAGTGTCAACATATAAATCAGGGTTCACCATCAAATGTAGAGCCGGACGTCTGTGGTTTGAGTTTGGCTGTGAATAGATCCTTGCAGGAGGTCCTCAAGGCTCCGTCCTTGGGAGACTTCTTTTTAATACTCCGACATAGAGAATACCAATCCACCATGGACGCAAACACACAGAGTATTTCATCATTATCTAGGTCATTCGCAGCCAGAAGAGTTAGCTTGGTAATACTGGAGAGTATACTATTCAGTTGTTCATGAAAATGACAGAGAGAGAAAGAGAGAGCGGGAAGGTGAAGACATACGACTAAAGTGCCAGAGAATTTCACTGTTTAGTTCGACAGTTTGTTATTATTGATGCTTTGAGACAAGACGTCGATAATGTGCTTGCATGTTCAATCCAAGGCCCAACATAAACTTTCTTTTTGACTTCTAAGAGATAATAAGTGTGTTTTTGGAAGTCTACATACCTCCCGATTTTGTATTAATGTTGTCATATTACTGTAGTAATCCTTTGGCATATGACTGTATGCTGGGGAAAGAGAGGAGCGGTGCCACCGAACCATCAACAACCCACAACCGAGAAGATCCTGGAAAAAATGTCATAAAAGGTGTTTCAGTAATCCAGTCTTGTGTTCAGTGTATTCCCAGAGCAGCATTTAGTGTCCACATGGATTCTAACTGTCAAATGCCAACGCTAAATCCGTGCGACACTCTTCAGAGCCCCTTTGGATCACTGGGTACTTCCTTCAGAGAAGAAGAAGAGATTTCAGAGAGGGTCCACTCTCAAATCCTCTGATCCAAGGTTTCAAGTCCCAGTTAAGACACCAAACATGAGCAGGGTTCAAAGCCCAGAGCCTGACTGGCATCCAATATTGTGGAAACGTTTGCATGTCAAAAGAAAGGCTACTGGTCCTCCTCTGGTGGCCCACCGGGTGTTCGCATCACATCACACTTGGTTCTGGTGTCAGCGGGGGGCCGTGTGTCTCTGAATGTGGGGCTTGTTAGAAGGATGTGACCACACAGCCCACTGTGGCACCTGAAGGAGACAAGAGACAGGTACAGATTGGAACACAATGCCAGATACACACATATATAACTGTACAATACAATAATACTATAATAATAATACATATTTGCAATACCACCACTACTACATACTTCTACTACCTCAACAGCAGATACACCACTATACCGTATAGTTTTTTTTATACATACATTATGTCCATACATTACATATATTTGGTGTCATTATTATTTGACTTTACTTATGTATCTCGGTCACATTGCTATGTCTATAAGCCCTTTATCTATTCATGAGCACATCTTTCTTTCTTTCTTCGTACTGATTCTGATTTCCACAGATATTTACAAACAGATATAAATACAGTTCAGTATTTGTCTGGCAGTAGTGTAGGAAGTTTTTGGACACTAAGTTGATGAACAAAATAAAATAAAAAAAACTACATTAAAAGTATTGCATTCCAAATCTTACTTATTCCACTAATTATGGATGTTATCAATAAAATATACTGTAAAGATGTTAAGGTAAGGAAATGGCTCTTGTGTCATTATAAACTATTATATCATAATACTTCATGCATTTAAGCAGCATGTGGGAGAGAAAGATCATGAGACAATGGATCCCTGAGCATGACACACCGAATATATAGTTGTTTAGCCTTTTTTGGATTGGTTTTGTGTCTCTAAGTGGACATTTTGTGTCTCTTTGTAGTTGCTTTGTGACTCTTTGTGGCCATTGTGTGTCTCTTTGGGTTTGCCTTGATTCTCTTTGCTGTTGTTTTGTGATTATTTGTGTTCATTTTGAGTGTCTTTGTAGCCCTTTATGTTTTCCTTTAGTATTTGATTATTCTGTGTTTATGAACCTACGGATTTGAAACATCCCATTTTGGGCCAAACAAATATGAGAGCATATATCCTCTCCCACCTTCTGCAGTATCTGCAGGGTTCTATAAAGTTGTTTCTCAGTACTAGTGATTTCAGGCTTGAAAAGCCATTTCCTGCCTATACTTTGCTCTGGAAACGACCCCCTTCACACCCACATCGTTTTTTACTTGTGCTTGAAACACAAACATATGACATGACAATACCTTTCTTTGTCTGGAAAATAAAACGGGTGGTAAAGCTTTATTGTGGTACGATAATAAAAAAGTGCAGCAAATTGAAGCACTTCAACTCTAATTTAAAACAAACTCTCAATAATTTCTTAAGATTTGGCAGACTTTCCCAGTGTGCAACAAAGGTGTCTATATTAATTTAAAATTGGGGATTGTAAATAATGGAGCACTGAGTGTGATGCCAGAGTAATTATATATTTTAAGTATGTCATTATAATTAAATCATAAATTAATAAACTTTAAAAGAGTGGTTCCATGAGCTGCTACGCATCTGGCCAATCAGAGCTCATGCCGCCGACCTGACGGGGACCTGGACTAGAGACAGACAACCATTCATGCTCATGTTCAATGTATGTAAATTCACGTCATCGATTTGCATAACCTGCATGTTTACTAAACTAAAGAAAATACAATTTTATATAAATGTATGCTTCACAGCATTTGGCTAAAACTGTCAAAAATATGCCAGAAATGTGAGATAAAAACATGTTTCATTAGTTCATAAATTCAAACTCTTTTGTTGTATTTTGTTCGGCCATCACCTGCAGCAGCAGATTTGATCTTAATTTTTTTTTTACTCAGTTGCACATAATAGATGACAGAGAGGTGGAGAAGGAGGAGGAGGAAATGTGTAGGATGAAATTCAGAAAGGACGGGAAAACGAGACGAAGGGAGGCAAGAGTAGGGAAAGAAGTAAGTGATGACAACAGATGAGGGGCGAGTAAGAGATAGGGGAGGGTGAGGAAAGAGGAAGGGAGTTATAGAAAGATGAAAGGACAAAAGGGAAGAAGAGAGATGGAGAGGAAAAAGACCAGAAGAAAGGAGGCAAGGAGGAGTAAAATGATGAAATTAAACCAAAACCCGGAGAAAAAAGAAGGAATACGGGAGAAGAAATGATACATGAGAAATTGAGATAATAGGAGAGAAAACATAGGAGAGGAGTGGAAAAAGGAAATGATTGGATGAAAGGAGGAAAGATTAATAAAAGGACAAGTCAGAGTAGAGATGGGAGGAGGCAGCAGGGGGAAGGAATAAGGGTGAAGGAAGGAGAGAAGAATAATGGAGAGAAAATAGAAAAAGGAGGAGAGAAAGGTAAAATATAGGAAAAGACTGTAGGAGCAGAACGAAAGATGGTGGAACAGAAGAGGTGACAACGAAAAGTAAAGGGTTTAAAAGGAGCAAGGACTGAAAAGACGAGTCGACAAATGTAAAAAGATAAGGAGAGGGTGAGGAGGAAGTGAGGGAGAAGAAGAGAGGAGGAGTGGAGAATGCTTACATAATGGAAGAGAAAGCTTACATAATGGAGCGACACCAATCTGCATAGTGGGGGGGATCAGGCCATTATATAATGGCCCAATAAAGAGGAATAATGTTGTTTACTAAGGCAAGGCGATATTTACAGAGCACTTAGAGGCAGACAGACTCCAGGCCTGCTAATGGCTGCTTACTGCAGCAGCTCTCTCCTTCCATCTCTCCCTCATTCACTCTCTCATCCTCATCCTCATCCTTCCATCTGTCTTTCACTGTTCAAGTATGCCTGGCATGTTTCCACCGCCTCCGTCTCCCTCAAGATGTTCTGTTGGAGCTGCTCTGGTGGAACAATGAGTGGTTACCCTCTCACCTGTGTGTGTGTGTGTGTGTGTGTGTTTGATATCTCACCTCTCCCTCCTCCTCTCCCTCCAGCGCTGGGAAGCTGAATGTAAGGAAATCACAAAAACCCACATAACCGACAAAAAAATGACAAGAACGGAAAGATGGAATTAGAGCTCAGATGAAAAATTGGGGACAGAGCAACTGCATTTGTGCATATTTAATTCATATTCAAGTCTAGCATCTATTTAATCATTATCTATTAACTGTTTTCAGCCAACGATAGTGCAGCTCTTCGTGTCTTGAAGAAGAGAAATCCAGGAGAAGTTGGCAGCCTGGTCAAATTGCATTCGCAAATACATTTGTTATAATATTCCACTGTGATCCACATTGGGAGGCAGTCGGGGTGGAAGGATGGACCTTCACCCAGGAGACCACTGTTTGTGTGCTGTGTGAACCAAAAGTCATAGCAAAGTGTGTTGCTTGTTGATGTTTACTTTTTTTTTTGCTTTGTTTCGATTTTTACATGTTTATCGTATTTTTAAAAACTGCAACTGTAAAAAGATAAAAGTTTCTCTCAAAAATAATTGCCGTTGTATGTGAACGTATTTTTGTAGGGGGCAGGGTTCTCGTACCTGTGTGTTAACATGACACAATAAACTTCACTTTAGTAGACATTGAACACAAAAACTTTACTTTTAGGGAGTAAGCTTTTAGTGAGTAAATCAAACTGAAACTTACATCCCAGTAGAAATTACAGTAGGTTTACTCATTATTCTTTTATAAGCATATTACCCGTAACATATTATGTAATGGGTAATATGCTTATAAAAGAAAATGAAATAAAAATGGAGAGGCCATCCTTACCAAAATAGCAGTAATTTAGTACATTACATTAAGTAATTAATCAGAGAGAACATTTATTACTCTCCACCCCCAGCTCACTATTATTTATTATTATTATTATTATTATAATAATAATTATTATTATCATTATTATTTTACCTACTCTGGCTCTTATTCACCTTCACAGATTGTTTGGCCATTTAGTAAAAAAAACCCCCATCAAAATCTGAAACAATGATGAATAAATTACAACACAATGATCATACTAATTTAGATACTCAGTAAGCTGTACATCTGGGCTTCAGCTTTCTATTTACAGACTTTGTCTTCTTCACATCCCATCTCCTCCCAATCCTTCTCTTCATCCCTCCTCCACCTCCTCCACATCCCTGAGTTTTCATTCTCTCACCATCTCTCTTTATCCCTCCATCTCTGCTCGTCAATAACTATGTCTCGGGGCTCAGTGACTCATCTGTACTTCTCTCTCTGTTTGGTTGGCTGTGTCTCTGTCTCACTAACTAAATATAAGTCCATAATCCTCCCTTCTGTCTCTCTCTCTATTTATCTTTCTGTGGATGTCTCTCTCTCCTTCACCAACTACAAACCCACAATCCACCCGTCTGTCCCCCTTTCTCTGTCTTTCTCCTACCTTCCACACACATGCAGGTCTCTTTCAGATGGATATTAAAATGACTTTGACTTTGTTTTATTTTAGTCAAAGGCTTTATGAGAAGCCGCTGGCAATGTTATGCTGTAAATTATATTCAAAGGCCTCACTGTAAAAATAGATATCAGGAAACAGCAGAGCAGAGTTGGGATTTCACTGCTTTCTGTTTGTGGGCATTCACAGGATTTATTGAGAGTAAGCAGTCTTAAAGAGACATTATTCTGTTATCTTTTTACAATTATGCTATTGAAACCACCTTTGAAAGTGAAAACAAGGAACACGCGCAAGATTGTAGAGAGCTACCTGGGGCCTCATTTATAAAACTGTCCGTAGTATACGATGGCTTAATGGCTGTATGTATGTGTGTTGATGACATGCATAGTAAATAAGGAAAATATTTAGTTATTCCCGCTGTGTTCTGCAGTGATCTAATGGAGGGTATTTGTTGTTGTATCCTGTATTACATGCAGATGGGCCGTCTCCTCCTCCTCCAATTATTTTGATTTAAGATACGGGTTGGATTTTAAAAGAAGGTGTTTATGAAGTTGAGTTCCTCATGATAACGCGGATCTAAGGTATGATATGGAGTGAAACGAAATGTGTGCGAGTCATCAAAACTATAATAGTTCTTCTCATGTTTACTTCCTACAATCTGACATCTGTATCGCTGATTCCCTTCCAGTCTCCAGAATGTGCGTACCGGTACGCATGCCTCAGAGTTTGCTTATGGGTACGCACACTTTCCCGTCAAGTTTGGTTTTTATAGATCACAACCTTTGCGTGGAAAGTGGCGTATGCACGATTCCAGCCCCGTTTTGTGCGTACGCAAGCTTTATAAATGAGGCCCCTGGTGTTTCAACGTCGACTGTGCACAGTAGATGTTTATTGGTACTCTCACCTCAGAGAGAATGGTTAAACTGGGAACTTCTACTTTTAGCACTGGCATGGCTGCAATGTCATAGACGGTGATATGAACAGAACCCCATGCATGTCCACTGTTTTGCTTTGCTTGTGAGTAACATACCATCAAATAATTTTAGAGACAATGTCTGTAAAAAAATATAAAATATTTGCTAAGTTACTCACTGTGGTTGTGAGCAGTCATGTTTTACATTTCCTTATCACAGACATTTCAAGTGCACTAACTCCTAGAATCTCCTATTAAATTGGTTTGGGTAATGTGGCTAAACTGTCAACTTGTTTACAACCCATTTGATCATGTGACTGACCTCTTGGACCTATTTTTTTAGATGAAAATTGTTGTTGCCAAATCAATGCCTTGATGACATGATGCCATAATCATTCTGCATCAAATTGGCATGTCCAACAACGATCGGTGCCAATGCAGGAAGTATATGATGTTTATCTTGCATGGTGGGATGTGGTGAATGGTTTCTGTCCTGACTCCCACCAACAATCACTGACTTATAAAAAGTAATACTAATAATAATGTGCTAATATTCTTTTTGTTGGGTTTGGGTTGGGTGGCCCATCATGTAGAGAAGGTTCTGAACCTGGTTTATGAATGATGCCATGACTGTTGAAATGTTGAATAAATAACGCACAATACATAATTTCCTTTGTTGCTGGGGGACTCCCTGTTAATCTTTAGAAATCCCGATGAATGCAAGGTGACTGAACATGCTGGTTTTACTCAGTTTCCCAGCATCCTCCAGCAGCAGACCGTAGGTGTACTGGGTACCTCCCAGTGTGAACGTGCAAATGCATGAATGTGAATGACGCCGTCTTTCTACTTTCCCCGGATACACGGGTAAAAATAAAAGTCACCGCATGGTGTGACCACCAGGTGTCACTGTGACTCCTCTGCTGGCCTCAGTGGAAGCTCTGTGGCAGTCGCTAACAGTTTAGTCATTGTGCCATCCTGCTGCTCGGTGGGAGACCCGGATAATAAAAGCACAGTGAATCAGGCCCTGATGCCTCGTGGCTTTACAGAGCGCACCGTGGTGCTATCTGCCTATGTCTGTCTTTGTCTCTCCACCCTCTCTCTCCCTCTCTGTGGTCATCGCGTAGGTGGGATTAACGTGTATTTTTCTGTGTGGATTGTCTTTGTTGTCTGGTGGAAGATGTAGCTCTCCAAAATGTCAACTTTGTTGAAAACCAACCGTGGTTCAGCTGAATGACGACATGATATATTATATTTCTGATGTAAATATCATTGTTACTATGAATTCAAATGTCATTTGCGGGCCTGGACGCAAACTCTGGTCGGTCACACAAAAGATGCTTCACATCCATTCATCACTGTTCTCCACACTTTTTCTGCCTTGCTTGTAGATAAAATATTCGCTAGATCAACATTTGACCTGCAGGTGGCGCTACGTGAAAAGTCAAAGGTATCATCCTCTGGAGACAATGAATGCGTCCCTTTACGAGTGAGATACTTCCGTTTGAACTTAAAGAAATAGTTCACCCCAGAACAATCTATGTATAGCCTGCTCACCTCTCCAGGCTCTATCATCGCAGGCATTAAAGAGTGGAGCGCCCGGGAATTCAAAGCATATCAGTGCAAAGAGACGAAAGAGTGCAAAAAAGCCTATAAAATGTCCACAAACGTTCTGAAAATTGCAGCACATTGTTATCCAAGTGTCTTTTATCCGATCACGATCTGAACTTACTCAATATACTTTAACAGTTTGAAATGCAACAAAACTAAAAAAAAAACACTTGGTCTGGTTTGGTAATAGACATGAATTGGCTTATAATGACACAAAAATGCAGCAAAAGTACTCAAAAATCCTGTGTTTTTGACTCACTCACGACTCTCACCTCCTCCCTACATGGACTTCGACAGACTTGTTTGAATGCAATTTGCGGTGCGTCAAGAGAAAACATAATCCTTAAAAAATATGTTTACCTCAAAATGTAATTCAAAATGTAGTTTTGTTGTGTGGGAACGTAATTATGAGGACACCAGGCTGCAGTGCTAAACAACGAAACAAAGCAATTCCATATTATCTTCCTGTGAAGAACTTTTTTTTTATGTGTCAACACCTGTTTACTGGCTGTCAATTCAAAGCAAGATCACGTAAACACACATACAACACATCGTGTCCTTCGTTCACTATGAATAGATAGAACATTTTCTGGGACCATAGAGAGCCTCGGGAGGTGAATCCTATATACACATATATACATTTATGTTGCTTTCGGGTGAGCTATTGCTTTAACTGGTGGACTGACATGCCAATACAACTTTGTGTGTGTGCGTGTGTGTGCGTGTAGATATTAAACCTACAACAAATGGTCTCAGGGCCAGCAGGGATTCTGAGATTGCTTCCATCAGAAAAAAACGAAATTGTGATTCTGCATGAGTGTGTGTGTGTGTGTGTGTGTGTGTGTGTGTATGTGAGCAAACATGCATGACAAACTGAGTGTTTTTAGATGAGAGGTGTGTTATTACAGGAAGGAAAGGAGATGAGTAGATAAAAAGAGGAGGTAATATTCTAGAGGAATAGTGTGATCGTGGATGGATGACTGGAGGAAGAAAACAAAGGGGGGAGATGGAGACAAAGGAGGTAAGGAGGAAGGAATTCTTAAATCTTATAATTAAATGAGGGATCGTGGAGGAGGGATAAAAGAGAACAGGGGCAGAGAATGAGTGGAGAGTGAAATTAAAAAGAGAGAAGGGGAGAGAAAGGGGAAAAAGTGAGGATGGTGGAGGACAGAAAACGGCAGAAGGAGAATGAAATACTGAGTCTCTTTTCCCAGTAAGTTACTGGGATAACCTTTCTGGTGCAGCAAGGGATTTTCACTATTCAAACATGCACTTCATTCAGGAGCATTTCCGTATCGAGTCTTTGCACACGTGCCATGCCAATCAATAGATGGTGCAAGGGACATTCCTGCAGATGACGCTAATGCAACGTGGCGGAAGATTTTTCTTGGTCTCAGTTACGTATCCATGACATTTGTCCACAAGAAAGAAAAAAAGACAATGCATGAACATCCATTGTCAATATTATCTGAATAATAATAGGCAGAGCTGGCAACAAACACAGTGATGCTGCAGAGGAAGATCTTGTCTGATCACTGTGAGCCAGAACTAACATTCTGATTATAATGTGTTCTGCGTGCACTTAGACCTGCATGAAACCAGATCAAACCAGAACCAGATCAAACGTCCAGATACAGTATTCCACATGGAAAGACATTCAAGTGTTCTTTTTTGTTTTTTTTTAAAGCAGCTAAACTCCAAATACTGACACACAGAAGAATACATGAACCGGGTTGATGCAGAATCTCATGAGCTCATACAGAAAAGAGCTGGATGTGTCAGCTCACACAGGACATGTGAAACAATGGCACAAATGACCTCTCCTGCCTGTTTAGTTAAACAGGGAAAGCAGCCGACAGCGGGAGCGTCACCCTCCGTCCACTGAACTACACAGAATTCACAGAGATAAAGAGCAAAGAAGCAGCTCATAATCTGTGTGAAGGGGGAGAAAATCCTCCGGAGCTTTGATAGATATCTCGCGATAAACATCACAATTTCAGAGTGAAATTGGTAACAGAAATATCACAAGATGAAGAGAAACGCGCTGGCGGAGGATAACAGACAAACAAAACGACCTTGAACTCAGATATGAATGGAAGGAAGAAGAGAAGGAAGGCATCAAAACAAACAACTAATTAAAATGAAACAAATGACTAAAGGGAGGGAGAGAGACATTGCGAGGGAAAGAACACGTTTGTATTTGGGAGGAAGAGGCAACAGGAGAAAGGAATAATGGGTATGTATATGGTGCTTGTTGTCTTCGTCAAATACACTCCAAGCACAGCCACGTGGGGGTTTATCTTGAGAAGAAATAACCCCGTAAACACTTATTATGTGAAGGGATTATTCCAATAGATGACATCCCCTCATGTTAGCTGATAAACATCTGGCATATCTGAATTTTGGCCGGACTATGAATTAATTCACACTGTCAGTAACTAGGCTGGAGAAAATTGAATCTGGGGCTTTATTCCCAAAGTTACCTCAGCAGTGAGCTTAGCTTACTTGCTCAGCCGTGTATGTAATATATAATAGTAGAATAATGCACATAGAATAATGATGATGATGTTTAATGCAGCAGTCTGTAAGGCAAGGGAAGGCAAGTGAGCATAAAACATATCTGGTGATCCGTTTTCCAGTCTGATCTAAATTGTTTTGTCTCCAGTGTTTAACAATGAAGAATGGGTGAAAAGTGTTGTTGTAATATTCATTTCTGCAAGCGACTGTGTTGCAAAACAAACAACGTGAGTCACATGGGTTATTAGTCCATCAAGTTAACAGCACACACACTTTATCCCTATACCTAACTAAGTGGGTTTGTTGCCTAAACCTTACTTCCTGGGAAGAAGGAAGTTTATTTTGGACCTCTGGACCTGCTATAGATATGAGTCAGAGCCTGACAAATATTCACAGACTAATGTTTAGTTGCTCGATGTCTGTATGATGAGGACTCATTCCTCTGAGGTGTTCCAACTCTCAAAATATCTCCAGGAAACTCTGTGACCCACGACCATCTGTGATGATGAGTGTGTAGTGATATGAGGCAGCAGTGATCATTATGTGTACATGTAATGTATTAAACAGCTCAAACACACATTATATATATATGTCCGTAAGAACACGAAACAACTGGTGATGTTATCTGATTAATGCACACGCGTGTGTGTGTTTGTGTCTGTGTGCCCATAGTGTGATGTATTAGTGAGAGTCAATACCAGCATTGCGTAGCTGCGACACCCAGGTGTGTGAGACCAGGTGTGTGAGACCAGGTGTGTGAGACCATGTGTGCACGCGTGTGTTCATTAAGGCGTGTTTGTAATGGAGGCGCGTTCAGCTGGTGCTCAGCCATGCAGGCTGGATGAACTCTGTCAACCCGGTTTACTAAAGCAGCCCATCCTCACTGTCACCTCCTCTGTCAGCGGCCTTCTGCCTCCTCAGATTTCAATTTCAAACAAACTTCAAATGATACTCTCTCTCCCTGCCTCTCCTCCCGTCTCTCTGGCTGCACTTCTGTGCACCATCTTTAACTGAAGTCATTCCTTGTGGCAGTGGCAGTGTGAGTTATGTGTCTGTGAGCACACCAGAGGCCCCATCAACGGTCCAGACCCCTAGACCTAATCCTGCATATGTTTGGTGTAGAGTTACATCACAAAGTGAATGCGTCTGCCTGATGGAAATAAACAGGGAGAGGAATCCAGTCTGATTACAGCAGCTACTCACCAATGACAGGAGTGTCTCCTCGGCGTAGAGTGGAGTGTGGCTCCAGGCACCAGCAACAAAACAAATTAAAAAAAGGGGGAAGGATGTGGAGTATTGGTTTGGGCTTAGAGATTGGTGAGTTGTGGGTTTGATCGACAGTTTCTTGTGTGTTATTGGGAGATGGCGTCATCGTCATGGGCGGGATTTAAGTCTACTATAGTTGTCCCTCGAAGAGAAGCTGCTCCCATCCCCTCCATCGATGATGACGGTTGGGAGTTTTTATTAGCACCTCCACCTAGGAGAAAAAGAGGTACCGATATTTAGGAGCAGATGACAAAGACGAGTCACATATTCTCTCTTCCTCGTCCATCTCTCTGCCATTTACCCTGCCCTGCGGACGAGGAGGACGGAGGCAGGACGTTGGCTCCGCCTCCGCCTCCTCCGTTGGTCTGGGAGCAGACGTTGGCATGGCGTGCAGCGGCTTTCTGTTTGTAGTGGTTGCTGTGCAGCTTGTACTTCATCAGGAGGATGAAGATGAAGACAAGGACGGAGGCCACGATGATCCCCCCGATGATGATGATCATGGTGCCTCCCAGGAACTGGACAAAAGGTCAGAAACATGCAGAGAATGAGCCTGGTGGGCAGATGCTTTCATTGTGTCTGACATCTCCTCGAGTTGAAACATCAGAAACAAACATGGTTTGCCTGAAAGCGTTACAGCTGGCAAATTACTTGCGTTTGGAATTTTATTCTTGACCTGTAGGGAACAAACTGACATCAACCTTAACAACGAGGCTTTGAAGCCTTCAGAATAGATATACAAATCTACAAGTCCATAAACACTAAATGAGGAAGACTGTGTTATGCAATTGAAGGTTCCATCACAGATACGAAATGGATCTTGAGGTGACATTGTTATAACTAACATTTCTTACATTGCATTTCTAAAGGAATTGACTGCCAATTTTATTTGTCATCTATGAAATCACAACATTTCAAGTGCTTTCATTGAGCTGATCTCATGATGTTCAGCTCACATTTGTCGTGGATGGAAAATTAATAACTAATGTCATTTGGTAACTAAACAGGAAAAAAAGTTTCCATTATTTACTAAAGTTTGTATGGAAAGTATATAGCTGCTCCTTTGAAAATAGAAATTAAAGATTTGGATGGAATGAAAAGCAACAACCACAATGACTGTAAACTGAATACATCAAACATCAGTAAATATCAATTTATTACGGAAACATTTATTTTCCATATATGCAGAATTATACACGTGCTTGTTAGCTCCGAGCACAGAGAAACCGAGTGTAAGGCCCTTTAGAATTGGAATTAGATTAATGAACATTGTCTCCATATTCAAGATAATATTAACCAGATTACATCGTAACTTTGCGTGAAATAAATGTAACGCACTAACCTGGTCTCGTATCGAGTGACAGCGTCCGTATTCCGTCTCCGTGGTGAAGGACACGCAGCCCACCAGCTTGGTGCCAGTCAGGGCGGTGATGCCGTCATCGTAGACGGCCAAAACACACAGCTCGTAGTCCCGCGATGACGCCAGGTCACTCAGCAGGAAGTACTTATGGTTGGCTGGGATCATCCTGAATGAGAGGAAGACAGACAAAGGTATTTGATTCAATGTTGTCCTAAATGAATGATTATTTACAGAACAGAGGTTGTGAAGACTTACGACAAAGGCTGGAGTAGAGAAGCATCACTCATAATTAAAGAGCGTGGAGTTAAGTTCATCATCCATAAACACAAACCAAGCCATCCAAACACAGCGTGTTCACTGGGCTGAAATGTACTATGTATTTAGTGAAGCATGATGCCCCACAGTCCCCTTTAATGGTGCTCATGTTAGTGAGATACATTGAGAGAGACAGTCCAGACTTCAGATTGTTTCCTCTAATTGGAGTCTTTTAGCCCGCACCAAGATTTCTCTGTCAGTTGGGGCGACATTATGTAACAAAACTAATGTTAGGTTTAGGGAACAGAGCAGCTTAGTTAGGTTTAGGAAAACAGTCACAAACATGTGTTGTTGTTGGACCCATCCACCCACCATAGACGGATACAAGCAATTTCTTCCTCATGCAAAAAGTTTAAGAATACCAAAACTCATTTTAAAAATCTATTTCTCACACTATTGTGTGTATTTATTGTTGTGTTAAATGGGTTGCTCAGTCCATTGTTATCAAAGTTATCAGAAAATCCCACAACTTTTCACTGTTATTGGCTGTAGAGAGTTGCATCTGGCTGCCCTGGCGGTCTCAGAGCCAAGCCCCAATTACTCAGCAAGGCAGGAAAGTTCAACTTGGAACCTTGACAACAGCAAAAACAATTTGGTGTTTCGCCAACTTGTTCAATGTATCAATTTCAGTCTTTGGTGCAAGTCCACGTAAAATCATAGGCCTTTATAGACCAGAGGAAAACACTGGCAACACAATAAAAGATACACTTCAATAGAGAAAATTAACTTACATGCGCACTGACACATGCAGTCATGTGTCGAGGTAAACATGTTACCTCAAACTGAAACAAAACAAAAGTAAAAACATCATGGATTGGCTTAATATGACCATGACACTGAAAGGAAAGAAAAACACAACAGAAGAACCGGATTAATGCAGGACACACACCGTGTGTGTGTGTGTGAAAGCCCCGTCTCTGAGCCGTCCACCACCTCACCATTACGACTCACTTGAAACTTATTTGTGATACATAACCAAAAGGAAAACATAACCCACGACTCAGTTTTTACTGTGTGGGATTGTAGATTGTTTTTGTACTTAAAATCCAGGGCTCTCTGTGTAGAAAGGGTTGTTACATTGGTTGGTTTTTATTTTAAAACGACCTCATGTTTAATGGATCCTACCAGTTATCCAGAGTGTGCAGTTGGATTTTATTTTGACATTTTGGTGTGTCACTCAAGTTTCATTTTTTTTCTCTCCACTACTTCAACTGTTATCGTTTGCTCCCTGTATTTTATAATGTTTTTATGATGATTTCATGTTGGTATATTTTATCATTCCATTGTGCAAAATGATGATCTGCCCCTTATCGTTCTGTCTCGGTCCGTCTCTAAGGGAGCAAGTCCTGACAGTCCTCCTAGATTACTGGATTGATGTTGCAGGTCTGCTGATTGTAATGACTTATGTTGCAGTTGTCCCGGACGCAAACAGAAACCCGATGCAATTGTTCTGGCAATGAGAAGAGCAGAGGACGTTTCTGGTAATGCAGAAGATTGAAGCTGTAGTAGAAATTTGAAGTGGAGAGAATATACACACAGAGGGAAGAAAGGCGGAGGAGACGAGGAGAGGGAATGGAGAACAATGATGGAACTTTCCAACTTGAAAATCAAAGGGTACAAAGGTAGAGTGAGTTTAAAGACAGAGGGGAAGCAAGGAAGAAAAAGACGAAGTATGCAGAAAGAGAGGACAGACAAAGAAGAAGAAGACGCTGGGGAGAAATGATACAAAAGGGGTGACAGGGTGAGACAGAAGAGAGAAAAAATGGAGAAGGTGGGGGAGTGAAAACAAAGAAGTGGAGGACGCAGGGAGACAAAGACACAACAGACTCCATATCCCCGTCAGGCTCATCACCTGACACCATAACGCTGCATCATATCTGTTATTATATCGCATCAACTCGCTGACTTAGTGTTGCAGCAACTTTACGTTTCTTTCCTGAATATTTTCAGCAATGATGCTGAGCTGTGAATAGGACTGTATACAATCACTATGTAGCTGATTCTCACTTCCTTGATCTGGAAGTTGATTTATAAACATAATCTCTCACCCAAGTTATATGATATATTTTATTAAAAATATAAATTGATTTTAATCAGTTCATTACACCTCATTTATTGAACCTTGTACACACATTTGATGGTATGAAAATGGTAAAAAGTTTGAATTCTGACTACAGTTATGACAAATCTTGCATAGTGTAATACTCTATATAATATGTCTACAACAACATCTGACCACGACTAGAATAAAACAATTAGCAGTCAGTGTTTGTCAGACGGCCACGGAAGAGGGAATCTTTTACTGCAACCAGTGGTTTTTATTTATGCTGGATATTATATTGTACAATTGGTCAAATATTTGCTCAAATTCAGCCACAGGATTGTCATGTGCAGCAGATTTCCACTTTCACAGTAGGACAAAATGAAATGAGTAAATATTGCAGTGGAGCTCTTCTTTGTTGCTGGTAAATGTAGAGAAGGGAAGCCTAAAGGTTAATCTGGTGACATTCTGATATTATCTGATCTGTTTCTTATCACCAGATTTTATAAAATGAAGAAAACAACAACGAATGTATCTACTGTGTGTATCACAGCCTGATACCTCCCCTGCCCTTGCCATAGAGCTCCATTAAAAAACACATCAACCAGCCTCTCTGTTGCACTGGGGGACATGTTCCTTCATTACCATGAATGTAGACGGTCTCTAACCGCTTTGCTCAACTGCAGGCTGGAGATAATCTCCCTGCTTATGTGGCTCAAACTGAGTGGAAACAATTATAGAGTTTAAAACGCGACACAGCAGAACCGATCAAATTGTTTAGGTTCAGCTCTTCATAAGGGGGCGTTGAAGTCATGTGCTTTTAAGCACAGGCACAGTTGTGTCGTTGCTACGGCTGCTCTGCTGACATGCTAACAGACACACACAGACGGCTTATGCCGCTGCTGTTCATAGTTAAACAAATTAAACTCATTTTAATTAATAATTAAACGAGATCTCCCACAAGTAAACTGCTCCAGAATGTAAGAAAAATACTTTAACTGTGCCGCCCTTAAGATGATCGAGAGCCTCCCTTGATTCCTGAACTAATTTGAGTACCGATAGAGATGGAGGAAGGATGAGGGAACAGCTTGTAAAGAGAACGGAGAAAAATAAAGAACAAAGACAGATTATTCTGGGCTGCAGAGAGAAAAAGGAGATGTTATCGATGGAATGATAATTGAGCGGAGAAACATGGGAGCTGTGAACTAGGCCACCTACTGAAACACCAGTATTACTGCTAACGCTGGACCCACGCCTCCACACGTCACACACACACGCGCGCGCGCACACGCGTGCGCGCGCGCGCACACACACACACACACACACACACACACACACACACACACACACACACACACACACAATAATGATAGTCTGGAGCAGGAAAAGGGCAATAACTGATTCACGAATTGAAGGTTTTTTCATGTACTGGAAAATTGCTTTCTGAAGAAAAACATCTCAAACTACCTAAATAACAAATACCCAAAATGTAATTTCAAGTCTTTTGTGCATTTATGACTGTCTCCAAGTGTCAAAGTAGAGTGCAGTTTCATGGGGTCTTTGAGAGTTTAGATTATTATCAGGACTTAATCATAGATATTTTCAGGAAAAGTTGCCCCCATTATGTGTATGGAAAACGGTGATGTAAGTCCCAACGTGACTGGAGGTGACGTTGGTCACCATCAGAGCCCAGATATATCAATAAAGATAGTTAGTAAAACGTCCTATTGGCATCAAAGAATCAGTCAATGTCTAGTAAGAAGTTCTGACAGGGATTTTAACATCTATTTTGACTACATTTTGAGCTTTTCAACCTCATTTTGTTCTTAGTTTTGGTCTCATAACACATTTCCTGTCTGGTTCCGTTTCAGTGTTTCCAGCATTTGCAGCTGGTTTCATCAAACAAGCTCTGATCAAGCTGCTGTCCACTACCTGCTGAGCAGCAAACAGCAGCCATTAGAAACTCGCGGGTGAACACAGTGGAACATTTAGCAGCGACAGAGACAGATATTTCCCTCGGGAGTAGGTGGAGAACAAACATCCCCATCACCCGACAAGAGCATTGATATACAGAACCCTGAATTACATCTTTTGTTAAGTGATTTGCACAATATATGCACATGGCAACTACTGTCATATATGGTTTGCTAAACATTTGGTGATGGTAAATAATCCATAAATAATTTTAGGCAACTATACCATCCACCAATCATCCACCACCCCGACCTCCTTGTGAGGTCATGCAATAGGGACTTGATTCCTGGTCTAAACCAGAGTTTCAATACAGTGAACATTGGACTTGCATTAATCAGGAAGACAATGACAAAAAATGATACCAAAGAATATTTAGTTTGCATAGAAAAGCTATGCAGTGGTCAACAAAAAACAAATAGCAGTAAAATGTGTGCATCAAATATTACAGAGGGGGACGGAAATGTCTTTAAATTTGGTGATGAGTGCACTACGACTTACTCAAAACACAAGTTTAAGACTTGAGACTTTCTTGTGACTTGGTCTCAAAGACCATTAACTAATGAATGATCATGCCATTGTGTGGAGACATTATTGTTCTGTTGTTAAACTTCTGTGTTTTTCATCATCGGATTAGTCAATGTTAAATAATCCGTAAATGCATACAGATTTAGAGATCGTTTTACACATTAACAACTCTGATCATGAAAACTTGGATTCTGAATACGCATACTCTACATGTTCTCCTGCAGGTGCACGTGTCCTTTATGTGTGTGTGTGTGTACCTGTGGATCTCTCTATGTCCTCTATGTGGGTGTGTGTGTTTCCTATATATGATACAGGTGTCATCCACTGCAGGGCAGTACCTATTTATTAACAGTGAAGTGGAGGTGACGAGACAAGGAATGGAATTATAAAGCCTAGCCTGACCTGCTGGACATATACGTGTGTGTGTGTGTGTGTGAGTGTGTGTGTGTGTACGTACTAAAGAGGGACACCCAGTCTACTATAAAGGTCTGGTCTATAAGAGCAGCAGCGTTCTGGTCCCACTAATGGTTATATGAAGGCTTCAGGCTCTCTCTCTAACACACACACACACACACACACACACACACACACACACACACACACACACACACACACACACACACACACACACACTAAATGTATCTAATGTTGCCTGTGGCCTTGTCGTTGCTGCAGGTAACTCATGTCTCAGCCTGAGGCTTCAAGACAGAACTTTATACAACAATACATCAGCACTGTCAGGGTTGGCTGTACAATTCCACGTGTAGCTCAATGGGTAGAGGAAGGCAAATTATGGCTTCAGAAGAAACAGCTTGGAATTGGTGATGGTCGCAAAACAAAGGATGTACCGGTATGAAAGTTCAGACAGCAATGATTGTGATTGGCAGCTAAACTTCTTTCTAATATCAATCATTCCTTAGAACCGTTTGGGACTAGCCTCTCTGTACAGCCATGCACTTAATTCTGTTGTGTTACACATTTTACCAACCTATAGAATAATCAAACATCCTATGTCTAAATCTGGCCTTTGAGGGGATGTGGAAGCAGGCAGACTTATGATGAAATCCAATGATATGAATAGAAGCAGCTGAAGCGTACGGACAGTGAAGGTTATTTTCTACATTCTATATTCCCCTCGCTTCAGGCACGGAACAAGTTACAGTCCTGCACATCGGAAACAGGAAAGATCCAAGTCAAAATGTGTCCGCATGGCAGTGTGTGTCATTTGTGGTTGTGAATAATGCAATGATCATAATGATAGGAAACATGTTGAATGCCATACAGGATTTAGAGGGAAGCGTGAGATCAAGTGTTGGCTCTCTGTCTGTTCATGGCAGCTCTGTGAATAATACAGAGGCCACAGTCGTAGAAACAGAGCCACTCGGGATTCCATACGAGGCAGGACACTTAATCCAACCCACCACTCAGGATACGATTCATATCCACCACTCCATGTCCACGATCTATATGTAGAGACGGCCGTAAGCTTCCATTATTTAATGTCCATGGTCCTGATCTGAGAGGAGTATAGTTTAACCTCGCTCTGCAACGCAAGCATACTATATATATATATTTTATTTAGAGGAAAGGTCACAGGTTTGATTCCTGCATTGGCTGCACATACGTCCTTTTAAACTGTCATCAAAATGCCGACCATTTATTTTCCATTAGCAGCTTTTAGATTCTATTCATCTGCGTATGGTCTTGAAATCGACTAGCAGACTGTTGAGAATGACGGTGTAATCCATCACAGTGAACAACACTTTCTTTTTGTTTTTACCTGAAGAACTAGAAAATGCCTTGAATGAAAGAAGAATGAAAATTGGTTGAATGGGAATCAGTAAACAAGATATTCTTAATGCAGAAATGTTGAAATCACTTCTTCTTTGCACTAAATTACGTCCAGGTTTCAATAAAATGTTGGGATTGTATTGATTCAATCAAGAAATGGCAGCCCCGTCTCCAAAAATGACGTTCCTAATCCATGAAAAAAACATACTTTTCTTGCAGACAGGGTTGGAAATCATGGCACACAGATGAACATCTTAAATATTACGTGGCATCCAAAAAGCAAAACATGCAGACGTCCTGAAAATGTCCAGTGATTTTCCAATACCAGAACCATAGAGGCATGATGGGAACATGCAAAGAATGGTGCCCAAATACAAAACCCAGGGGGCGAGAGCCGGCCAACAAGCCGAGTGTGTAATTGACAGCAGTGAGTCAGAGCTATACAATTAGTAGTAAACCTGAGGGAAGCACGGGCAGGCTGTAAGCCATCTGAACACACTGAGCCGATAATCCAATCACCCAACACCATGAACCGGTTTAATGACCGAATATGCTTTTACGGAACATGAAACTTGATTCCGGTCAGTTATTGTGAAATCAATCAGAACAACAGCACAGAACATATCTTTTATTCAAGTTTTGTCCTGTTCCTGAAAAGGTGACTTTATGGAGATTCTACAGGACAGTAAAGGTATTAAACTTGGATGAGTCGCTTCACGCCATAGACACAAGGTCAGGGTGAGAGTTTCCCAGCATATCCTCAGTCTCATCGCCTCTCATCCTCTGAATATGAAGAAGGGAGGAAGGAGAGTGAGGAAAAACAAACAAGACAAGATAAATGGAAAGGAGATGGCGAGTAGGAGGGGGAGGCAGATGACGAGGAGGACTAGTACAAGAAGAATGAGCAAGCGTTCAGATGAAGAGACGATAAAAACACATGCAACCTGTCCAGGCTCACGTTCAATACAAGAGCTTATTCTCAACAATATCTGTTTGGTATGAAAGCAAGAGCAGCTAAAGGAAGAGAAAACGAATGTCAGACGAGATAATAAGCAGCAACAACTCTCCTTCAAGACCGATGTTTAAACGGACGTGCAGGATGAGGGAAATAGTTGCATAAAAATGTATGAAAAATGTGGCCTTCTAAGCACATAAATAAATTTGGTCTATGTTGGTTGTAATGTACTGAGCTTTTGGCATCTCTGCTGCTAAGAATCTTTTAATCAGCACAGTACGAGGTGAACTGATTGCTTTCGGTGCTCACTGCATCGAAAAATCAACCACATCCTCAGTCCACAGCGGTGACCGTCATCTGTTTTCCCTCCTACGGCTTTCTACTGAAGCAAAAGTCGAAACCTTGCTATTGAATTGTTTTAATAGTCTGAGGAGCATGAATAAACATGTAATTAAATAAGAGGTGGAAGCAGAAGCTTTGCATTCAAATAGCTCAAAATCTCAGCCTATTGAAGAAATATGTGCACGGCAAGATACGGTCTAATTTGATTTGGTTGTAATGTGGGTGAACTCATCTTTTAAGCCTTGCAGGTCACGTGGTGACAGTCTTAGTAAAGACTCGACGGGGCCCTGTTAGGAAAAACTGGATTGTCGAAAATAACTTTAATGCATGTCTTGCAAACCATATTTTCCTGCACAGCAAAGATGAAGACTTGAATGAGAGAGTATAGCTCAAAGTTTACAGATTTGATTTCAGCTCAACTTTAAATGTCTAGGACTTGAATAGGACTTGCTTGAAATTTGAATGGAAATGGAAACAGAGCGAGAGAGGGAGAGTGACGGTACATAAAATGCAGTGAAAGTGAGTCGGGCAGATAAAAAAATCGACAGCTGGCAGACATGGACACACTGAGTGGGAATGAATGGATGACTTGAAGAGAGACGCTTATTCGACTCGTCATTATAAGACTGAAGTCTGCAGATGTAGATCAAATGTGACCTTTTGTACATTGTACATGCTAACTCACAGGATACAAGTCATAATCCATCTTTCTGGTGAAAAGGACAAATAAAATGCCTACCGTGAGCATAAAACATGCTTGTTAACAACTTCTCTCTAGTCGTAGAGTAACGCAAGGCAAAAATCTGCTTCATGTTTGGGTGCAACGGCATGAGAGAGTTCTCTTTGTGGGGAGCCGGGCAAATCCTGGGACACGCTCACTCTGAATCCTTAGTGTGCCCTGGAAAGCGTTGCAGTTCCGGTGGCCCTCAGTGAGCTCTTGCTGGTCCTTGAAAATCTGGGGGAGACGTGTAAACCTCGCACCCGGACGTATCAATATCTGCAGCAAGACTTCAAGGTGAACGGCTGATAAGGGAAGTTCAAGTTCAGCTGCTCCAAGGACTACCCCAAACCATCCGATCGGTAGTAGCGATGGGAGGTGTGCACAAAGGCCAGGGACTTAATCAATGTGAGCTTACGACCCATGCTCACTGGGAATGCCTATCTCTCTGGGAGTGCAGAACTTTAATTTAATGAGCATTTCCTTGGTGCATGCTACAGTTTCATCAGTAAGTTTCATCAAAACTACGTCACACGTTTGTTTTACTAATTCCACTAACAAAAAAACAGGACTTCCTTGATAATGTGCTACCGCAGTGTCTCTATTGAGTGTTAATTCTCATCTCACGGACCTTTTTCTCTTACTTGTCCATGATTTTTATGTTCATTTAAATATATTTACTTGTTTTTATACATATATATTCAAAAATGTAAATAATTTTCTCTTTCTCTTCTTGGTTTGCACTAAATATTAAATAATAAACATTAAATGTAACATAAGCATTACAGTAGTCTCACCGTACAGCTGTGCCAGTGGGAATCGTTTATAGAGGTATAGCTGGCATAAACTAAAAGTTTCAAGCTAAAATACAATGTTTATCTATCAAATCAAGTTTGGAATAGCATAAACTGTTGACTGACAGCAATTCTTAGAGCCACTAAAAATAGTTCCTAATGTCTTTTGCTGACACAAAAAAAGCATGTGTATTATGTTTTATTTAGCACAAGTGTAAGATGTGACCTTCAGCAGTGACACTGAGAGTTCTGAGTCTGAGCGAGAGAGAAAACCTTCTGATTTGATCGCAGCCTAAAAGCCTGGCTGTCATCTTCTGTACTGGAGGTTTGCTAACTGGAGACCCGGTGGGACAAAGAGAGAAGAGAGGGAGGGAAAAAGATGAGGAAGGGCTGGAGGGATGAGGTGTATACACACAGAGATGATATGATGGAGCAATGGAAGAGAAAGGGAAGGCAGGTGACTTTCTACAAGGTCTGTGCACCAATGGAAAAAATGGAGGATGAGGGAAAAAAGAGAGGTGTAGAAAAAGAGGAAAGCTGATGCCTCATCATCGCAGCAGAATATGATCAGCTGTCATTTTCTGGACCCTTGCTCCCCTTTCCCTCCCTCCCTCCTCCCTGACTTTTCATCCACCCATCTGTGCATAAGCTGAGTCAAAGAAGCCTCTTCTCTTATTCACAGCACCGCATCAAGCCGCCCCTCCTCCATCACTGCCTCCCTTCCTTTTTCTACTCTTCCATTCTGCCTCTCTTTCTTCTTTAATCTCTCCTTCGAGAGCCAAGCGGGATGGTAATTAGAAAGCACACACATGCACATGTACACACACACACACACACACACACACACACACACACACACACTCACACCGTGCTTTATAAAGCCTTGCATGCAGACACATATTCCTGGTCCGGACAGAAGAAGAAAGAGGAGCAGAAGAGAATATTAAAGGAAGGGGAATCAATAGATTCATTTCCGGGTGCTGACAGAGGTTGATCTCTCCATGCACCCATAATCCTTAGTGTGTGTGTGCGAGTGTGTGAGAGAAAAGGAAAGTAAGAGAGAGAGAGAGAGAGAGAGAGAGAGAGAGAGAGAGAGAGAGAGAGAGAGAGAGAGAGAGAGAGAGAGAGAGAGAGAGAGGGTGAAGGGTAAAGCTAGTGAGGTTATTTTTGCCTTGGGGCAGGACTGAGAAGACAGAAGGCATATTGTAAAAATACAACTTCCTCTGCTCCTCCCCTCCCTGCTGCTGCCTCCTCTACAGCTACAGAGCAATGAGGAAATGTCGATCTGTTATCTTGACTCTGCGGTCCACGACTTTTCTGCCAGCGCAGCACGTTTGACTGAAATCCTGAGAGTGCAAGGAAACTGAGATGAAAAGAAAATGAGGAGGAGGTGGTGGGATGGAAACACACATTCTGACTATAACTGTGTCTTTCTCGCCATCGTTCTCCCATACTCCTTTGCCTTAAACGTGTTTCTGGCTCCTTCTTGCTCCCCCTCACCGACCGCGAAATGCACATTTTTCTGGAAGATGATTGGTCGTCTTCAGCCCCCTGCTGTAGTGGAGCCCACACTGCCACTAACTGCACTCTGAACAAAATTACATTTTCAGTCAGAAGTCAGAAGATCAGTTCCTGCGAACATTTACAGTTACGGTCTTGTGCGGTTAGTTTTAGTTGACAGAAGGATTCTGCCTTTGGCCAGATTGTGGTTTGTAAAGTAAACAAACTGCGCTTGTCTTTCCCTCACCTGAACCAGCTGCTCTAACAGCCACACAAAATAACATAGATCATGCTTATATAGGAAAACTATTGAAATACCATGTAAGTGAATGTTTGGAAGATTTGTTCAGTATGAACATTTTGCACAAGAGCTGGAAAGCTAAATTATGTTTCATTAATTGCGTTTGTTCACTTATTATTTTACTAAAAGCTCGTCAACATTGTAATACAGCAGCCTCGTTCTCACCCTCCCTCCCCCGAGCCTTGCCTCGGCTCGTCCAGATGCTCTCCACAAAGTTTTTATGTTCTTACGGCTATTGAAGAGTGATGCAAAATGCTGTATGATTATGAATCACCCGGAGAACCTCATATGGAGAGGACAGAAAAGAGTACTGGCAGCTGTTGAGAAGTGACGCTGCGGGAGAACAAGAAACATTATGCCAAAGAGTAAAATGTTGAAGTGGTGATTCTGCATACTGGTGAGTACCCGCCTCCGAACACTAACCGACTTCAATCTGAAGAGATTTTATCAGAGACATCCTTTCCTTCTCTCCTCATAAAGAGTCTATTGTCCATGTTGAACCAATGGCCTTGATTGTCCGAGAAGAAGTACTACAATTTCAGTACTTATATGAGTACTTAATAATATAACAATAACTTTGAAAACATTAAACTTTGTGTTTTCCTGATACAAACAATCAACTGTTTAACCTGCTGTCAGTTACACAGTTAAAATAAATATTAAAGATACAAAAGCTCAGAGGAGCAGCTTGTCACTGAAAGGAGAATAGTGCTGGTCCACCTTAAAGGTCTGCTCAGAGTTTCTTTATTTTTTTTTATCCTGGAGCCAGTTGCTAATGTTGGGGCTAACTGCTACATTCACAGCTGTTACGCCATCACACACTCTGGTCTCTCTGTCACGCTAACATTACGTCGTTTATTGATAGTTCCATCTTTGTTTTTGTGTTAATGAGTTAAAATAATGAATGCATTAACTCAATAAATTAATTGCGCTAATGCGTACATTTTGTGTACATATATATATATATATATATATATATATATATATATATATTAGTGGTTGGCATAGATACATTTTTTTTATCTAGATTAATCTCACTGTAATATTGGAATTGATCTAGATTAAAATGGCTCATTTGAATTCTGCCGAAGGCATTCATAATATGTGTGTGCGACCTAATTAATGACTAACTAACTAATTCCGCATTGCACAAGGTGCAAACAACCTCAGTCTTGTCGACGTTTCCATTGGGAAGCTTCTTAAAAATACATTTTCCCTGAAGCAAACCTTCATAGCTGCATCCATGTCAGCACGTCACGTTTGATGTGGTAATTTCACAGTAGGCATACACAGGTTCCAAGTCTGACTCGTTCTCGTCCCCTACAGTGCAATTCGGCCAGGTATACATCCGCGCACATCCCGATAAGAGTCTCGCGTTAACGCAGCACGTTTACGCCGATAACGGCCCACAACTAATATATATATATATATATATATAGGAGTGGAGACATCTATTTCATGTGTAATGCATAATTTGTCATGGCATTATTATCCAGCAGCAGTAGCCAGCAAGGAACAACCAGCGGCTTCAGACTGGCTGGGGAAATGCATGAGTAAAAGAGAGGGTTCCTCCCGCCACCCCCCTTCAACAACTTCCATGATGAACCCCAGAGATGCTGCAGCCCAATGGCCGACTGCAGCTGCTCAGTTTGCACACTTAATGCAGTCCAGCAGCACTGGACGCCTCCCAAAGGTGAATGTGAAGCAGGCCGGGGTATAACCCAGGCAAGCTCCACTTTCCCTGGATAAAGGTTAGTAAAAGGCTGCGATGGTTCGGGTGAGCTATTTGTTGGGAGAGCTGACTGCATTCACACTTTTAGAATGGTGTGTGTGTGTTTGTGCGTGCGTGTGTGTGTGTGTGTGTGTGTGTGTGTGTGTGTGTGTGGGGTCTTCAAACAAGAACTGGTGAGATTTGAGTCAAGAAAATAGAACAGCAGCACGTAAGTGGATTTGCAGAAGAGATTATACTCAGAGCAGGTTTTTTTTTTTATCTCTTTGTCGTCCACATGAAAAAAGTGAACAAAATGTCTGTGGGTACCTGTCGACTTGTCATAAATGTGGACACACTCAGTGCAACGCTGCACGGAGACTGCAGAGGAGGTGCAGAGAGCTCCTCATTTCAAAGGCTCTGCTGCAGACATACACTTTGATGTATACTACTGTAAAAACCACACATGACGTGCAGACAACATTTTGACACATACTATGCACCTTATGTCGTTATGTTTATGATGCCAAGAGATTCTCGTACAGGTAGGAGGATATCTAGTCGAGTGTGACAAAATATCATCAAGACTACTCAACATGACGTGACTATGCACACAGGCACGGCCGAAACAAGAGCAGAAAACTTGTTTCAGGAATCAAAATAAGTAAGCAGACAATTCACAGAGACATTAAAGACGCCTGGCATGAAGAGGTAGGTGGTACTGAGTAAAAAATGTGACAGTAATAACAACGATGGATGGTAGGTGTTTCATGTATGTGACGATGAACAGCTCTGACTGTAGAGGATCAGGACCAGACTGCAGAGGCGGGGCAGGGAGGCCAGAGTGGGCGTCGTGGGCCGCCTCTATTACCGCGTGCCGTGGAGAGGCCAATAACTCTGCCGGAGAGCTGCACTTGTGTTACAAAATGTTTTGCTCTTAGAGTCAAAAGTATAAGTACAGTTACTGTGAGCTAAAACGGGAGCTTTCTCCTGAGTCATGGATTATAAGGGCGGTCAGAAAAACCACAGCACAAAGAGCCGACTGTTCATAACGGAAGAGAATGTCTGGTGGTTTCTGTACGATGGACTCGAGACCTTCATCGGATATCTTAATTCAGAAACTGTGTTTTTTTAAAGTGTGAGTTTTTTGGATCATGCACACAGTTGCTATATTGTTGAAATACACTCCTAAGGTAATAATTAACACGACATTCGTTTCAGCGATATTGCTTGGTGCTTTAGTTTTTTCACTCTCTTATCGAGATAACTGATGAGCAGTCAAGTCTAAATCTGCTGAAGGCTCCGCTGGAGCGACTGTGGGGTGTAAACGCCGAGCTCAAGGGTGCAACGCCAGCTGCTTTAAAAGAAGGAGGGAGCGATTCCTTTTCCCTGGTTTTCCCAGCCGACCAGAGAATCACACTGTTGACATTTGAAAAACAAGAAAGCTTCATGTCGGTGCCTTCAGGCAGCCACGGCGGAGCGACTGTAAAAAGAAGAGAGCGGCCCAGCAGTACCTGTTGGAAAGACTGTACAAACCCAGAAATACACAATGAACTAAAGGACTGCAGGGCTCCCTTCCTGCTTGCATCATATTGGCAGAGAACTAATCTGCTCTCATCGCTCCATCTTTAATTCCTAAATATAAATCAGAAATCTGGGTCACACAACATAAATAGATATGAAGGATAAATTAGGTATTTCATTATGACGTTACTGTGCAGTTCATTAACAAGTGAAGCCATACGAGTAAACATGAACAAATTCAACTTCTCTTCTTTCAACTTCTCCGCCGCTGTGTTTTTTTCCCCCAGCATTCCCTGCAGCACCGACCACCGCAGCTCAACATGCTACCCCCGCAACCCCCGCTCAATGAATTAGATGAGTGGCATTTTCAACGCCTTAAACCAGTGGTTCACGCCCCCCCCCCCCCCCCCTCTCTCTATTAAATCCCCCCCCCCCCCCCCCCGTTACTGCATAGGTTTGAAAACCACTGCCTTAAACAGAAACATGTTTGTCTATAATTTTTAGCTGTCAAAAAAACGCACATGACTGACTCAACAAACAGGGCATTAAACATGACGCGGATGAAGACAAATAATGGAAATAACCATTAGTTCACCCTTACGGCTCAATCTGAAATGATCCATTTGGACGCGCTGCACTTGACCATGTCTTCTCTCCAGTCGAGGCTAGAAAATGGTCACTTGAGCTCCTTTGGTTTTTGGTTTAAATGAGAATTGAGTCGTCAACACATTTCAAACTGTCATCTGTCAGCCCTCCAAATTCTTTGTCATAACACTCAATTATGCATCCTGAATGACGTTGCTAGGTTACTGAGTTGGCTGAAGTGGCTGATGGGACCATCCAGTGACCACTCAGTATCATGGGCTGATAGAGGGTCCACACTCAGCCACTTGGCAGCTGGAGCCTGAAACATGCTCTGAAATCCACATCTGGTGATTAGGATGTGCAAATCAGTGGCTGGCTGGAGGATTCGGGGTTTGGAGACGGTCCAAAAGATCCCTTCAGGGAAGTTCCACGGCTCATTTACACTCTCCTCAAAAATGTGATACTTAACAAACACACACAGACACACAGACACACAGACACACGCACACGCACACACACACACACACACACACACACACACACACACAGAGACACGACACACACACACACACACACACATACACACACACACACAGAGACACGACACACACACACACACATACACACACAGAGACACACACACACACACACACACACACACACACACACACACACAGACACACACACACACACACACAGACACACACACTATGGCGTCAGAATCGTTTCATATTACTTGCGCAACTATCAACTGAACGCGTCACACCCGCGTGCTTTGACGCCTGTGCAGCACACAGCGCCTGACGTGTAATGTAGTTTCCTCATTGACTTATAATGGTCACGCGTTCACGCGCACGTTCACGCGTGATGGCTGCTGCACGCCTGTGATCACATTACGCGGAGTAACTACGCGTAACATTCATGCGTTTTTTAGCGAACGCACGCATTAACGCTCGCATGAAGATAATTGAACATTTTTGTCAGGCGCTCACATGTACGCGGAGATCGACGTGCGCAGACTCTGTCACGCGTTATGGCGTCAGAATCGTTTCATATTACTTGCGCAACTATCAACTGAACGCGTCACACCCGCGTGCTTTGACGCCTGTGCAGCACACAGCGCCTGACGTGTAATGTAGTTTTCTCACTGACTTATAATGGTCACGCGTTCACGCGCACGTTCACGCGTGATGGCTGCTGCACGCCTGTGATCACATTACGCGGAGTAACTACGCGTAACATTCATGCGTTTTTTAGCGAACGCACGCATTAACGCTCGCATGAAGATAATTGAACATTTTTGTCAGGCGCTCACATGTACGCGGAAACGACGTGCGCAGACTCTGTCACGCGTAACAAGAAGCGGCGTACATATGAAGCAGCGTGCGCACGTCTGTCTGTCACTGTTTGAAAAATGTTGTTACGCGTTCACACGCACGTGCGGTCGCCGATTCTGATGCTGCGCGGCCGGAATTGATCTGCTGTGCGCAACTACTCCGCGTAACATGAGCGTGTAATGTAGTTGCCTCCCCTGGTTGACTGAAATGAACAGGCCAACTACATTACACGTTCAAGTTATGCGGAGTAGTTGCGCACAGCAGATCAATTCCGGCCGCGCAGCATCAGAATCTGCGACCGCACGTGCGTGTGAACGCGTAACAACATTTGTCAAACAGTGAGAGACAGACGTGCGCACGCTGCTTCATATGTACGCAGCTTCTTGTTACGCGTGACATACAACCTGCGCACGACAACGCACGCACGCACGCACGCATAACAAATAACCATGCGTTCACACACACGCTGCTGCGCATCTTTCTAAGTGTTTTGACATCGATTTACCTTCATACACACAGACACACAGACACACACACACAGACACGACACACACACAACATCTTTTACTTCCCATCCTATAGTCTACTGCAGGTTCATTTCTTTTTCTCCACCCGTCAGATCCCTGAACCCTGATGAGGGTCCCGACTTTACAATCCAGACTCGCGAGCTCAAGACAGACTTTTGTTATTTTGTTAACACAATTGCATTTGGAGTAATTCTCTGATTTATTAAGGAGAGAACCTGTGTGCAGACAAGCTTCTTTTGTCAAAGGACAGAAATCAAATCTATCTAACCCAAGGCAGCCACCCCCATCTCTTACCTGTATATGAGGATATCGTCTGTGGAACTGTTGTACTGGATCTGGTACATGCGGACTCCTGGTATGTGGTTTTGCGGGGGCCATCTGATGGTAGCAGAACCCGACGTGAGTTCCGACACACTGACCCTCTGCTGGTCAGACCGCGACTGCCCGCCGCTGACATTGGACTTGATGGATGTGGGGATGTCGGAAGGCCCCGGATCGGGGTCCAGTTTCGGGTCAAAATGTGGAGAGGGGTTGACGACTAACTCGACAGGAGCGGTGGCCTCCCCAGCTGCATTGGATGCTATACACGTGAACTTTCCAGAATCCTACAAACCATCGGAAAAGAGTACCATGAAGAAACTCTTTAGCTTTTATTTGCTTCTAACACGGCATCATTGTGGGAGTTAAACAACCATTTGAACAAATTTCACATGGACAGAGTGTAAAACAAAGATTTCTGGTGGCAAGCTAACAGCTAATATGCTAGTTTTCCTGCTAAATACAGGCAGTAATCTGCAGTTCCATAATGTACTTCAATCTGGAATCAATATGTAAAACAAAATGTCTACTATTAATCATATCAGTTTCCAATATTGTAAATTAAAAACTGGCAAAAATGATAATAATTCAATATTAACGTATTAAGATGAAAACAGTTCATAATAACAAAATGTTACATTTTAACAATGTACTTCTAATCCTGCAAAAAAGCACTTCTGTCAACATAGCCAATGCTTCGTAAATGTATTGACACAAATATCATCAAGAGCTGCAGAATAAATTGGTTTGGGTATTTTAAACTATATGGTGAAACAGCAATGCATAGAAAGTAGACCAACTCCATGAAAATGAAACCATGTCTCTACCTTGACTGAGGCCTTGAGGATGTCCAGTGAGCCGTTCTCGTAGCAGACGGTTCTGGACGTGTTGCCGATCAGCTTCCCATCAGGACTGACCCAGTGTGTGGAGGGCTCCGGGTCTCCGACGGACTTGCAGCGCAGGCTGACCTCCTGACCCTCCATCACAAACATCTTGGAGGTGTGGCGAGTTATCATCGGCGGCTCGCAAACAAACTCCTCCTGTTACGGGACATCAGACACCAGAGTTCACTCCAAAACTCTTGTCTACACAGCTGCAGTAAAAGTGAAGTGCTACCAAGGGGAGACATGCTGATTTTCAAACACTTCCTGGGATTTAAACTGATTTTGATTGACCAAAAAATCAATTATCCAAGAGAGCATCAATTCAAAAGGAGAGGATCTTTTCTGTGCATAGAGACTTTGGTTGATTTCCAGTGGTTTGTTCTTATAACAACAGAAGGAGTTCAATTGCATGTGAAGATTAAGTGAGTTTCTCAGTCCTCGCAAAATTTAAAACCCACCCACTGGTACCTAAGCCAGAAATAAAGCCAGCCAAAACCCTGGTGGAGTATTATTGCTGGGCCATAGAGGGGCTGCCAAGGCTTACTGGGGCTTACTCATCATTCCTAGCACTCAGTGCCTCTTCAAACCCCTGCTTCTTGGGTTGTTACCAGTAGAGAAGATTGCTGACCTGATGACCGCTGGGCTCCAGCTTCAAACGCAGCACCAGTGCCTTTCAGTCTTGTATTACAGTCTAACCCTCAATTGCTCCTGTGAAGTTCAGGGTAAAGAGCTGTGATTGACTGGGCTGCTCCCTGATGCGATAAGTGCGTGGAAGTGTGAAAGTAAGAGTATGCGAAGAACTGTATGAAGTATTCATATGGTGTAAATATCAGGTGGGGAGGGGGTCAACTTTTCCTGAGAATTGAACCTCTTGGATTGTCGAGCAGATGAGAACCAAGCAGCTTTCATGGCTTTCTAAGCGGCTGATGGCGGACTGCTGATGGATGCAGTGGAGGCCCACTTGTCCTTGCAGCTGGAAAGAGGCTATTAACTCTGTGAGTATTAATATGGCCGGACACTTTGGTGACATGGAGGTCTCTGGATCGACCTCTTTACAAGGCTAATCCTCTTATAGTGATCCTACAACACCTCTCTGAGGGAGGCCCATGACTATTACTGGAGGTGAGGCAAAGGTCTGTACATCATCCTCTCTGAGATGATACCAATTAATCCCATCTTTATCTCACGGTGCACCTCCACTTATCAAAGAGCCCAGAGGGTTCGACTCCTGAAGATCTCCAGGTGAGGTAAAACCCTCTATATCATCCCCTTTAACATCTTGAACTGCACCATTTTTTTCTGTTATCTCTCCGAGTATCAGGATAGCTCTGCTAGCGTATAGAATTAGCTGCTGAAGAACAGCAGGTGAAGAACTGATCTCCCAGCAGCTCCTCGACCTTTAGTCTCACCAGCTTACTGCATTATGCAGCAGCAACACACCCCCGAGCTGCTGTGTGATGGCTGTCGGCGTTGAGAATATGTCAGTAATGGAAGATCAACAGATTAACTTTATTATAATGATACTCCTGCGGCTTTTCTTCAGGTAGCAGTAGCTGCGTTTTATTCTAATGTGATTCACGAAAGGGCTTCACAATTAAACAAATATTAATTGTGATCACAATTTTGGCTCCTGGCAATTAAGTGAACACAACGAAGTACATAGCATCACTTTGAATATCGTGTTTACCAGAGATGTGCTCATACATTTCTTGGGAATAAGCTAATTAGTATGAAAAAAGCATTACAAAAACAAAAGATCGACCGAAGAAATCTTTGACGACTAAAACCAAAATTGAGGAAGAGGGGGCAGCACTAGCGGCGCCAGGATTTTGATTGTGGGTGGGCCACAAGAAAAGTGGATGGGCCAATTAAAATAAGCCAAAAAAAAAAAAAAAAAAAACGGGGTTCCCCTTCATCTCTGTTTCAGCACTGAGGACAGCGACTCAGTAGCCTACCTGTGTGGCTCTTGTGTCGCTGTCCTCAGCTCAGTGCTGAAGCGGACAAAGACCTTGGCAGTAAGCCTGACTTCATTTATCTCTTTTGAACGTTCATACAACAAGACTGAAACGGAATTATATCTTTGGAGGGTCTATTTAATAGCTACCGTCTGTGTCTATCTCATGGATCATGGTCTGTCTGTTCTGTCTGATTTCTCATCTCAAAGCTTGCGCGCCAAAGTCATTCATTTTATTGGATCACTTGCTGGTGACGATGCAGCCTGTGGGCGGGCTTAGTAGTCCACACGGGGTAGAAGCCGCTGATTGGCTGAGAAGCTTTCACTCAAAGCTTTCCTCAGGCTGCTTATTGGATGAACAGCTAGAAAGAAAATCACTCACTAATCAGTAGGCATGAGTCAAAATGGGCGGGCCCAGGCCTAAAATGGGTGGGCCCAGGCCCACCAGGCCCAATAGTAGCGCCGCGCCTGGGGGGCAGCCTCTCTGCAAATCTTAAATCAAGCGCTCCCTAAACTAACAGCAGCCACCAGGAGGCCATCCAGATGTTTTGCCTTCACTTTTGGAGGGCTGTGTTGCCACTGCAGATGGATTTCCAGCCCCCTTTATCCTTTATTCCATTATCTGACCCAAAACTGCACAAATTAAATTTTACGTTTCCAACCAGACTTTGATATCACACGTGTTGCTTGAACGTGACGCAGGTTTTACAGCTGAGCACGGAAATATATGGTCGCCCATAATGTTGGAATAATTTGCAAAAGTCTTGTCTTTTACAATGCCAAACACATGTTATGCATGAATACGTTTTCACCTGGGAAATTGTGACACATAATGTAATCATTGCACCTGGTCAAAAGTGATTGCTGATGCATTTAAATTGGGAATAAACAGAGGATTTTGTGTAGGACTAGTAATATGTTGATCGACCAATCACGTCACGTCTCACACTAGTGAAACACTTGGCCTGTTAGACTTAAATGAACTACCAACTTACATAATTTATTTTTCTAAACCCAGTTTTTTTTTTATGTACTTTCTAGGTTGCCTTCGTAACACGTCTCAAGAGACGTCTGAAAATAACTTTAGTCACATTTGCAGTACTGTTAATGTGCACTGTCTTTATTAAATACACCAATAAATAAATAAAGCCATGCTCATAAAGACTAGATCTGGGTTAATTTGACTCTAAACCAGATCCTGGGGATCTGCTGTGAGATAAACCAGAGCCTCTCATGTCTCCTCTCTGTCGTCTCATTCCACAAGGGATAAAAACATAATGCAGCATCGTGATTCTCACGCATTTGCATATCAAACTCCATGACTCCACACTTTCAGTGAAAGGTTGGCTCCTGTGTGCCACCAACCATCTGCGCTGCTCAACTGTCCTTGACAAAGACAGTGATGCTGCTTCCCCTGGTTGCCTGAAAGTTCAGACACCAACAAACATATTTGGCTGCAGGCTTTTTAGTGGGTTATAACACACAGAATGCAATTTCTATGACCAATACTTTTAAATCATGCATTTGTAAGATGACAGAATTAGCCAGCTAATGATGACTTGGGGCTCCTGTAATCAAGAAATACCATATTTGTGTTATTATTCTCACAATAGAAAACAAGATCAACCTTAGGGCACTTTAGATGACCACTGTTTGCATTTTCAGCATTATTTGTCAAAGCAGGTACACCTCACTGTGTGCTGTGTGCACATAAGAGATAATATAACACAGAACCTTATTAATACCAATATATCCATCCATCCATCCATTGTCTACCGCTTATCCTGTATTCAGGGTCGTGGGGGGGCTGGAGTCGATCCCAGCTATCATTGGGCGAAGGCAGGGTATATATATATATATATATATATATTATCCTTCATTTTTGCCTTATTATTTATATTCATCTTATTTAACATTCTAATCTATTTTTCATAAATTCAATCTGAATGTGAATCTATCGAAGTTTAAATGCCATTTTAAGAGTTTTACGCATATGATATGTTGGGATACTATCTTGAATCACAATTATGTTGGCCAGGATAATTGGCCCATGCTGACTCCCAAAAGAGTACTGAAGTGGTGCAAGTGTGATAATGCACTTGGAGGTGTTGCCCTCAGCATTACTGCAGGAACTGGAACAAACCTCTCTAATGGTCCAGAAGTATTTCCCAGCCAGTTCTCTAGGTGAAGCACAGGTCTCCAGGTCGTCCTCTCTGGTCAGTCTGCGAAGCCACACCAGCTCACAGTTACAGTGCAGAGGGTTCCCACCGAAACTCAACACCAGCGCCGTGAGAGGAGAACCCTTTGTCTTAGCATAGACCGGGATCCGCAGGAACAGCGGGTCCGGAGGAATCTTCTTCAGCTTGTTGGACGTCATGTCCAGTCTGGTGATGGAGACAGAGACACACAAGAACATTTCTTTTCGACATGTATGGAGGGTATGGAAGGGAAACGGCTGACTTGTTGAAATAATCAAAACACTTGTTTTAAAGTTTTCTTGACAGCATGTTTGGTTCAGAAGAAAAAGGAGACTATCAAATCCACTTATTGAATCTATTTTAAATGTATTTAATAGGCTTGACTCTCAATCATTTAAACAAAATAAAGTATGACAAACCAAGGATGGAACGAAAATGGCAAGTAGATTACATTGATGGTAACCCAATACTAGTAGCTCGAATATTTTAAAGATATTTGATGGACTTTGGGCTATTCTATCAATTAAACTGAACTTTGAAGTTACGATACAACCGGCATTTATGCTAGCTAACTTTCCATGAATGTTGCTTTTATCTTTTATCTCCAAACGTGTGGCAACGCTTTGCTAAGGTCCTTAGGGTGATGGCTGTTGATCGATATTGTTGATTAATTTTATATGGGCCTAATTGTCATCTTATGTGTGTTTATTGATCGGGTGGTTTGGCTAAGCTAGCGGTAGCTGTAACGATCAACAGCCATCACCCTAAGGACCTAAGCAAAGCGTTGCCACACATTTGGATAGATTAATTAGAAAGATAAAAGCGACATTCATGGGGAGTTAGCTAGCATAAATGCCGGTCTTTAGCATCGTAATAAACTAGCAAATTTGCCACTTTAAACTAGCAAATTTGCGACTATTTTTCTCAAAATTTGACCACCTCTCTCGGCTCCGTCCCCCCCAATAGTGGCCCTAATACGCCATCGTAAGTTTATGTTGTTTCTGTCAGGACAGAAAAAAAAGGGTGTAGGCACGAACAATATTACAATCAAAACACATCAGTTTGAAAGTCGTGCTGGGCAACACAAAAAAAGGGAGACATCCTCTCCAAGTACACGAATCACTAGATTTCAGTTTTCTGACTCACTACTACCCTGAGACTGTATTGGCTGATCAGAGCTGGATAAAGCCGATAAATACTGTGACTACTGCAGAGTCATTTGTCCTGGAAATGATGGCCGATTGTGACCTTCAGTGAAGACTAAAACCTAATGTTAGTGGGTGTTATTAGGTTTTTCTGTCCAGTAGGAAAGACGGTTGGAGCTAAACAAGTCATAAACATCCACTGAAGGCGTATGGATCTAAAACTGTTTCCATTTTTTTTTTTAATGAAAAGGTCTGAAAACCTCATGTTAAGAATTTCCATCTATTCCTGGCTGCAACCGAGGTTCCAGTGGGGAAGTTCAGTCATGTAAAGATCAATTCAGGTATTTATTTGCTTTTCAGAGATCAGAGTGTCCCAGTCTCCCAGCGACATCACCAATTCAACATGCTGAATCCACCAACAATGGCAGACTAGTGTCAACGGGGCCAGACACATGGGAAATCCTAAAGCCACAGACACTCAGACATCCCGACATTGGCCTAGGGTGTGTCAGGGCATTGGAAGATATCTTGCCCCCTAGTGGCCAATTCAACCAATTACAGTTTTTTTTGTCGATGGCTAAACGACAGGGGTCTCTCTCACTCTTTCTCTCTTTCTCTCCCTCTCTCTCTCTCTCTCTCAACATGCAATTCCAGCAGCTGAATCAAAGACTTCTGAGAATTCTGATGATGTAAGAAACTTCTAAGTGCATTAGAGGGAGATGGGGCAGGAGTGACATTGGGCTCACACTAAAGAGAGAGAGTCACTCACACACCATAACATCACACTAATGTGCTCCAACAGTGGACAAACATTCCAGGGTAATTTTTTGTTATTTCAGCCACTCTGTCTCTCTGGGTATTGAACGGTAATTTGCTGACTCAACCATTAGACCTGATGACCGGTAATAATGTAGGTGATTCAAACATTCACTGTCGTCAGCAACAAACTAAATCTATTTTACCCTTAAGTCTCCTCAGAAATATTAGGTAACAGTGATGACTTAACAAGAAGTTAATAGCTGTTGGGAGCAGCGAGCATGCTGCACTTCACTAAACTCAATAATGGTATTTCATGGGCAGCAGCCTTGTGGTGGGTATTTATTTGTGTGTGTGTGTGTGGGTGAAACATGCACCTGTGCACATGGACAGTGTTTCACCAGCTGGTCCATAAGTTCTGTGTCTCCAGGGCAGAAATAACCCATTACAGCCTTTTTAATAAATGCATGGCTGTGTATGGAGAACTTGGCTGGTTTTCCTTCTCGCACATTAATGACTGTTGGCACTAGGGACGTAAATTGAAATTGATCACTGTTAATGGGCTTTCAGTGTTGTTTTTTTGGCCGGAGAAGACAATTGCACAAATGCAACCACATATAATAGGACCAATCTTTACTGGGAGCGTTTTACGGGCAGAGGCCAGAAACAATAAAGCAAGTGAAACATTGGAAGCAAACAGGGCTTTATGCCTCCTATAATCAGAGAGCTGTCATAGGATAACTGGTACTACTAGTCCCCTGCTGACTCCTGATTCATGACCTTTGACCCCTCCCATTCTGTGCTGTAACAGGTTTCTGGCAGCGTGTTCTGCTTTAGGGTGTCCCAGTGAAGTAAGATCCCCCGTAATGTGAATATTACCCAAAGAAACAGTGCTCTATAAGAAATAGGGTTCAAATAAAATATTTAACATCTGATTGGACTGCAAAAAGTGTCAAACTATGATATTTCTCTTCTAAACTAACCAAGTTGTTTTGTTGCCTAAATCTTATGATGGTATTGCATAAAAATAAACTGTCTCTAGATATTTATGTAGAATTGTTTATTATTAGAAAAAAACAATATAAATTCATGAACACAGTCCTCATTTTCTGCAGGTTGGAGTGAGATTGAGGACAATTCTGGTCCGTGTGTCTGAGGAGTCTGCTTCAATAATAATAATAATAATAATAATAATAATAATAAAGTAACTATAGATTTGAATTTGTATTTTGTGTGTTAATATGTGTAAACACTTCCAGAGCAAAGTTGTGCTCAGCAGAGGAGCAGTCCGAGGTCACAGATCCTCATTCTGTCTCTACAAAGTAACATGTAATATCATCTACTACCGACATGGTGAGGCCCAGCTGCTCCAGTGGAGCTGCGGAGGAGACCTGCTCATACTGGGCATCTCCCAGCTGTGAGCAGCTGATGAACGATGCTTCCGTGAGCCTCAAAAAGCTCAACTCCTATAGAAGTGAGGTCTGACATGGAGGGATTGGTATCCCACCGAAAGCTTTCATTTTCTGTGTAATTGCTTTGAAAATCAATGAAATGAAGAAGCGGCTCATCAGGGGGACAAAATGGGTGAACAAAACTTCATTGGAAATTATTTTAATTCTGATGATTCAGTCAAAAGAAAGAATCCATTTAAGGTACTCCCAGGGGACAGGAGCCCTGTAGCTCTGTGATGAGTCTTTTATTCACTTACTTTTGTCCCTGGAACATTTAGAGTTCATGTGCAGAATCTGTTTCTCTTTTTGAATGAACTTCCAGTAATAATTAAATCAATGTCCATACAGTAGAGTACTTGTTTCTTCAGAGATCTCTGTTCTCTGCTCAGCTCTGGGCTTTTAGGAGTCTCGCTAAAGCACATATTGATGGTGGCCACCACTTACCTTCCTGTATTTAAGGGGTTTAACAGACATTTTAGAAAATGTACATGCTTTTGAAATAGAGGAGGAATATTGTAAAGTGGTATCATAACTTTAAAATCACACACATTTTTACATATAAAGCTTATTACTCAAATGATCGTGGTTTTCATACTTTAAAGGGACAGTTGTGATATTAAGAGATGTGCTTGTATGAGGACATTGTCTACAGTCAGCCCAGTCAGTGGTACTACAGTAGATGGAGTTTAGAGAAATAGACCTGAGAACCAGCAAAGCCATGTACTGCTGTGGACATACTGACTGAATAAAGGAGAAATCTACAGATGCATTTTGTATATCAGTCATAAATGTTCCACTTCTTCACCAGCGACTCTCTCAGTTCCTCCGTCTCGTTGGTGCTGAGCAGGTGGAGTTCAGCAGCTTTATGAGAGCTTGTTTGATGAAGAACTGTGGTTTGGTAAAAGTGCATCACACTGTGCATGTGCTGGAGGACCATGAGTTAAAGGAGGCTATAAACATCCATCAAGCTGTAAACACAGCCACAGCTGTATATTACACTCAACGCCGGTGCAGCGCTGCATGTTTACTGCACTCAGACATACGGGGGAGATAGTCTGTCTTGCTACAACAAGATCATGGTCATAAGGTTTAATCTGAAGGCCAAAGGAAGAAGGAAGACGTTGCACTTGGAAAGCTAACGTTAATGCTTGGCGATCTTCCCCCTGGATCCCTCCCTCCCTTACTCCCTCGCTCCTTCCCTCCCTCCCTCCCACCCTTGCTCCTTCCCTCCCTCCGTTGAACCCATGCAGGCTGCTGATACAGTCAAGTGTGATCACATGATTCTGACCTGGCCAGTTTGTGCAGGTTGGAGAAGATTCCCTCGGGGACGCTCTCTATGAGGTTATGGTCGAGGCTGAGGGTGTTGACGCTGACCAGCAGGGCGATGGTGTCCCAGGGGATTTCCACCAGGTTGTTGTAGCTCAGATCCAAGTCCTCCAGGGTCTCTAAGAAGTCCTGCATGGGGAGGGTAGAGACTGTGAGCATAATCAAAGAGTCAAACATTGACTGGTTTTGCAATATTGTCAGCAAATTGCAACAGTTTCCACAAGAGAGGAGGGAAGAACATGTTTAGAAAAGGAGATGAAAAGAAAAATGGAGGGTTGGATGGAAAGATAAAATTGTAGAGAAGGAAAAAAGAGAAAGAAAGAAAACTAAATCCAGGGGAAAGAGGGAGGACAGGGAACTGCAGGGAGAGACAGAAATGGAGATCAATTACCCCGGTCAATGTTGTGCACTCAAAACATGTTGTTTACTCTAATTGCCTCCATACAACTCTCACAATAAGAGCACCAGCGAAATGCCACGAGTCAGCACACATTACAATGAGCAGAAACACAAAGAGGGAAACAGAGAGAGTTGGGTGGAAGACTAACAGCAAGGGGGGTTGAAGCAGAGCGATAACAGCCTGTTGATCAGCCAAAGTGTTGCTGTCGTGGCTGTAATTGCTCTCATAATTCACACAATCGGGACACTGCCTGAATGTCACAATGCCTCGGCTCTCATTACAGTAATCTGAGCTTTATGCTTTCTGAACAAAGAGAATCTCATTTCATAACGACAAAGGGAACTTTAAAGAGCTGTTAGGAGAAGTTCATTGAGGTCTGTGAGCCGAAAGTCAGTGCTGTCCTCTCCAGAAAGATGACTCTGACTGGGTCATCCTACCAGCACTCCTCATGTCTAAACAACAAAATAAGTAGCCTTGAAATGAGTGTTAAGATGTATCACGTACAAGGTTTCTGATCTGTCAACCCTTTTGCTCAGATGTCTGGTTACGTTTAAGTGCTAAAACTACTTGAAGCTAAATTTAGAGACAGAAGAAAGATGTGTTAATCCAGCGACTGTAGATTGAAGTAAAAACGGGTAAAATAAAATATTTTCTGACACTCTAAGACTTCTTTGATAAACAATGAGAAGAGGAGGGAAGTAGAGATGCACCGATCAACTGGCTGGCAATCACAACCGGCTGGTTTTTAACACACACACACACACACACACACACACACACACACACACACACACACACACACACACACACACACACACACACACACACACACACACACTGTGCTTCATCAGTGTGAGTTTGAAGGAGATGTTTTCAAAGCAGTATGAAATAGATATAAGAGAGGGAATCAATCAAGCAAGAATCAAATCAAAGATTAAAAATCTAAATCAGTTTATAAAAATAACCACTAGATGACAATAACAATGTAACAGGCTAGCATTTAGATTTTTTGATGGTTAACATTTCCTAACCAAAACAGAAAGTCTGTCAGTGGTTTCTTAAAAAAGGAATTTGTAATTAAAAGATCAGAATCTGCCAAGAAAATTGCAATCAGTGCATCTCTACTTGTCGACTACGTGTTATTTTTACATAATAATCTTAGCTGACCAATGAGAGGCAGAAGGGAGAGATGTGTGGATAAAGGAGGGGGAGAGAGATGAGTTTCAGAAGGTCCGGTCCATTATAGGGTTCAGAGTTCACGTCTCTCTGCTTTCCCTTCATGAAAGTCCTGCCGAGGCCTGAGGGGCTCCTGAGGGGACACTTTTAATGAGCACAGACAGGACAGTGTCACTTAATGAAACGGGGAACACAGTTTATTTAAGAGTCCGGGTTATTAAAAAGGTGTCCAGCTGAGCGGAGGCTTGGCTGACTGGTGCTGAACATCAGAGTCAGAGCCAGAAATATGGTCACATAGCATCGACCCCCAGCACCACAACTAGTGCAAAGAGCTCCAATTGACTTTGCTAACTTTTTCAAACTGAGAATCTTGGTCTGTGTCTGAACGCTTGAGTGATGCACGTTATTGGACATGCATGGACGGTGAGAAATCTGCAGTGTTCTCCCTCAATACTGGACTGATTTAAAATATGTTGTCACCATTAGTTACTCTAGATACAAAAACATGGGAAATGAGGGTCCATCACTACTGCCTGCTCCTAATTCATTCATTATTTGATGCAGTGTTAGAGTTAGCAAGTTGTCCTCAATAACCTAGTGGTAGTAGCAGTAGTGTGGTGGTAGATGACAACCCGTTGACACAGCCAAGGCGTCAAATACTGCAGCTTGGTCGGTGCTCCTAGCGTGTCTTTTTGATGCTCCCACCTGCTGCATTGTGGGCAGAGCGACAGGTGTAGTAGAAAGATGGAGATAGCGCCGCTACCTGAAACGCTCCCTCTGATATGCTGTGTAGCTGGTTGTTGGCCAGGATGAGGTGCCGCAGGTTCACAAGGCCCTGGAAGTGGGAGTCGTCCAGCGTGGTGAGGCGGTTGGCATCCAAGTGGAGAGCGTGGAGGTCCTGGAGGTCGGCAAAGGCGTAGGGCCGGATCTGACTGATGGTGTTTCTGCTCAGGGTCAGGTGGATCTGGACGTGCAGAGAAAAACAGGACCAACTTTATTTATCTGCATCTCTGATTCTGAAAGTTTCCAGTTAAGTTTGTCATCCTTTGAAAGCTCTCTCTGTATATTTTATACCAGGAATCATTTAAAAAAGGTCTCACTTCTCTCATTCATTATCCCGGATATTAGAGTGACACTCTTTCTGTCCTCCTTTTCAGGGAGGTCAAAGGTCAGGGTTAGCAGCTGAGCCACCACCCTGTGACAATAGAGCAGGCTAGACACTGTGGGGATTAACCCAGCAGTTAGGTTACAGGATGGCCTTAAAACAGCAAGCCTGCCCGTCACCCTTCATTAATAATATAATTAGTAATTAATAGTAGAGCACAGTGGGTCAGTTGAGACGTGGAATTACAGATAAAATGGTCAAAAATAAGTCTGGGCTTCACTGAGAGGTTGCTATGCTGGGGTGGCGTGTCTGCAGGCTGATGAAAACCTCCACTCTACATGGAATACATAGATGTGTAGATGCGGAAATATTTTCTATTAATGCCCGAATAAGGTCAATCAACACCCACACATTTGTAAAGCTTTTTTGGAGAGTTGCCGTGATCACCAGAGACATCTGTGGCATTCTGTCACGCTCACCGCTGAGTGATTAAAACTTAATTTCCCACGTTGCCCCGCGTGTGAGCAAACATCATCTGTGCTGGTGCGATCACACCGGAGAGGAACCTTATTTTTCAAACACTAAAGGAAGTCTCCAGCTGCGCTGAGAGTCACTATTTGCACTTTGAATATCGACGATTTTGTGCGTTGTGAAGCCTCTCCACCTCCGTTAACATGATTACAGTGGAGTTAATTGGTGAAATCCGTACGACATCATAGATCTCACCTCAGTCAATATGTTGTGTTGGAAGGAGCAGATGTTCCCAATGTGTTCTGCGTTCAGTGTGGAATAAACACTGTTTATTTCTCTTTTAACCACAATTAACCATTACTCATCATCTGTGCTGCTCAGCTCATTCCACAAGTTCATCTGAACTCAAGTGATGCCATTTACTCTCTTCTAAGCACCCACTTTGCTCAGCTTTCCTCAAACACTATTGCTTCAAACAGTGATGTCCTACATATCCCAGAATGCCTTCTGATAGACCTTACATAACATATGTTTCCCTTCTGAAGGTTTTCCTTTCCTGCAGGTGGAGCTAACAGCATATTACCAATGCCAGTACCAGAAATGCTGTAAGCAATCTAAGGTCAGAATGAGTTACACTATAATTGTATTGGGCGAAGCTTAATATTAAAGTTATCGTGATGTATTGATGTAAGATTAAGTGAGAATCTTGAATAAATACAAGAGATGTTTTCACATTGATATCAAATAGATTTTAGAGGCTCTAAGCAGTTTAGAATTCATCACTGAAACTACTAATGACAAGAATGTTTAAATCAAAGCGAATGAGTAAATCAAATACAATATTTTATTTCAGCAAGTCACTGATTGCTTGTTCATCCGTTATACATCTTGGTTTTCTGGACCTTTGTGCTGATTCCCACCACAGATCCATTGGTCCCTCAGCATTGAAGTCTTGGATTGTGGGTTTCTCTAGTGACACCAACATCAGCTTGTGCATCATCTGGACTTTCAAAGATGACCTCCAGTCTGTCTGGATTCTAATTAGCTGGATCTGACCTTATTTTTATATGTTAAAAAGTGGTACTGCAATCACTTTCTAAAGCCTAGGTATCGTCGAACTACCATCAAACCCTGTTAATATCAGGTGATTTTGCTCAATCCTGGACTCAGTTTGATGAGTTATTCTTTCCGACATTATCTGCCGATGATAACTATAGTAAGTTAAAGGCAAAGACAAATGAAAGATGTCTTCTGCTGGGTGCTAAAACCTTTTTCATGCAACAGTTAAGAATCAATCACAGTTAAGAACATTAGCCACATCGTTGAGCTTTTATGTAACTTCTGCTTGTTGACTGCAATAGCTCACTGGCAACTACAGAAACAACAGAACAAAGTTGGATCGCATCCGTATCAGACTGCAGACACGAGTGATTGTGCAACTCAAAGTAAAAAATGCAAAGGCGTTGAGAGAAGTGAGCTCTGACCAGGCTGGACATGTTGGCGAAGTCGCGGTGCCTCAGCGTTGTGATGAAGTTGTCCATCAGCCTGAGCTCGGCCGTCTGGCGGTCGATGTTGGGCGGGACGAAGAGGAGGCCCGTCTTGGCACAGAGCACCGTGTAGGACGGCAGCAGGTTCTGGCATGTGCACCGCTTCGGACACAGCATGGAGGAGCTGCAGGGGGCGAGGGAGGACAGGAGGACGAAGACGAGGAGGAGGGGGCAGACCAGCGAGGAGATGGCATCCATGGCTATGTTCCTGCTGCAACAGAGAAAGAGAAGTGACAGCAGAAGTCAGTTCAAGTCGCTCTCAAACCGGATGTTAAAAATCCTGCAGGGGGGCGAATATCACTTTAACAACGTAATGCTTCACAGTAACAGTTGTGTCTTAATTTAAAGATTTTGTTGTTCGGTAAAGATCGTCATCTTATGAATCTATGAAGATTATTTGGCACAGTGACATAGCATGTGAGATAACAGCTGCAAATGCAACGTTAATGTATATCAGGAATATGACTTAGAAATCCATCCTTTATGCTTTCACTAACTTTGCACAAGGAGGCCAGAATTTGAAGGGGAAAAACTATCATAATAAATACTCCATGAGAGAGGGGAGGACAGATAAAGAAAGGGAGCAGGAGGGGAGGCAGAGAGAGAAAAAGAGGGAGGAGGATGGGGATACATTTAAGTGAAAGAGTTTGTTGGTGCAGCCTGTTTTTTTTTTCTTCTGCTGACTAAGCTGTCCTGGGAAGTGAAGAGAAAGTAAACATTAGGCTACTTATATGATCAATTAAGCTCCCTGCAGTCATGATTACAACGTTAGGAGAACATTACAGAACACAAATTGTCCTTTCCATGATTATCTGCCTCACTTCATAAATTTCATAGATGTTTTTGTACATAAAAATGAGAATCCAGTCGAGGCAATAAAGGAATAAATTTACATTGATATTGATTTCTCTCCATTCAGTTTGTATGTTCGCGTCAGTGGAGCGTTGAATAAATTCACAGGAGGAGTGACACATGCAAGAGGAAGGCATGCCAACACACGCACGCACACACACACAAACACACACACACACACAAACACACACACACACACACATTCATGCAGGCGTTCATACTCCAATGTGTACACACACTCTCTAGAAAGTTCCCCCGAGTTAGATGCAGATTGACTGGAGGAAGGTCGATTGCAAATAACAGCGGAAAGAGACATGCTCTTTTATTTACGGTGCTGAAATATTCAAGCTGTTCCTCAACTGCAGAGCAAAATACCGAGCAGGAAGTGTGCACATGTCCTCATAGCGGGGTAGAGTGCAGGATGCGGGCTAAATGTGAGGCAGCGACAGAGAGATGCAAAGGAATGAGATAAATTCAGTGGAAATGATGGAGAATTCAAAGCCCCACTGAGACGACACTCAAAGGTCAATGACTAATTGAAGAGTGTGCACAGGACGGGAATGTGAGGACTTGCAAGCAATAATGAGACAACGGAAATGTAATAATTTGTCACTTGAGTGAGTGTTTCAAGTTCAGTCCAGGTGAATCCAAAGTTGTATTGGCGATCAACGTGAGGTTGCAGAAGTCACGAGGACGTCTGACTAACAGATGACATGTGTTTAGTTAAACACACAGAGTATCACTTCCTGGTATTAGGTTAGGTTATTAGGTTGTTAAACAACCACCTTTGCTGATTGAAATCTGTGTGATGACATCATTTTCACAGACGAGGTCATGGGATCGAGTTATGAGGTAGGAACACATTTTCACATCGAAGTACACTGGTACGATGTGTCATTTAGTTTAATTTAGTTTCAATTCATCAGTTATGATGCCACACTGAGTGGAGCCAGAAGTTAATGCCACATATTTCTATTTCACCTGTCATGCTCTCAGATATGTCTGCTCGCTTGTGTGATAATTGATTTGCAGTGTCATCACCATCCATTTCTATACAACCAGTGTGTTTATAATGAAACGGTTTAATAGAGCACCGTGGTAGAAGAAGTACTCAGATCTTTAGGATACAGGTGTAAAAACACTGTTAGAAGAAATGTAGTCAAGACATAGTTTAATACCAAATTTAATGTCAGCTTCGTCACTTTTTACCCTGAACAAACTGGCATTCAAACAGCAGGCATTTTAACAAATCAATCAATCAGTGCTTTCATTTTCATTTAAATACATTTATTTTTAAGTTATTTTTTGGTACTTACGCTTTTTTACCAGTTCTATCAGATAAAACTTTTAGTGTTTTTCCCTGTTTTGCAGATGACTTTTAGTATTTCTGGTGACCTTTTAAACATAATTGTTTCTATTCAGTTGTTGTTGGGCTTGGAGCATTTCATTTGCATCAAGCCAGTGATTAATGGTGACATTTCATTATCCTGGTCATTGAATTGTGATGTTGGATTGTACCCCTGAACCCTCCATGTTCACGGTGGGATCTTGATCACTGCAGATCGGTTTGTGGGATTTAATCGCCTTGAGGAGTTGATTTGGATCCATATAATTGTTAAATAGGAAGTATTTCTGTCAGACGGATCTTTAGAAAACCCTGCTGGTGTAAGACGGAGGTGACCACTCAAATCCACCATGGACACACTGTCAATGCAGTGATGCCTTTTTAAGGTTATCTTGAGATTATTCTGCAGTAGAATTTAGGTGCAATGTGATGCTGGGCCTCAAAGGAACGAAGCTGCTCAGAGAGCAGATTTAATTTGTTTAGTCAGGTCAGCTCAACGTGAGGGAAATGGAAAGCAGCTCTTCTCTGCCTGCGTCGCCCTCTCCTCTGTCTTTAATCACTCTCTAGTTGACTTAAAGCACTTTTCATTTCATTTCAATTGCATTGCCCCTTTCCTCCATCCCTCCACTCATCTCTCCACCTGCATCCTCCCATCATCCGTCCATCCACCCACCCTCTCATCGTCTCTTCCTCTGTCTAAACCGCTGCCTCTATCCATTTCTCTGTATCTGTTCCTCCATCTCTGTTTTTATCTCTCTCTCTGACACATCGCAGTCTCCCAGTCATTCTGCCCCTTCATGTTCTAAAGGTGCGTTTGTGGAAGTCCCAGGTAAGCTGGGTAATCAAACGCCCTTCTGTCTAAGTTCATAACATTTCCCAGAGGTGCTCAGTGAAATTCACTGAGCTGTATTCACTGTGAATAGCAATACACTTTGGTTGGTTTACTACAGGGGCATGAACACAAAATACATTGTTTTATTTGAGATTTACTTGCAATAAAAGGATCAAAAGGATGCTGAAGTTATTACATAATGATGAAACGTTGTAAAAAGTCAGAAGTCATGGTTTGTTTCCGCAAGACGACAGGCAAACAACTTTTAAAATGCTTGGAGTTTGGATCAATTAGAGGTGGGCTATGCTAACACTGTAGCTGCAGTTAAAATAACATAACACCATCACCAAAACAATAGTGCCGATCACAAATGTGGAGATTGGGACTAAGAATGGCGACATGTTTGTTCTTCTTGTGCTAGAAGCCAATGCTACAAGAAATGGAGACAAGCCTGGTTCCCAGGTTGTTGCTGCAGGCTCTCGTCGGTCCAGCTTCAATGCTGAGTGGTGATAAAACCAGTTTCAATTCCTAAGGCACTGACAGGGGGACAGGAGGATGTTTACTGCTTATAGACAGAGACAACAAATCTTATCACCATTGTCTGTCACACACACACACACACACACACACACACACACACGCACACACACACACACACACACACACACACACGCACACACACACACACACACACACACACACACACACACACACACACACACACACACAGGTGTGAAGTGTTGGCTAATTATTTTAGCTAATAGGCTGAGATAAACAACAACAGCAAGGAGCTAGGGGGGAGAAAGGAGGTGAAATTAGCAGAGGAAAAGAAGAGGGAAGGAGGAAGAAAAGGTAAAGGGGATTCAGAAAAGGAGCGGCAAAACAGGCCAACAAGTCAAACGGAGGTAGAGGAGGATGAAGGGAGGAGCAGTTTGATGGGAGGAGGTGTGAGGAGCAGAGACAAGAGAGGTAGAAAGAAGACAAATTATTTTACAGAAGTTGCATATTCCATCCAGCTGGTGGGGATGTTGTGCTACATCTTTAGAAATGTGCACACACACAAAAAAACATGCAAACACACATGTGCGCACACACACACACACACACACAGCGAGAAAAGCGAGGCCACTGTGCTAAAGCGAGCTGTTGGCTGCTGGAACCGAAACAGAGTGACCCCCAGAGAGAAATGGGATATGACAGGGGTAGGAACACTTTTTATTTATCACACTGTAAATATTCTCATCTCATTTCCTCTCTGTCTCAATGAGCTGCACTGCTGCTGCATTAATCCACACAATACCCTCTACGATTCTCTCATCACATGCTGCTGTGGCTTGCACATGTCACAGTACACGGAATAAAACGAAAGTTATGAATGCAACAACGGTTCTATGCATCCTGGCAGTGCCTAACACTGTATATCTTCTACCTTACGCATGCGCAGGTATTGATATAAGACGCGTGTGACCTCGGGATGACACCGGCACAGGTATAACTTCCGGTGTCATCCGGCAGATCATTCCTCAAGAATCTTCTCGCGGTTCACAAGATTCCGAATGACTGAGAATTCTGGCGGCCATCCAGGATTCATAGAACCGTAGTTACATTAAGTAGCTTTCGTTCTATTTCATCCTTACTGACCACCAGAGGCAGTGCTTCACACTGGATGGCTTATATCCACAGAGTCACAGGGAATCCTGCGTACCCACCTCATAAGGACGTGGCAGAAGACCTCGGCCGAATGACTACGCCTAATGGACGGGAGGTGGCGACATTCGCTCAGTGATTTTTTGAGAATGTCGTGGAGACACTCCTGGTAGAGTGGCTTTTTAGCCCGGATGGTAGGGACTGGCCATTCGCCTCGTATGCACAGGCAACGACCTCCACAATCCAGTGGAACAGGCACTACTTTGAAAGAGCACAGTCTTTCTTTCACCGTAACTACAACTGCATAGGCTAAAGACACAATTAGATGCACATTTTTGTTGGTTGATGTGAATGATGCAACATTAGCATTCACTTATTCAAGCACGTTGAAATCTCAGCGTTGAGATTCTCATCCTGTCGTCACTGAATCAGTGATGGAGACATACTGTAGTGGTTTGTGGTCACTCAGAGTTCTACGATAGAACCTCACATTAGTACAGAGATCGAACAAAACTATGTGTATAAACCAGAGACTGTCTTTGGTACAAACAACAAGGCCCCTCAACCAGACTCCATTCAGAAAACAAGCATTTTAAAAATTGTTTGCTTGTCGTCTAACAGACATATCTAACAAAACATGACTTCAGACTTTTTACAAATTGTCGTCATTATGTAGTCATTTCGGCATCCTTTTTATCTGTTTATTACAATTATTCATAACAGAATAGTTTATTTTGAATTCTGTAGTGAGCTAAATGTGTCTTGCTATTCACAGTGAATACATCTCAGTAAAATCCACGAGAACCTCTGGGTGATGTTATGAACTCGCATGTCACTTGATTACCCGGTATATCTGGGAATTCACAACAGGTACAAAGCAGCAATAGTGGTAATTTCAGCCATGATGGATGAAACATTGTTGGTGTCTAACCAAGGAAACGCAAATAAACACAAATGATCCTGGGGTCAAAATCATGTAAGTAATGCAAAGCCAAAATTTGCTTCATGTTTGATTTGAACACACTGAAAGAGCTGATTTGGCTGAGAGAATGAACTATACTGGCTGTGTTCATCTGGCTGATTTTCTATGTTTTAGAACAACAATGAAGCTCCACGGCACAGACAAAGAAGACAAATCAGGCTTTGATTCACACAACACTCATTAGTAGATACATTTATGTTCGTCTCCTCACTAAAATAGTGGTTAATAATACATTCTCTCAATGCTAACTTGCTTGACTTAATCGTATTTGAATATAAATATCAGCTTTAATTTAGAATGATCAAAGTCAATAACAGTCAGTCTTACAGAAGTTAATTTGCAGGAACGTTCTTCTCTCCATTTCTCTTAATAAATATGCATCTCCTCAAATATAATCCTGACAGGCAAATCTCCAAATTATCACAAAATCACTGCAACTCATTCATTAAACACTGATTTTTTTAAACTGGGTTGCATGGTATCAACAAAGTGGTACTTACTGACAAGAAGGAGATGCTATTGCATGTGAAGGAAGATGTAAAAGATAAAGACTGAAACAAGTCAAGTGTAACAGGATCTATGAACAACAAGGATAAGATCAAATTAAATGCTTTTTATTCATTCCCTTTTTGTCTTAAATCTCCTCACACTAATAGTATTAGATGCATTCTTGTGATATGGAATTCTATTACAGGAGCTCATAAAAACTATGGATGCCTTATGTCCTCTCAGGTTTTAATGCTGCCCTTAGTGAATAGAACTAAAAGTTCAGCGTGGCTTAATTAGAGCATAGAATGTGGTTTCACAATGTGCTGAAGCTTCCCTGTGAAGCTCCATACGCCAGACAATATTTCGACTGATCATGGACATCTTACAGCAGGCGCTATGAAACTGAGCCGCCTGCCTGCCTGCCTGCCTGCCTGTCTGTCTGTCAGGCTTGCTGCCTGTCTGTCTGTCTCACAGTGCTTCTCTGCCACACCAGCTTCCTGTTGATGCTTCTTGAATGATTTCAAATGGGATTAAAATCAAGAATGACTGACATCCACACAGAGCCAGCTACTGAGGAGGAAGTCTGAGCAGCATTCATTCATATTAATACGGACTTGTGTTGCCATTCATACCGATGACAGGCTGCGGACAGCAGGAGGACATCAGGATGCTGGATGCATGTGATGCTTTTATATAATCTAATGAGGTTGATTAACACACATGTGGAAGACGAGTCTGGCCAGTACGAGTTAATGCTTGACACCGACTACTTTGCACAGGTGCAAAACCAGAGGATTACACAATTGGACATAATGCGCTGGTTCACAGGTGATAATCTGACTTGGCACGCATTTTTTTCGCCCCAACCTGCCGCTCAACTGCTCAGTATCTCATCTGGACATGCTGTCAGTTTGCGTAATTCGTCCCCATTTTTACACTGTCCTGGAGCTTTCATATTTGGTAATCGTCTCAGATGCTTGGGATGCTGAAAGCCTGGCGTCATCCTTCTCCTAATAACACACAGGAAGAAAACGTCTCTGACAAGCTAACCGTTAGCTAATTTGCCCGGAGAACCACTCCACTTTAAATTTGATGATTTTTACCAGAGGTTTGGTTTCGAACAATATCCTGCAGCGGGTGGGCACTCAGGTGTTTAAACTAATTAATTTCTTCCAAAGGCAGATTTTTAAAATCTGTGCAGTAGAAGATAAACCACATCATTCATACTGTTTAAAATGAATGCTGACTTCTGCCAACTATCAGCACGACAGTAAGATAACTGATAATCAGCCAAACAAACTGCAGCAGAGCCACAGCCAATCAGTCTGTCATGACATAAATGTAATTAATGATTGAATCAAAACACCAATTTAAAAACTATTCTTTCCACTGACATTAAATGGTGGAATAATGACAAAATATTTGTACAGCATACAGAATAATATTATTTTCTAAATTACCCCAAAAATCACACTTTGTTCTGCTGCAGACATTCCTCTCTTTAAGTGATCATGCTGTTTATTCAGGGCCAATGATTGCAAAGTATATAAGCAAACATGATTGATGTAATTATAAACAAAGCTTTTGATTTGTTGACCGAAGGAAGTGAATCACATAATGAGGCAGGCCGACAAAGTCTTATTAATGTTTCTTGACCGAAAAAAAGCACATAAACACCTTTAACAATAAGAGCTGAAAACAAGAGTCCATGTCTCGATTCATGATATGCATCTAAATAAATCTGAAGTCATGAGTCATTTAGAATCTGCTGCTTCGATAGCTCCAATACCAATCAACGATTTTCCTACACAGGCAGTCATTATTCATGTCAGATGATGCAGGTATTAGCAAATGGAACGCAAATAATAAAGACATTAGATAATTGGTGAACACATATGCATTTGTAAAGCTAAACCCTGTAATGTGAGGGATGTTCATCAAGAATGTGTGCTGTTTTTCAAACAGAGAAGAACCACATCATCTGCTGTCAGCCGCCGAGCAGCTCCATGGGAAGACTCAGGGTTTAATAATAGATTGAAAGCATGTATTTGAAGTTGTAGTCCAACAAAGCAACCGTCTCCACCGGTAACTAGAAAGCACTCAGAAAGGCACAAACGATTCTCCTCAGTTTCAGGCCGCAGAGTTAAATTCCTCATCTGCCCTGATTGGATCTTCTGCTGATACAGTAAGCAAACTTCCCAACTGCAATACTGTTCTTACATGAATGCAGCAGCACTTATAGATACACATTAATGTCAAATGACAGAGATCTCCCCAGCGATGCTGCAACAACATGTTTACGCAACTAATAGTTTACAGCCGACAGAAGAAGAAACCTTTTAAAGTGTGCGTCTTTATCAACACAGCAGAGAAGCAGGCAGGGGGAAAAAAGCCATTTCAATTAGCATCATTCACTGTAATTTGTACCAATGGCATGTTAGAGGATTTCGCATTCCGTGGGAAGACTGTATGTCATGAAAATTGTCACGTATATTGAAATGTCATTTCATTGCGACAGTCATCACTGTTACGCTGATTACAAGGCACGCTGGGTAAAGCTGGCAGCTCCTTGCTTCAACTGTGAGCTGTAATCAATATCACTCATGCCATTTCAACCAACAGGAGCATCTCACATATTTTAAACCCTCTCAGTGTCACCAATCGCTATGTTTATTATTGTTTCCTAAATGTTTTGCCGCTGCAATTATTGGATATTTAATTTGATGCCAGGACATTGAGGAAAGAATGCCATCACCATCCGCATCATACCAGACATTTCACAGAAATCAATCCAGAGCTGTCACAAGGTTCTTCTCTCCATCAGCCGTTAACAGCTTCACGTTTCTGACCACGAGCAGCTTCTTTAGATTGAAACCTGCATTCTGTCGCGACTCAATAGTACAACATTTGCTGCCAAGAATCGAGTCTCAGACAAAACACACTTGTTTTTGAGGAATGGTTTGGCATCAAGCTGCTCAAGTCAATGTCGGCAGGAGATATTGACCATCGGCAGGGTCTATGTGTTGGGATATTATAATTTAACCACGATTCAGTAAGACATAAATAATCCAAATTAAGAGTGAGTCAATAGGTGTTGAACTTTATCTCATTTTGGTATAATGCTTCGTTTGTTTAAATGTCCTCCAACAATACCCTTTGGTTTGGTCTTTGAGTACTATGACATTTGCATGATTTACAGTCTCAAAAAATCTAAATTGACTTTGTTTACTGGCGGTTCTGTCACTGTGCGGGCAGGATTTGCTGGTTGCCTGTTTCACTGTATATTTTCTTTCCGTTGTCAATTGATGACATGAGCGAGATAGTTCTGACTCTGTTGATAGACCAGATTCATCTGCGTGAAGTGTAGAATCACAGGTTAGTTGTTGAGGTTCAGGCCAAGTGGAACATGTCTGTTGGTTTCTTTCCTCCAGTGGAAACATGCTGTACAAGCCTCGTTTCAGCTGGACCCGATTGTGCACTCTGATGGAGGCAGCACTTGATCCTGTAGAGCGCCCTATCTGGGTGAAGAGGGGAATCACCGATGGGTTTCTCGCTGCTCAGTAAACAGTGATTCCATTTGGAACAAGTCTGTTATTTCAGTCCCTCCGGTGCAATCATGCTGGACTGGTATTGTTTCTGCTGTGTCCAGATGCACAATTTGCCTGTGGGTGGAACTTCTTAGTGGACCTGGGTTGAGTTGTATATCCCCACTTAGTAGCAGCAGGACCAGTAGAGTGCAAGCATGCCATTTGCTTCTCTTGGTGATTTGTTTGCTGTCTTTTCCATTGTTATATTCTTTCTGCCAGAAGATGGAATAAGTAACTATCCATGTCCAAAATAAGTCAGTCTTGGTGTGTTATTCAAAGTAGATGATTGGTTACTTGCCAAACAAAGGCCTTGGACAGGTGAAGCAATAAGAAGCCACAGGCAAAGTGACAATGTCCAAACATATCCATTTTCTCTGTACCTGGTATTGGGGTCTTTATTTGAATCCTTGCATTTCTTTGAGTTAGAGCATTTTTATTGAAAAACAGGTGTGGAGCCTAAAGGCGGGTCCACACCGGACCGAAAATCGGCGTCTTTGAGAGAGTTGGCGTCCGTGACATGAGTCTCCTTGGTGTGGTCGCTCGAATCGGCCCACGTCGGCGTTCATTTCAGCCGATTCAAATGTGTAATCCGCCATTCGAGTCGGCCATATTAAGTAGCCCGACTTCATTTACCGACGCGAGTCGGGCAGTCGGTACGGTGTGGACCCGCCTTAACAAACCACACCCACCCTCGGCGGCCATGTTTTTCCCCTTTTTCCTCTGTGAAGAGAGAGATAGTCCGCACAGGGAGGTGGACGGTCAAACAAACTGTTGTTTGTGTCCCGTGTGAAACTAAAAGTCAAGTTGACATACATTGAACTCAACATTTTCTTGTGATTATCAATAATATGGTTGATGTTTTCTTCTCTCTCTGGGGGAATTCAGCCTACCTAGACAACCCGGCAACGCTACTCCACAGCTGCCTCTACATGGACCTGGGAGCGTGACACCATTGTAACGGTTGAGGTCCTGGTGTGCAGGGTTTTGGATGTGCTTCACACACACAGCAGCGGGGGTGATAAAACTGCTGCTGCTCTGCTGCCGAGACACGTTGACGCATTGAAACGAGGGTGATGCATCTTCACGTGGGTGTTTAGACGTTTGTTTCATGCCATCACTGTGTGTTGTTGCGAGTACATAGTGATTTAGTTTGCGCATTGTAAATGATAATGGCAGGTTATTATTGTGGCGTTGAGTCTGGCAACAAAATCAATTCTAAACTCAATGTTCACTTACTTATCTATTATCGTTGTTTCAACAGCCTACCTGAACGTCTCAATGCATTCCCCATTATGAACATATGGTTTGTATTTTGTTTCATTAGATCAAAATCTGCATAATACGTAGAATTAATCATCGCTGTCATCTACTTTATTGTGTCCTAATCATTAAACTGGAGATCCCCCCTCGGGTATCTATTTATACTTAATTACTAATTACTTACACTCTATTATGAGCTTAAATTAACCACGTGCTGTGAATTGTAAAGCATTGTCACTGAACACATGTTTCATAGACATTTTCAGCTGTTACAGGTGTCATTCAGGTATGTGAAGGCAGCATTACCAAACAAGCGTCAGTGAACTGAAGGGCTAGAATAAATGTTTTTTTAATTAATTCAAATGCTCTAAAAGGTCCTGATTTGTTCCTCCTGTAACCATTTAAAACCATCATTGTCTCTGAGATTTGACACTGATTTCAGGCACAGAATGCTGCTCACACTGGGCCCATCACTGTTGCTGTTCTTTTCTCTGCGGTGGTGTATCTGAGCGTTGCCATTCATATTAATGCCACTGCAGCCGGTATCAATCACTGTCCAGCAGCTCCGCTCCTTGTGAACGCAGCTCACCAGCAGCGTGGAAACTGCCTCAAAGGCTGCGAAGATCAAAGTCAAACAAGAATCAGCGTTGCCTTCCATAAAAAAAATCAGTTAATAAGTCTTTGATCACGCACATTGCACTTCTCCAAATCAATGATTTTTGGCTTTTGTCCAGAAAGCTCATTGTGTTTGCTCCCGTTTGATCACAGGATTGCAGCCAATCAGTGATTCGGTGTGTGTGCGTGCGTGTGTGCCTGCATACATTGGAGGTGCGAATGATATTATGATGAAAGTTTACTGTTTGGCTTGGCTGTAAAAACTCTCGACAGCTCTGATCAACGTCGATTTTCTCTTTATATTTCCAGGAGAGACTTAAAAACACAGGCAGCATTACCTCACTCACATTCTCACGTTTTTTTGTTCACATTGCAATGTGCATTGTGTTGCAGCCATGGCTTTTATGCAGATAAATGTTCTATATAAATACTATATGACATTCAAAAATAATAATCATGGAGTAAATTCAACAGCAGAAAAATATGTTGTAGTAACCTCCATCCATTTCAATATTCAGTAAAACACGGCCAAAAATATTATCATTGCTACAGCAGCATCTGAACATCCAAGATAGATGTTCCCCTTCCCAGCATGCCCTTCAGGACCCCCTGTGGTGACATCATCACCCCATTACAGATTCCCAGCTCATCTACTGACGAACTGCTGCACCACTACTGCTGCCAGTCACACTCGCAATCAAACAGAGGTTCAGGCACACGGCAGGGGTCTCGCTCTCGCTCTCTCTCTCTCTCTCACAGACACACACACACACACATACCTGTGCCAATTGTAACCACAGGGATCTCTTGTCTGCCCTTGGTTTGCCTTGTAAACTAACAACTCGTTTGAAAGATTTCAGATTGTTGCTGAGGTGACTAGAGGGGGTTGTGGAAATTGTGTGCTTCCAACAGGGTGTGGGTGTGTGCCATGGCTGGGTGAAGGCAATCAGAGTCATCAGTCAGATCGCTTCATCTCATCTCTGTCTCAGTGTTACTCTGGAGCAGAGGCCAGGTCACATGACAGCAAGAGGCTGCTGATGTACAACATTTAAACTGTACAAGTCTTAAAGCATTGTGGTGGCGGTGTGTGTGTGTGCGTGTGTGTCTAATTATGTGACAGAGTTTGTTTTTGTAATCTGAGCCTATTAATCATATCCCTGAATGTCACTGGTGTGTGTGTGTGTGTGTGTGTGTTTGTGTGTGTGCGCGTGTACATGTATAAATTTACAATCCAATCATGTGTGTGTTTGGGAATACTGGATTTAAATAATTTTACAAGTTAAATCTGAGCGTTACTGCTGTTTATACAGAATTCTGTGTGTGTGTGTGTGTGTGTGTGTGTGGGGGGGGGGGTTGTCTTTTAGAGTCAATCTTGAATAACTTTACATAATGCATGAATGAAGACAGCACAGTGGAGACGAAGCCGACACTTGAAGCACCAATCAGCTTTCTGCAGATAATGTGTCTTCTCCTGGCTCATGCTAATGTGAATGTGACTGTGTGTTTTTGTGTCATTCTGAAATACTTCATGTCTGAGTATAAGTTGGTGTGCTGAAACTATTTAATTTTTTCTAACCTGGTCTGTTCTAACAGGCCAACGCTCGCCCTGCCTCTACTTTTGCTTTGTGTACAAGCTCCACCTTCGACCTGTCGTCAAAATCAACACTGACAGTAACGGACAGTTATCAATATCCCTCCCCGTAACATACAGTGACAGCTCTCGTTGTATATCAGGCCAATTAAGATCCTCCAATGACTAGAGTTCACTCACTCACTGTATGTTAGAAAGAGGTGACAGGCAACAAAGAACACACTTATTAATGACAAAAGAAACAGCTATATGTGCCTTGTAGCTCTCTCTCTCTCTCTCTCTTTATTATCAAGAAAAGCGAAGACACCAAACTAAGTGACTATCTTTCTTTCATCTGTCTATCTGTCTATCAAGCCCCTTTGCTCCATTTCAGTACCACGGTCAGCGCTGTAAATGTAGGTATTTTCCCTCATGTCGTGTTGCTGTCGTTGCTAAATGCTACGAGCCTGATAGTGGCAGGATAAAACCTCCTTGAACATGGCATCGTAGTAATATGTTGTGTTGCCAATTGACTCAAACACCGTCAGCATCATTTATGAAATAAGACATATTTTAGGAATGAAACTCTTGATATGTGATTATATCAAGAAGATAATATCCAAGTGTGTGTTTGTGTGCTGCGGGATTTGAATTTGTTCTTTGATTTTCCTACTTGAAAATGAAAAACTAAATTCTGAATAACTGAACATAGAACAATGTAATTCATACCAACAGGGCATTACCATCCATCCATCCATCCTACCTCTTATCCTATATTCAGGGTCACGGGGGGGCTGGAGCCGATCCCAGCTATCATTGGGCAAAGGCAGGGTTCACCCTGGACAGGTCGCCAGTCCATTGCCAATTTAGAGTCATCAGTTAGCTATAAGCTTATTAATAAAGTTAGCTGACTACTACAGATAAACTTTGTTTTTGAGAAAATAATATTTCTATATTTTCTATGTAAGTATTCATGACAAAAACAACAGTAATTGCATTAAAAACCACCCCCCGTGTGTAAAGGCCTTAACAAGTTCCTAAAGGCTCGGTTGTGTTTCCGCGTAGTGATCACGCAATGGCCACGCAATGGCCACGCAATGGCCACGCAGTTGCTTGGAGACCGTGATGGTTCTGCGTTGGGTTTACGTGTCGAAATGCAATTCAATGCCACACCGGTAGATGGCGCTATGTTTTTTGTAAAGACTGACCGACCGACCGAGACTCTTGATGTATATCGTCGTGAACCTTGTTATAGCCTATTTTTTTACATTCCGGCTTTAAACATCCACGATTTTTCAGAACTTTCAGGCGTTTTATTTCTTTTTGCAAAAGCGACAAGGTGCAAACAATAAAACAAGGTGCAAACAATAAAAGTAGCCTATTAAAAGTTTACATGGCGGTGTTAATGAGTGGAAACCGGAAAAGCGGTCTCCAGCGGATGTAGTTAGCGGACCAATCACAGCCAATGCCGCTGCTTTGGCGTTGCGTCGCCTTGACGCACGTCTAGGATTTTTTGGGAGGTGCACGTCAGGCCCTTGCGGTGGACGTAAGGGGGGTCCGCAAGGACGTAAGGGGTCCGTAAGCCCCCTTGCGTTGTGTCAACGCGGAAGCATAACTTGGGCTTTAGTCATTTCAAGTGTTACAGCTACTCAGTTTATGCTTTTTGTGTTTCATTCCTTGCTGTGGCAACAGACCCTCAAAGCAGCTGCTCCTGAAGAGTCTGCATCGGGCCGATTACAGGGAGAAAGAATGAGTCAAACAAACACATGACTTTCACTCAGGAGAACACTGTTAGTGTCCCCATGAAACCAAAAGTCTACTGTTGACTTATTTACCTTGAATAACAAATGTCCTTATTTCAACTTAAACCGTGAAACCTAACCAAGTTGTTACGTTGAATTAAACAACCTTAACCAAAGTGTTTAAAAGCGCAACCATGCATCTGTTTTGTATGTGACGAGTTGGTAATGAAAACGGACCATTAAATGACACGCAGAGCTTAAAGTCAGTAGACATGACACACTTAATGTCCTAAGAATGGTGTGTTATTTAAATGCCTTTACATGACATCACGAATAAAGGTGTTGTGACACTAGCCACGTTTTTATAGGGATAGCATGCTCTTGAACATAACGCTTGTTGAACCAGACAGTCAGAGTGGAAAGTTCTATTGAAGTTACAACACCTGCACACACAAACACGTTTACCAACACACATGGAAGCATGTACTGCATGCACACACACAACACAGATAAGCATGCTTATGCATGCGTTTGCCACAAACCCAAGCAGCCGTTAGTTGTTGACAAGAGGATTATCATGTCAATAAGAAACAGGAAGGAGGAGGAGGAGGAGGATGGCAGTGAGAGGTAGGAGAACAGGAGGATAAAGAGAACGAGCTGACAGAGAAAAGGAAAACGGAGCATCTTTGTTGATAACACTAACAGCAGCGTCTCACTGCGGCGGCGGCTGCTGCTTTGTATTGTTCGACTCGCTCTGATTGGCAGCTGGCGATGCATTAACGTAAGCTGGCAAGGTGCTCAGTGCCACCGCTGCAGATTGTGGAAGTGGCTCCACATGATACTGGCAGAGATGTGGCCTCCCACGCTACATGAGAGAGGATGCGTGTGACGAACGGATGCAGCAGCTGACAAGAATGTCAGGATCGGATGATTCTGCAAAGCCAGCCATTGTCTGAAAGGTAAATTTACTTCCTATGAGAATATTTGCACAAGTTCCAAAGCAAAAACTGCATTTTGAGTTACATTTCAAGGGGAGCATATTTTGTTGTGTCTACGTTGACTTGAATTTGTTTTAAATGTGTGTGGAAGTCTACATCGGGAGGAGGTCTGGGTGGAGGACGGGTCAGAAACACAGGGCTTCCATCAGAGGCCTGCACTATGAAGCAGGATTTGGGGTTAGTGAGGTAACTTCAGGGTTAACTCTGGGTTTTCAGTCCTATGACGGTGGTTCACTTCTTGGTACATCGCCATGGTAACTTATGCTGCAGAGCTATCCTGCTCCGGAGCAGGTTATGTTCCAGATAAGAGATCAACGTGTATAAAAGATGGAGCTCGCTCAGCGAAAAGAAAAAAATCATGAGAGGGTCTCTTAGGAGACCTCGAGTGTTCAGAGACCGGCAAAACCCTTCGTCTTTCCCAGACGATGTTTTATATGAGAGATACAGATTCTCATCGGAGGAACCGACTTATCTGTGTCAGCTCCTCGAGCCGTATGTTGCCGGGGCGACACGTCGGAGTTGAGCACTTGCAGTGCCGCAGACTGTATGCATTGCACTGCATTACTTTGCCACAGGTTATGTTTTTATATCTATTTTACATTTTTTAGACCGCCGGGATTGCAGCTGAAAGAATTAGGCTGATATTGTCATACACCACGGCATAAGAAAGAATACATTGGAGAAAAACATTTTGTTATTTTAAAAATGATTTTTTTTGGCCCTTTTTGAGAGAGGACAGTGTGAGAAGGGCCACAGGGCCGATTCAAACCCGGGGACCCGGAATTTTGCCTCAGTACACAAGGCCTCAACTCTACCACTGATCTATCACCCACAACTCATCAATGCAATGGAATACACAAATGTATTTATAGTCACATCTACTCGTGCCCTTATGATGGGGCAGTGATATTATAAGACTATTAACTTACACATTCACACAGATTTTTTGCCGGCTGTGCTTCTTCGTATTTCTGTAAGATTATGGTTTGCGCTTTGTGCGTGAAATAACTGCAAACCTCCACTCTTTTATGTGCACACGCTCACAGCTGGATTGACTTACAAGTGCTATTGTTGTGTTTTTGTTTTCAATTGAATAGTCAATGTAATAACCATGTTTTCCACAAAACCCAACATAGTACTTTTGTTGTCTAAAGCTAATTATGTACGTTTGTTGGGTGTTTTATTTTGTTCGTTAACCACCTGTTTCAAACAGTTATTGAAAGTGCATTTGAGTTGTACATGGAATTTTGTAGGCGATTTCATGAAGAATTTAATTAAGAATTGTGATTATGACAAAAAACATTTAGTTAAGATGTGTTAAAGCAACTAAAACTTTATCAGCAGTTTGGTTCTATCTGGTGATCACCTGATTTCATTTGTTATCTTCTCCCTTTGCTGTAAACCTCAGCTGCATGTTGTCTGTTTAAGTGCTACTTTCCACTGATGAAAACAATCCTTATCTACAGAAATGGAAACCAGTCCCTGGAGTACATAGTAGTAAAATAATAGTTTATGCCTAAATGTTAAGAAAAAAACATCTTTGCTCACCTGCAACTATGTATCTTGACCTTTGCTAAACATGCAGAAGCACATTCACCTGTTCTGATGTCCATTCAGTAGAATTACTTCACCACAGCTGCCCAATATCAAAAACAAATGTAGCTATTTGTTTCCAACTCCAGAACCTGTTTCTTTATTTACAGTTTTTGCATGCAGGGAAATCAATAGTTTCGGGACACTGGACTTAAACAATTTGGGGCATTTTATTATTATATTTATATAATAAATATAATAAAATAATATATTATATTATTTTATTATTTCTTTTTAGAAATAAACAAATTAAGATGTTCAATAATGGAGTCTGTGGTCAAGATTAAAGGATGGAGGTATAATTACAATCAGAGATAGTTCTTTACTCCCTGCTGGGGCTAAAACACGATCCAAACCGGATGATAATTAGTCTTAGTTTTAGAGAACAACACTTGGTTACAGTGGTTGAACAATCAAAACAAGAAAAAAAGCCAAGATGGATGCATGAGCATCAACCCAATACCTGCTCCTCATCGCCTCCTTGTCCGATGAAGATAAAGTCAAAATGAAGCAAGACTTTCTGAAAAGATGAACCGTTAAATTGAGATTTGGCTGCATCTTTACACTTGCTTCTGACTCTTTTACTCCAGGAAGAAGATTCCCAGACAAATCTCACTCTGACCTCTGGCTGGTGTCTTTGTCATAACTGGCTTCATCTGGGAACGGTACCAGCTATGGGCACAATCATGAGCTCTGGGCAACAACTCATTCACCAACTGTTTGGTTTTCCAAAATATTGTTTGTATTTTCTGATGAGTCCAGCTGGAACAGAATCACCAGCCCATCTTACAATAATCTGACTCTCACCGGAAACTCAACAAACATGAACTTCCTATTATATGTTGGTCCATAAGAACTGGTTTGACATGTAGATGTCAGAGTTAAAACTGGGCTAAAGGGAAATTACCTAAGGTTTCCAGTAAATGACATCCTTCTATCTAACACTAATACCGTACAGTCTCAGGCGGCAGCCCTGCAATAAATCCTACCGTTCTTATGAAGCTTACCTCCATGTAGACCCCAGCAGGTTTCCAATTACTACTATTGCTGCTTTGTATGTTGGGGGGACAGTACCATATATAGGCTGGCAAACCACCTTGTCTGAGTTCATAACGTCACCCTGAGGTGCTCGCTGAATTTCATTCAACTGTATTCACTGTGAATAGCAAGTCACCGTGTTTACTACAGCTGTATGAATCCCACCAAAAAACATTTTGTTTGATTTAATTGCAATACATGGATAGAAGTTATGCCAAAATAACTACACAATGAGGGGAATTTGTAAAAAAGTCACAAGTCATGGTTTGTGAGTTTTGTCCCAAAAAAACGATAAGGAATCAACTTTTACAATGCTGGTTTTCCGAATGGAGCTCGGACCGATGGGAGGCTATATGCTAACACTGTAGCTGCTCCATTTACACTTAAAATAACTCTCTACACAATGTCTTATCCACATTTCTGCCTCAGTGACAGCAGGAGGAGGATCTCGATGCTGATAGACTTTCACATCACACAAATTGTTTGCTTGAGTTGAAATTAGTCGACTTGTGCGAATAAGCAAATGAGGGCAATTTTGTGCATTTCCCCCATTTGCGTCAGAGCTTGGAAGAGAGACAGTGTTCCTTCATGTTGAAAGGGGCCAGCTGAGATGGATCATAAATCTGATCAGGATCCACCTAGAACATGCTGGAGGGATTATATATCTGTGCTGGCCTGGGAACGCCTCAGGTTTCCCCAGGAAGAGCTGGGAAACGTTGCTGGAGAGAAAGACTTAGAAACTAACCTGCTATGCCTGCTGCCCCCGGTGGTTGTAATCTAGACCAGAGGCTGAATTTCACTTCACACACAAAACAAGACACAGAGCACCAAAAGAGTCCTGGTCAACATAAATTGAGAATGTTAAAAAGAAAAGTAAGCAAATAAACGTGAAGAATTCAAACACTGAGGAAACAGACGAAAGATGAAAGCTTCAGCGCTGATTAAATGGAAGTTAAATCGACAGCATTTTTCCATCAAATTACATCTGTTGACCTTCAAATCAACAAGTCAGAACAAATCCTTCTTTCTCTGTAACACATTAAAGAACAATGTGGATCAAACATAAACTGGACCATGATTATTCCAGCTTTATGAAACAATAAGCACAAGAGTATTTCTCCTTCAAACCACAAATCCTTGTTTTGTGTTCTTTCTTTCCTTGGTTTGGGAGTTTCACATCTCACAAACATTGCTAACTAAACTGCTCAACAACACTGGACGTACGGAGAGTTATCATGCAAATGAGAGCGTTCACATTCATATAAACATGTGTGTCTCCTGAGTGAGCTCTGATCCACAGGAGAGACGCAGGATGACGAGGGAGTGAGTAGATGATGTTAGATAAATCCCATAGAGGAGGAGAGCGATGGGAGGGGATGAGAGAGAGAGAGAGAGAGAGAGAGAGAGAGAGAGAGAGAGAGAGAGAGAGAGAGAGAGAGAAATAGCAGCAGGGAACACTTCTGCAGTACATCCTGTACAGCACAAGGCTACAGAGAGAGTTGAGAGAGAGTCAGATAAACAAATTGGGAGAGGCTGAACACAGATACGTTGCGTAGACTTATTCTGTGTGTATCGGATGCTTGATTCCAGTTTTTATGCATGTATATGATTTGCTTATAACTTTCATCAATGTAAAACCTCAGTCTGCTTTCTTTTAATGGCTCCCATTGGTCAATTTCTAGACCATAGCTTTAATCTACTTTATTTCTCCAAGATAATCCACTCAGTAGACTTAACATAATAAAATCAAAACAACTGAAATCTGGAAATCTGTCCAACATTATGTAATCTGATGTTGCAAAAATGCTCCCTTTGCCCTCATTCAGATATGGCTGGTTTGGTTCCACATGGAGGAGAGAGACAGAGAAAAACATGTTGAGTAGGGAGAAAAACACAAGTAAAGGCCTGCCACAGACTCCAGTGCCAAGAAAAGGAGAGACAGAAAGACAACAGGTGGAGGTAGTGGCTTCTAGTTCCTGTCCTCCCTTGCAGAGCAGCTGGAGGTCAGGGCCTCGGAGGGCTTGTTGCTCCTAACAGGCCGACTCTGCCAGCCCTAATCAGCCTGAACAACCCGGCCGCTCGGTCAAGATCCACGCAGGAGGCCACCCTGACACAGCTGTCGCCAGAAAATGAGTCCAGGGCGACACTGTGGAAATAAAGAAACCACAGCGACCAGTGGCAGAGACTCTCATGGTGTCACGGTGCACCGAGCTGATAAATGGCCTCAAGGCTGCTTCCTTTGAGCCTTCAGACCTTCAGGCTGAACCAACAACAGAGCCGGCAGTCACCGAATGTCAGCAATCCTGTTCCGAAACACCGCATCATTTAGTTGCTAGTATAATGAATGATTTCAATCCTAACATGTCCATGACAACAAACACATTTAAATCATTTGAGAGGCTGTTAAAGGTCCATTAGACTGGAGATCTACTTTAGGGTTCAGCCTTTAATTATTGCAGTTGCACAGATGCAGTTTTTCATTGCAGTGGACGTTTGTTACGGACTATTTTTATTTATCCCCTTTGAATTAGCACATTGGTTGTCAACATAGGTGGGATAACTCTTCAAGCCAGTTTTATCATCTGACTGATTGTGTTGTATGCCCTCCACTCTAATTATGAATTATTATTAAGGTATTGATACTAGTGCTGATGGAATAGTGAATAATTAAGTGAAAGAAGTAGGATGGATGATGGCTAAACCTGAGAAAATACATGGAGGTTCAGCACTTCAGAACCTCCACTTCAGTCGATCCTCCATTGTCAATAGTATTGTTGCATATTGTTAACAGTTAACAGACTCAGATGAGTGTGTCGCCAGAGAGTGGAGATGGCGTTGGTTAATCTTTACATAAACAGTTGTTAATGTATAGCTGCATATTAAACCTGATGAAGGATTTATTAAACGTGTGTGTGGGTGGACGCTTGTAATGATTATGAAGGCAAATGCCAGCTTACATAACAAACACATTTGCGTGTGTGTGTGTGTATAATTAACATTCTGAATGAGCCTTGTTGCTCAGCCCTCCCACTCCCACGGTGCTACATTGTCCAACTGCATGAATGTCATCAAGCACAACGTCCAACGAGTTCAACCGCACTCTTCAGCAGTAGATTAACTTTTGGAGCGTTTCCCCTCTGCTAGTTAAAGACATTTCAACTATAGTCTCCTTACAAACAAACTTTCAACATAGGTATACTTAGTTTTTGAGTTTCCTTGAGGGATGGATTGTGGTTTGGGTTAAAATAAGAACACTTAACATAACATAACTGTGCTTGTGACTGGTGTTAGGAAAAAGATACATAACAAAACTAAGGCCAATAATGTTGACTTATTAAAGAGAGAGACAGTCCACACTTTGGAGGTGGACGGGTCAAATAAACACAGAATGTTTGTCCGGTCCCATGATAAACCATGAGGTTGACATTCAGTCACATCAGTCATGGTAAAGTAAATTGATCATAGTCACATGACTCGTTAAGACACTCACTGGTAACGTGACTCGTGGTGGTTTTGTTGCATAAACCGAACTTCCTTTGAAGACAGAAGTTTATTTTGAAAATACACTATGCATGTAATGAGCTAATATTGACACACCGTCATGGAGACGTGCAAAAGTGATGCTAGAGGGGTAAAGCATCATAGTGTGAAGCTTCAGAGCTCTGACCAAGCTACTTTATTTCACACCTTCTGACCACTGATGAGTAAAATATTACCAAAGGTGGACGGCTCAATTAGCAAAATATCTCTTAATAAAGTTGTATATTAATTCCTGGAAAAAAGTGTCACATTTTCAATAAAGTCAGCCGTCAACTCCATGCTGTTATTGGCTTCAATTATATCAGTGGATGGATGTCTGCACATCAACAACATGAGACAGTTTTATCATTAATAAAGACGGTTTCATTTATAGTGAAGAAAAGGAACTTTTTAAATTAGTCCAATATTATATTTCTGCTGCTCTGCCTTAAATTGAAGATTCATGATAATCTGATTTGATACACTTTGAAAGGTCAGTGGCTGACGCGGATGAACTTCAAATATCATGCATTTTGAGTGCAGTGGTAAGGTATAAAGTCTGAACCGAGTGCAATGCTCAAGGCAACGCTGCCGAGAGGTTCACATCAGAGAGTCATTGAAAGCACTCAACACTGTGGTGCACGGCCCACGTAGCATTAGCAGCATGTTAGCAGAGCATGAAGGGAACGAAGGGAATGACTCCCTACTGGATCTAAAACTCTGAGTCTCTACGAAAGACTTCACTCCCGGCTTCTTGGCTTGGATGAAAATTAATATTTGTAAAATACTAAAATCCATCCGCTACTGTCACTGGTTTACATTTTGCAACTGGGAGTATTTTTGCAGCCTGACATAAATAGATTTTAATATGCATCGCATGCCTTGTTTAAATGCTTTGGCACCATGTTGCAAAAACAAACTTGGCTGAGGTAAACAAAATGACACCGATTCATTTGAATGCGATACACTCTGAGAAGACTTGTACAAATGCTCCACGTTTATCAGCCTCTGTGTTGCCGCTGGAAAAAACTTTCTACTAGATCAACGGATAAAAAAATGCAAACTGAAGGCCAGTCACATCCACTTTAGCTCCACTCTGACAATGACAGATCAGTGCTGCTGTTCCCATGGTGCCCGTCTGCCGAACGGGTTATTACTTTTCACTAATGCTACATCTGCTCCAAGCAACATGAATTTTGCAGGAATTATAAACGGCACCCGTTGACAATGAACAACTCCTTAATGGAAGCTCTACTGCAGTTTGTTTACTCAATCGTTTGCCAATTCATAGCTGCAAAGGTTTCCTTCATGGGTCAAACACATTGTGTGCTTTGTACATGCAGATACAATCATGGCAGTCTAGTTCTGATTTTGGAAATGACAATTTTAATGAAATAAACTGCTGCTTCTGTGAAAAAAGAAAAGAAAATAGAGGCATTTATTTTCCATATCTACTCACTGAGGGTCACAGTTGGATGGGTTCTTTCCCAGCATGCATAGGGGGAAACCATGGACAATATTTTGCAATGTCAACAACATTCCTAATGATATGATGTCATTAGAGTGCATTCAGAGAATAACACCTTGTACTGTCAACCCGTGTTATTGGTCACACATATCCAGGTAATATGATTCCAGTGTTGGTCCATTTCGCCCTCAAATGACTGACGTTTACCGAAAAAGTCCAATAAAAGGGGCTGACGCACGCATTAAAGAATCATCGAGCTGCAAACAGTCTCTGACAGTGATTGCAGTCTGAGATTGTGCAAAATGGGTTGATGGCTTTGCTGGGAAAATTCAACTTTTTTATTTCAGACCCAAAACACAGCAGGACAACAGAGTTCCTGTTGGCCGACCAGGCGGATCTGCAGGTCGAAGTCGGACAGAAGTGAACTCTGATCAGGTCACTGGTGCAGGGACGTTAAGCCAAGACTTCATACTGGCTGGAATGGAACTGAATGAAAGACAAAGTGAATATTTTCAGAGAATGATGGAGAATACCAAGGAAGTGATGTCAGTTCAATTCTGAGGGTTTGAGAGCTTAAGGTGGACATGCGTGGTCTTTCTCAAAGTTCACCAAGTTCAAATAGATTCAGAGAAGTTTAGACTTGTCAGGTGAACCTTGCCAAAGGAACATTCCTTTCTATGCAGTATAAGAGAGGTTTTATATGAGCTGGTGACCTGAAATGTGCTCGATGTCACTGGGTGTGAAAGAGCGAGTTAAACAAAGTGACCTTTGCAGCTGCAGCAGTAGTTAATGCCAGAGTGTGAAGGATCACAGCAGTGAGATTGTTGTTACATTTAGGCTGAGAATGAGTGTTTTTATGGAGAAACTTTTGTGTTATCATCGAAGATAATGATTCCCTCACCGCATGATCCGACAGGCAAGCCCATTTTAAATAGAGAAACTGACATCCGCCTCGAAGAATTTCATTTATGTTTGTTCCGATCCAGAGAATTCAGTGTCACATTGTCTAAATGCTGTTTCACTGCCTCTCCAGCCCACCATGAAAAGGATTATGTGGGAAACACAGAGAGATAAATACACACAGCAGCGTCTCCCTTTATCCACCTCCCATTTATTCACCTTTAACTCTCTCACTTTTTGATGTCTCAGTCTGTTTCTGAGACCTTTCGCCCTGCTGAGATCATTCAGAGGGAAATGGTGTGATTGATACTCACAACAGAAAAGACCGGTTGTCTCTTCCAGTGACCCAAGCTAATAATTTTATCTGGTTTAGTGGGCCGAGGTCTAAACCCGGGCTTGTGAGACTCCCTGCAGAAGGAGGAAATACTAGAGTAACTGAGAACGTTGTCATCTTATACATCAGACAACAGAACAGTCTTGCAGCATTTCGTGAAATAGGAATGGAATTGAATCTACTGATTTGTTTACAAGGACACACATTTTCCATTTATTTTGTGTCCTTTATCTGGACTTTTAAACTAGTATGATTCAAATGGAAGTATCGTTTGAGCCTGCAAAACGTTTTTCTGTCTGTCAGGACAAACCTATCCTCTCACAAACACATCGGTTCAGATGAACACTTTGTAGCTTTTGTCTAACACTGGTCCCGTGGTTGAAAGACCTGTCTTGTTGGACCCATCCACATCCCCAACCTCCACCGTAATCTTTGTGAATATGTGTCAGGAGCTCTGGAAGTTGCATAGCCACATGGTTGTGTTTAATTTGAGTGTCTACCACAAAAAAAGGATCCTGAATAATCTTCCATTGGCATCGTTTTCAACCTGAGACACAAAAAATGGACAATGACTGTCCCTATACACGAAACCAACAGATTGCATTTAGTGACTATTGCACAACCTGCTGTGAGACTGGGTTGTAGGTAAAGGCTATGTAGGTGTTCACTGGGGTCCACGGAAAACAGGAGGCCTCTGTGTCCTTCAAACACCTGGGTTTCAAGAGCCTTCTAAAGCGTTACAGAGCGCATCATATCATAATGTGGCAAGTTCATTTTCCTCTGGTAGAAGGAGTTGTCAGGCCTCCCTGGCCGCTGAAGAGAAGCAGAGGGAGGGTCACCTCCTTAGTTAAACTGCTTCAAGTGCATCACTAGTTGACAGTGGAGGGCAAAGAGTTGGAGAAAGAACTTTTGATGTAGATGTCTTCTTTGATGGAGACTATAAATCATCCCAAGGGACAACTTAAGATTCCTCTTATGAAAGCTCATCATAAATGCCCTAAAATAACAAAGTGCATCAGCCAGTTGTCTGCAGAATGTCAGATCTGTAAACTTGCCAGTGGTCACACACTGTTTTCACTTGTCAGTCCAGCGTTTCACTTCAAATACTGTCTGGACATTTATTGGATGGACTGTCACCAAACAGAGACATCTGTGGTCCAACGAAGAGGAATTATGACTTTGATGATCCTCTGATTTTTAGTTCCAACATTAGATTGTCTACGTAACTAATGACCTAATTACTTAGAACAATAATAGATGAGCATTTATTGTTTGCCGTTTAGACTGCTTGCTCTTGGGAATGTGAACTTATTGGTTCTGTGTTGTGCATTCTCTATTGTTTGTTTCAAACTTGCATTTCCTTTCAAGCTAATGCACTAAGTGAATTTGTGTTCCTTCTGGTTAAACAGTTACACCCTGTATATGTCTAGAGCTTTTATTGTGAAAGGAGTGGACCTGGTCTGCACAGCATTTGTCAGGGTTGAAATGAGTAATAATAAGTGTGCCATCTTGGTTCAGATTACAGAGTCTCTGTGTTGTTGTACACTCTGTATGTTTTGAATACGCCCGTACAACACGACGTGATTGGTTGATGCTTTCATTCGTTGGAAGCTCAGAAAAAAACAGCTTCCTTCATCACGCTTAATATTCATTTTCTCAGTGAAAGTACTGATGACAAATACAACAGCTTAAAGACATGTGCACAATAAATATTCCTACCAGTGTGTGGAGGCATTTAGGCTGCTTCATGCTATTTTATTATGAGAGTCATAACAGTCATGTATGTCCAGATTTGTATAGAGTTTTGCTTAGCTTTGGGCTAATGAAGTTTATTTTCAGTTTAAAAAAGTGTATGGCCTCTCAAGGCAGCTGAAATGTCAACAGCTTTCCTTTTTTTCTGGATACATCTGGTATATATATTTATAGAGTAAATAACGGCCTTTCCTTCAAGATATTGGACAAACTTGACAGAAGCATTTCAGCTGAGCCGAGCTGAGGTTTATCCAACTATTCATTCAGAAATATTCACTCAATTCATTCAAATATTCACCTTTCCATCTCCATGTCCACATATTAAATGGCCATCCATCCATTCATCTGGGTAATCATTCAGGTAAATTGCCATCTATCTCCACTCAACCACAAAACCTATCCATTAGTTCAAATGTCTGTCTATCCATCCACCTGTCCATCTATCCGTCTGCTGCTGCGGACATTTGTATGGGACAACGAGACAAGGTCTGACACCGAGGGTTTGTTGTGTTTTTATGTGTGATACTTAGTGAATAATGGGTACAAAGAAAGGTGGGTAATGGTCTTAGATGGCTGTGTTGTTTGTTTTGACCATAAATCAGTATTTTCCACCTTCCTCTTTCAGCTCTGTGTCAATAAAAAACATCCTCTCAGTCTCCTCGTTTCTCCGTCTTCTTCTCTTGTATTCCCATCATGCCAGCTGCCCTTCCTAACCTTTGCTGTGCTCATGTTTCCAGAAGGACTTCAGAGGCTTAACCTCTCAGCCACCACATTACTGGGATCTCAGAAGAGCAGGAAGAAAGAGAGTATATCCTGTCCACAGAGGTGCAGGATATACAGTATATATACACACCCCAAAAGTAAAATACAGATATGTTAAAATCAGATTAAATGACAATTCTAACAAAGATCCAGTCAAACAACAACAAAAAACTACAAGTAAGTGGTGCAGAAGTGACACAAGAGGGGAACGTAGAGCATCACGGTTTGAAGTTTAGGAGCTCTGACCAACTGCATTATTTGACGCATTGGCGTGAGTGCGTGTTTACAAAGGGCAGGCACCGTCGCTGCATCCTGTGCTTAGCGCCTCCACACATGAGCGTATTCTAGTCCTGCTCAATGTGTTAAGTGTCCTCAGATGACTTCTGTTGTGATGTGACACGATAAATAAACTTGAATTGTAATTGGTTTAAAGAAATACAAACTATACCAGTATACACAGGGCTGTACAGACAGGTCTCACTACACAACACTAGGTAACTGGTAACTTCTGCTTGAGACTCAGACTGAATCTAACTACTGGATAGATGGATGGCGTTTTGGGCATCAGGGAGGGCATCTTAAAGACTTCGGTGATCCCCTGATGTCACCAGCAGGCCTAAATTGTCCCCCTATCAGTTGAAGTAGTACAATGTGGTGCAAACATACACTGGTGACTTGATTATGGTAAAAATCCTAATAGAGGTCACAATTATTAACACGATTACTGAATGATTTTGGAAACATTTTTAAAGATGTCAGAAACAGACTCCATGAGGGCCCGACCTCCCCTAGTAGGACCTGGTCTCACAGTCCAGCACCATGCAGCCCCCTTGGCAAAAGCCGGACAACACCAGAATTGGCAGGTCCACCATTGGCGCCCCGTTCTCTTCACAGATGAGAGCAGGTTCACACTGAGACCATGTGACAGGCGTGAAAGAGTCTGGAGACGCTGTGTTGAATGTGATGCCGCCTCTAACATCATCCAGCATCATGTTCACCTGACCTTAATCAAATTGAGCACATTTGGGATGTGATGTAGCCCTGATCCAGGTCTGGGAGGCGATCCCCCCCAAGACATCCTCCGACTCAGTAATGGAATTCACACACACACGTTGGATCAGCTGATGATTTTGGTTTCTATTAACGGTTGTGAACGTCATTTTGTTCTCAACAAATTATACAACGTACATCAGCAAAGGTGAATAACTGTATAATTTGTTCATTGAGATCTGATATGTCATTTAATTTTGAAGAACATGCAGCTACAATTTAGCTTCTGGTATGACACATGAAGGTAGTCACAGTGGAAATAATCCTGATCATTGATTGCAAATGATTAAATGAGGAGACAAAGAACTTTTTTGAAATTGTGTCGCTTTCATGTTGGTTTGTCCTATTAATATTCACACTGTCAAACTACCACGGTTCAACACTTAAAATAAATGATATACCACTGACAAGACAGCTGACAAACCCTTTCTTTGAACTTAAACACTCTTTAGGTTTTGGCCAACTCGTCATTTGCGAGTGTCAGTCAATTTTGTATCATCTGAGATTTTTGGAAAGGATTTTCATCTTTTTAAATAATGAGAGATAAGCAGAAATGAGGGGAAGGAGCTGATACCGTGGAACTCCTGAGCAGCTGTTTGTGTGTGTGTGTGTGCGCGCATGCATGGGTTAGTAGATATTTTCAGGTAAGAAGTAGATGGAGCCAGTAGTAGTAGTGGTGCAGACCATAATGAAGTCAGCTTTAGGTTCGGAGGGAACCAGCTCTGGCTGGGTATTTAATGTGGTTTGAGGTGATCCTGAGGGTTTGTGACAGAGACATAAAGAGACAGACAGCCCAGATGAACCGGAGCTAACACTCAACTCAGTCAGTTTGTTTCAGCCTGTTTGGACAACCAGAGGGGGAGGCGGAGCGGAAACCCTGCTGACCCCACTCTGATTTTTATTTGAGAGTTAAAAACAAAAAGCCCACATACAAATTCAAAACACAGGCTGCATGCATTTGCTGGGCAAATTTTACTTGACACGACGACACAGAATTGAGATGAAGACACGTTTGGATCTTTGATGCAGGTTTCTGAAGGCGGGGAATTCACATCTACAACAGGACTTCAGCACGATGTCCAGCCAACCTCATCCATAGCTGTTTGTCTTATGATGCATTTTGATTTCAAATATGTCAATGTTTTTCAAAAGAACTAGAATTATGCACATATTGTAGGACAGGCCAAATCAACTGGCACTTTTAAATTCAATTTAAAATCTGAAGAAAAAAACCCAAATATACAACATTTTCTTTGTTTTCACATTGGTTTTCATAGCAGCTTAAATCAAACTCATGGAGACCACTGCATGCGGCTGTTTCTTGACTTCATCCAAATATTTAGGTGGTGTATGATTGCAGGAAATTTGTTATATATTTTTTCAGTATCGCTCATACTTGCTCCCACATTTTAAATCATAACCAGGCGCCCAGGTTAAGGAGCATAGATCTTTATTATACTATGAAGATAAATATGTATAATATCTGAAGTGTATGGCATAAATGTACCCAAAAAACACAAATGGGCAACAAGATGTTAATTAATAAGGTCACAAAGGCATCAAGTGGGTCAATATCCCCTCCGAGAATAATAGGTCAGGAAAATGTCCGGCCCCTGGTCCTTTAGCTTCCTGAAGATGTGGCCCCCCAATGAAATGGTTGAACAGCTCTGCTGTAGAGAAATAAATGTATAAGGCGCATATCTGTAAACCACCATCTTCGCTTTAAGCCTATTGACCTAATTATGACAACTACACACACACACACACACACACACAAATTAACATATAGCCAGTACTTCATAATAGGAAACCTCATCATGTCAAATCCTTATGCATCACGTTGATTTCACATCTAACAGACACACATTTGTCCACATAGACCTCATCAATGACATGCAGATGAAACATGACTATCTCAACATAAATAACACATTTTTTATGCATTCTTTGTAAATTATGGTTATTTCCATGCATGTGGCTGCCTCCACTCAAACCCCCTGATGCCACTGATTTGCAATTAAGCTGACATTGAGATTCATAGCTGCTGATAATTAGCACTCATTACTGTATGTTGATGATTAAAGAGATCAGCATTGTTATCCAGTCTCATTCCATAAATATAGCATCAATATAGGATGTAATTATCATTATTAAGGAGAAAAGGAAATGAAGTGGGGTCTTGTGTCTCTTAGCTTTGATGCATCATTGTACAGCCGCTCATGACTGAGCTCGTTTTAACTCATTACATGTATAATGATGGTTTCATATTCTTTAAGATAATCAAACGTTTATTATGTAAAATCTTAATGTGTTAACTGGAGCTGTCAGATAAATGTAGTAGAAGAACAAAGTACAGAAATACCCAAGGGAAGTAAACGTACTCTTCCAATTAGGGAACATTTAATGGACTATGTTTAAATCTGTAAGTTTCATATTATTCAAACTTTTTTACACGTTCTAATGTGACATAAAAGTTAAATCCATAAAGTGTTATTTTGCTTTATCTAAAGCTAAGTGCATTACTGTAAGCCGGCAGCTCTGTGGCACTGTGAAACGATGCTGAGGGAGTTTGGATGTTTTTGAGTTTGGGGGTGTTTCGAGGTAAAGTGAGCAACGAGCTGTTTCAAAATTAGCTTTTTTTATTTTTTTATTTTTTGGAGTAAGGTCTGTTTAGGTGCATTTAAGATCAGAGTGACAAAAACATTTCTCTCCCTCTGGCGCTGTGGTTTCCACCTCACTGATCTGTCCCCGCTTCTCTCCTCCTCCATCGCTCTTTCTTAATTTCATTTTCATTTCTACTTTCTCTCCCTGTCTCTTCTACTACATTGGCTCTGTTCTCACCTTAACATCTCTACTTCTTCAGTGAAGCAGGAAACAGTCTCTGTGTGTGTGTGTGTGTGTGTGTGTGTGTGTGTGTGTGTGTGTGTGTGTGTGCGTGTGTGTTTGTTTGTTTGCCCGGACGGCTGTGTGATCTCTGCTTCGTCTGCCTAAATTTGGAGCGTATGAACGTAGTCATGCATGTCTGTGTTTTTAGGCAGCCAGCCTGTTTTTTGGAAAAATGCCAGAGGATGTGTGTCTGCATGGACCATTGCTTGTGTGTGTGTGGGTCTTTAGTTTGTGTGTGCTGTGTTTTGCCCAGTGGGTAAGTGGTGCCCAGACTGGCACTAACCCTTAAGGTAAACTGTAATGCCTAGTGGACACACACACACACACACACACTGTGTATATGTGGGAGAGAGAGAAACAGCACAACACATTAAGGTGCCTTTCAGTGATAAGCTCAAGACAATGTGTGTGTGTGTGTGTGTGTGTGTGTGTGTGTGTGTGTGTGTGTGTGTGTGTGTGTGTGTGTGTGTGTGTGTGTAACTGAGACAATGAGCAGCTTGGGGGCCAACAGTGTGGGTTTCATTGGTAACTAGAGATGCAGAATGAAACAGACCTTTAAAACTTTCTACAGTTTCTACAGTTGATTCACGTGTTGCATCTACAACACCAGCTGTGTTCATCCTTTTATCCAAAGTGCTCGGGAGGTTGCGCCTGCTGTTACTATGCAACCAAAAGCCGCACGCTGCCATAGCAGTAATACAATTGCTGTTTAGCAATAAGCCTCACTGACCAAATTAAAGTAAGTCAAAACAAAGATGTCCAAATATCCAGATCTGTAAATTCCTCATAGAAGCTTTACTCCCTGATTGGTTGTCTGCAGTTTGGACCTTTTCCCCGGATGTTACATCCTAGGACGTAAAGGGGAAATATTACGACTGCTGTCGTATTGTTATGAGATGTACAGGTGTGTGTGTGTGTGTGTGTGTGTGCTCTTGTGTTCCCTCTCTCAATGCAGCGCCTGCTGACTGGACTCCTCCTCCTCTGAGCGCTGATTGGTTGCCGGATCAGGCGGAGATTATAAGAGACCGAGATGGCGTCGGAGAAAGGGGGAGAGATGGAGAAAGGGGGAGAGATAGAGGCAGAGGGAGACGAAGTCCGCACGCTCCCCATAAATCCACTCAGCCACACCAGAGCATCCTTGTATTTTCTGTGTTTTAGGGGTGGACTGCCATTTCTGTTAATTCGTTTTCTCCTGTGTTTGGCCAGTCAGCGAGGTTAGCTTTTGCCTTTGAGTTCTGTTTTGTTTCCCGACAGGTCAGCTGGTTTCCGGAGGTAGATTTCTTTTGTTTGTTATGTTGGCCTGAGTCCATCCCGAGTTATCGTTAAATCACTGTTCTGTTGGCATAATAAATTGTTCATTCAACGTCTTTGAGTTTGCATCCTGGTGGCTGCTTGGGGTTTTTGGGGAGAATGGGGGCTTATTCATGTTGCGTCCCAGTCACCCCTGGATGGGTCGTAACAGAAATAAGCTAAGTAGTCTGTGGGACAGCTTGTAAAGCTCTGTGTAGCCCCGCACTAAAATGATACACTTCTCCTCCATGTATCAACCGTAGACTAACAATGTTCCTCTTCACATCAGGTATGAATCTCAGATACTTCGGTTTAAAATTACCTTTCTATGGATTTTGAGGTCACAATGCGGCCTGACTAGGTTTAGCTTGTTTTAACCAAGCTGACTGCTGGAAATACCTTTTCTGCTTTTGAAGCAGTTGTTGATCACTTGCGTATCGTAAGAGGATGGAAGTCAAATGGAGGGAGGAACATCATTTACGTGAATCCACTGAATGAGCACAAATGTGAGCAGCAATCTATCTGCAACTCTAGACACGACGGCACGCCATGATTCATGAGCACAGACGAGGTTGGTGGTGGTGGAGTGAGTGAGGAGGAAACCACTAGTGTAATCAATGTTTGAGCTGCGTGAGGAACCACTTTGACTACGAGGGAGCAGTTTGTCTTGGAGCTCTTTCTGCTTGTCGTGCAGCTTCGCCTCAGTTTGTCTTCCTCACACGTTTGAACTCGTATGCTGACCTGAAGTGTCAGCTTAACTTCATCCTATCCATCTTTCAACAAGCCATTTGCAAAAAAAAATTACATTAATAATCAATATAAAATATAAATAACCCAAAGAGTAACTTCATAAAAAAAGAATAACTGATCTACATCCTTCATTAGAGACAGAGAAAACCAACACTATCCCAAAAAGGAAGCTATTAGAGGTTATTGCAACAAGCTAAGTAGTACACTACACATTACTACACATTGTGTAGTACTCCCACACTACTACACATTCACTACTGTACCCTGTAGTGAATGTGTGTGTGTGTGTGTGTGTGTGTGTGTGTGTGTGTGTGTGTGTGTGTGTGTACATCCTGGTCTTTTGTGATCAACATTGTAAATATGAGTAAGAGGGACAGCTGTGTTTGAACAGCCAGGCCCTGTAGCTCTCTCTCTCTCTCTCTCTCTCTCTCTCTCTCTCTCTCTCTCTCTCTCTCTCTCTCTCACACACACACACACACACACACACACACACACACACACACACACACACACACACACACACACACACACACACACACACACACACACACAGCTTTACTTGTATCTGTAGAACTCCAACCTGGCAGAGCGAGAGAATAGAGCTGGCAGGACAAGGTGAAATAGAGGACACACACACACGTCATGACTATGCCCTCACACAGGTCCGTGCACCCTAACCTATATTGATACACAGAAACGCTTGATACACACATCCACAGTCCATTTCCACTTCATTTAAAATCCCTCTATTACTTTAAATCAAATCATCCGGTGACTCTTCGTTCGTTAAGACTCCACCTCGTTATCTCTAACGAGGCCTCAGCGACCTCGCTGACCTCTCACACTTCAGTGCACTCTGGGTCAATGCAGGGTTACATTTCACAGGGTGGTCAGCTCATTGATCATCAGGCAGCAGGTAAAATCCAAAGGATCGAAATTCATCACAGGTACGTTCCTTCAAACAAGTCAGAGGTCACCGGCAGGAGAGCACTTTTATCTGGCCTCTCTCTCTCTCTCAGGTCACCTTGAAACTGTGTCTCCTACATACAACTACACTGCACACAAGTATGTGGAAAACAGATTTTCTTAAACAGAAACACATGGTTTATTATCCATTGAAAAAAAATAAAAAAATAAACTATAATATTAATTTGTTCGGTTTAGGCAACAGAACTATTCGGTTCATACCGACAAAACAAATTCACAATGCAGTTTTGTGTTATCAAGTGTCATTTTTACGAGACAGGGCTGCTCCTTGGCACTTCAGAGGCCAAACACAAACTTCTAAAAGCTAAAATAATTTAGAATATTATGCTCCTCCACGACAAAAACAGCAACAACAACATTAGTGATGAATTTAAACTGGCTGGGAGTCAATTTATTTAAATGGATCTCCATGAGTTAATTCTCCATCCTTCATCCTGATAACAGTTAGCCTACTTTGCAAATAGTAGAGATGCATTTAAATTGTAAAAACAAAGTAAATGTTTAGTTTAACAACCAAACGTGTTCCAGAACGCTCCCGTTTCATGAAGGCAGGGCTCCACCTGATGGAGAGCCAAACTGGGCTCCAGACGTTGTACTAAATGTGCAAAACTAGTGTGAGTCTGGGTAAAACAGATGCTTGGCTCAAACAAAGACGTTGTTCGAGTATTGTGTGTGTGTGTGTGTGTGTGTGTTTACAATGATTCTCTTAAGAAACAGCTGTTCGTGTCCCATACATGTTTTAAGTTTCATGTTCAATTTTGAGACGTCATTTTAAGTCAAACCGTGATGTTTTTGCAAAACATAACTTCTTGCATTAAGTGTTTTGGTCTGAATTCATGTTAACTGTGACAGTCATAGTTTGACACACTGGGCTTCTTTTGATGAACTATTTCCTCATATGCAGATTATTCTAAGAAACATTTTTTGCAAAATGCATGAGAAGTGAAGACATTTCATTCATTAGATTACTGTGAAATGAAGTCCATTATAAGGATGTTTTGGAAAAACAGTAAGACGCCTCACTGCCATTGATGCGCTTTAATGCATCTTAACAGGACACAATGTGAAGCCATTACTTCTAATGAGTTAATGCATCAACGTTGCTTCTATTATCCATCCCCTAATTCTGTATTCATGCTTTCCGAAAGTAGCTCCTGCATGTATTTTTTTTATAACACAGCAGATCAGTTAACTCATGCAAGCAGAAACAACCACAGTTATCAAACATCATTTCATATTTATAAAGCATATATCACTAGCTCCAACATCGTGATGGCAGAGTACTCTAAATTACCCCGAACTTTAGACGGCCTTTCAATCAGACTGTGTGGAGTACATAACTGAACTGTTCGATACTGATTACTTATTTATAAAAAGCATAACCAGTGCTTCAAGAAACATGTACATTATATTGAGAAAACAGGGACAGAGAGTGCAGGAATAAAGAGACAAACAAAAGTAATGCAAGAAAAATCTGTATTTTGTCCAAATGCAAAGGAGAACTCCTTTGAGACTGTGTTTTCATTGCAGCCTCCTGGAGAGACTCATTAAAGTGACAGGGTTGCTTCACTATGTGTGTGCTTTGTTAGATGTGTTGTTAACTGCCACCATATCAAAGGTCTGAGTGTTACAATAGGCGTGTAATCATATACCGCAGGGGCTCGAATCAAAGCACACAGCGAATAAATGGAACACACACATGCATGCATCCTGTAAACTCTATGATTGTCCATTCATCATCATCCCGGCCCATTGTGGTTAGTGCAGAGCGCTAATTGCTGTGGGGGGCCATAATGACGAGTGTGTGCCTATACCTTTGTGAAAATACTTAGTGGAGGTTCATTGTGTTTGTGGGTATGATTCATTCTTAATATGTGTTGCATTGTCAAGCGCTGCAGTGATGTTTATCCATAGATTAGCGTGCATGTATTTGCATATAGTCATTCTTAAAGACCGGGTCGTGACCCAAAGTGGGTCGCAGGAGATTTTACTGGGGACTGAATGTTTGTATTGTTCAGGTAGTAGTAGCTCGGTACAACATTAAGTGTTAAGTGTAATTTGAAAGGCTGATGCCAGGTCTGTATAGCCAATATGTCGCCTATAATCACAGTTCAAACGTTACAACTTTCCATTGTAAACTCTGTGTTTTGGAGACATTTTATCTCACTTTCAGAAGAGAGATATAATTGATTAAGAAAACACCAAAGAAAGGAGAGAGGGGATTTAGGTCTGTTTCGACATAGCTAGTCTGTCATCGTTTCGCTCCACGCTATTCTGAAATCTTGTTTGTGCATGAAGCAGAAAAGGCGTGCGGTCAGGAAGAGCACCGCCGTATTCGCTGCATGCTGATACTCCGCTTTAAAGAGTGGCAGGGATTAAGAGAGTCTGTGGAACTGAATGTGCATTTAAGTGCATCATCTCTCCTCAAGTCGAGTCATCTGGGCTTGTGCTCACTGCAGCGTGCACACACACACACACACACACACACAGCCACTCTGTCCAGATCAATCATGTTACACATCGTTGACCGAAGTTCAAATCAGCAGGGCAGATAATGTCTGTGTTGATGGCTGGACACTTAGATATTAACTTTTCTTCCTTTGCTGTTCCATTTCCACACACGGGCCCTTATTCAGCACAGTTTACAGTAAAGACCCTAGAATAGGCTTCCATTTATAGAAAGTAGAGAGAACAATAGAGACAAACCTCCCTTGAGATAAAAATGATGCTTCTTTCCATTATGCTACTGATATAAAAATAGCAAAAAAATACATTTAAAATCAGATTTTCACCAATAAATTATAGGCTCTTTCTTCTTCATTTGAATTATTCAGAGGTTGTTCTCCTTGAGTCCACACTTTATCCTAACTGTAAAGATAGTGGAGCGTCACCAGAAAACATGTAAATGGTTGCTATGAATGAAAAGAAAACCCAAACAAAGAAAACAATAATGCAATGATGTGAAGGTATCTGCATGTGTGTGTGTGTGTGTAAATGCACCATGGTAATTAGTAACTCTCCAGCTGACACGGGGGGCTTTTCACATTGTTGGCAAATGTGTTTAAAGCCATTGTTCCTCTGCTGGTCTAATTAGACTGGAGGCTTTTACATGTGAAGTGGGCCACTGAGGAGAAGCGGCTGGCAAGCAGGCAGGGTGAATAAAGGGCCAGCACACCATGTTGTGTCCTTATTGTCCCTAAACACATTACATTTAGATACATTTATAATTATATACAGGTACTTAGACAATATTTGACCTCTGCATTTAACCCATCCTACACATTTCAAAGAGCAGCTGTTGCTGTGAGGCTCCGGGGAGCAACTTAGGCCTAAGTGTCTCGCTCAGGGACTCTCTCCTGTAAAAAGCAGGAGCTGGGGATCGAACTCCGACCTTGTGGTTAAAGGACGACCCGCTCTACCCACAGACACACAGCAGAACAGGTATTTGGTATGAAGTACACACCCAATCATATCCTTTCAAAGAGGGCTGCATGTCAATGTATCAATGACTGCATCAAAAAAGTCAAACACATACATATAATTACAGCCCAGTCTCCCAGTGAATTTGGTTTTGCCATGCATTACATTTGTTTCACACTTTTGTATCACAAATAACTTTCAGATGGTTGTGGGGAGGTCCACATAGTGAGGAGGTCAAGATGCTGGATGCTTCTAAAAACACAAGGCTTTCACTAGGAGCCTGCTGTTCCTTTCTAAGTTGTTTCGTTGCTTAAACCCAACAGTTTTGTAGCATTTTCAAATTGTAACCACAGTGACAGTAATCCAGGAAAAAATGTGTTTCCTTCTAAATGTAACATAGAGTGCAGATTAGTTGTAAGGGAACATGATTTTGCAGGAGAAAGGGTTGAGTTATTGATACACGATGCAGGTAAACTCAGACTAGACACTTTGACTCTGGTGTGTACGCATTAAAGAAGACTGAAAACCCAAGACAGCCCACGGTAGATCATTTAACAAAGCAGGAGACAACCAGTGGACAGCTTATTAAAGCTATGGACACACTGGGCCCTTTAAGCAACAGAGATGAACATGTATGAGGCTGTTAATCAAAGACAGGCACACAGCGGGGCTTTTAAAGCAGATATGGATGAGGCTATTCATCAAAGGTACGGCCACACTGGGTCCTTTTATTAAAAAGATGCTGACGCCCGCTCGCTGCTGCAACGCAAACACGGACAGAGCTGTGGCCTGTTCATGCTGCTGAGACAGGGAGGTGCACTCATCCCTCTACTTCCTTTGATAGAACAACACTATTTGAAATAGTGTCTTTGACTGTGTTTCCAAGGTTTCACCACTGTGATTCTGTCTGTACATCTTGCCAGAAAGCAACAAACAGGTAATACAAGGTTATTTAGCTCACAAAGCAGCTCAGGAGAGAACATTAGTCTAATACGCTTTACTTTAAAGGGGCCATATTATGAAAAACAGGTTTTCTCTGGTCTCTACACCTATAAACTGGTCCTCCCTGAGCCTGTCAACTCCCAGGATGAGGAAAACAAGCGACTTCTGCATGGTCTCTGCAGCCCACCCACTGGTACAATGGTGCTCCAATGGGCTGTTCAGATTCAGCTCCTTTCGTTACATAACGAAAGGAGTCATTTGCATAGGCCGAACTCCTCTGCACGATGATGGGAGATATCCGAGAGGGGCCGTTTCACAACACAGCGCTGAGAGCCAGCCCGACAGTGTGGAGAGCCGTCAGCGCGGATGGAGAGAATGGACAGACAGCGCGCACGGACAGCGTGGACGGACAGCACTCCGGAGAGTGCAGCCCGACTTGTTGTCCGGTTGTGGCGCTGGGTGATCTGGCTGGTGCTCCGTGAATAAATCCCGGTGCAGGTGAAGCTGGAGACAATCCTCCCTCTGTCTCACGCGCTCTGGTGCGTCTTCACTGCTGCCTCTGGTCGGATGGAACCCGGGTGTCCAACAGAGCGCCGTGCAAGACGGTCTGGGTCTGGTCTCTTGCGTTTCATTTTTACGGCTAGGGCTTATGTGTGTGCCAACATACTTCACATCGGGCTGCTTCAGTAACAAGGGTCAGTACAAAGCTGACTTTGCCTCGACACTGACCCTCGTTAGAGGATCTGTCCCAACCATACGGGACCCAGCAACTTCACCTGAGACACATAGGCGAGCCATAGCGATACATCCACATTGCCGCATGCTGCCGCTAGCGTAAGCATCATCTCCGTCTCTCTCCAAGTAGGCGATGACAGACGGAGCTCATTAGCATTTAAAGATGCAGACACAGAAGCAGCCTGTTCTCAGGAGAGCTAAGCAGAGCTCATTTGAGCAACTTTTAGACAGCTGAAATTCAGGACCATGGATGGGTTTGGGGCAATGCATATCAAAAACAGTGTTGTTGGACCTCTGACAGCTGTGTGGAATTGATGAAACACTGTATAATATGGGACATTTAAACCTTGAGGGCCTTTAATAAATCCACATCATGGAGACGTGATACAGAAAAAACATTCAGCATCCTTTTCCTTAAACTGACATCACTCATTATAACAATGTGGCGTATTTGATGTTGTCTAACTATAAAGGTATATAGTTATATTTTCAAAGGTATCACAGATGAACTGACATGCACAACACCTATTAACTAAGATAACCATCGTCTACCGCTTATCCTGTATTCAGGGTCACGGGGGGGCTGGAGCCGATCCCAGCTGTCATTGGGCAAAGGCAGGGTACACCCTGGACAGGTCGCCAGTCGATCGCAGGGCCAACATATAGAGACAGACAACCATTCACGCTCACATTCACACCTACGGGACATTTAGAGTCATCAATGAACCTATCCCCATCCTGCATGTCTTTGGACTGTGGGAGGAAGCCGGAGAACCTGGAGAGAACCCACGCTTAAACGGGGAGAACATGCAAACTCCACACAGAAGGAACCTGGACCCGACCCGGGAATTGAACCCGGGACCCTCTTGCTGTGAGGCGACAGTGCTACCCACTACACCACCGTGCAGCCCCTAAGACAACATATTAAATTAAATAACAAATAAATAAAAACAATATGCTATATTAACTACTCAAGACTATTCATTAAATACTAAAGATGAAGACCATAAGATGGAGGGAAGGAAAACAACAGTGACGGTTCATGCCTCTGTTTCCTGGTGGAACTGATTTCACTGGTGTCAGGAAAATGTAGGCGACTGGCACTTTCGAACTGGTGTGAAGCAAGCATTACATAGACCAATCACCATCATGCAAGGCCGGTTTTAGTTCAATTCTCTATTGCTGAATCCATTCAGTTCAATTCAAAGTAATCATGGATATGATTTTGCAAATGTATGTTTTTATGTAAGACTCCAGCAGCTGTTTATATTGATTCAATATGTTTTTCCTCTGGGCCTTAAAGCTCTTAAGTGGGCTCCCATAATGTTTTATGACTCCTTAATCAAATCTATTCAATCACTGAGAGTAGTTGAAGAGAAGAGCGGAGAAATAATATATAAGAAAGGCAGTGAAACGAATGGGCTCAAACACTAATCATCAAATCATTAAGAAAGGTTTGTATTTAGACTCATGTGTGTGTAATATGTGCATGTGTGTCTTTCATCTGGAGGCTTCAAAGGATTGAAGAAAAGACTGAATATAACGAGAACCTTCTGTTTAATGCATGATCATTCTTCAAAAGTTTTTATCTGGACGTTTGACACTAGTGGAAAAATAATTTGTTTTCATAGTTGTTTGTCATATGTGGTGGTTCAGGAGCACTTAATGATAATGCCAATGTTGGAGGAGTAAATACCCAGAAATCCATCTTTCCTGTCGGCTCAAACTAAAAATTAGATGACTTATGTTGTTTACTATTAAAAGTGAGGTCGCAACACTGGACAGACCAGCACAGTAGTGGACGTATCATGGGTGGGTTCTGTAGAGAGAATGGGCCCTTACATGAAAATACACTAGGCTATATATGCATACATGTATGTTGATGTTGTTTAATGTCTATTAATTATGTGAAGATATGATTAGGTATTGGAAAAAAATAATACCCATTCAGGATAATTTCCCCATAATCATAAATATATGCTTGGTTCTCTTAAAACTATCACTTTACATTTTGTTAAGGAATACATATTTTATTCCATCATATACATCTTTATTTTAGTGACATCGTTTCATGAAAAGCAATCAAATAATCTTAAATACGATGATCAAAACTCAGAAGGTCTCCCTGCATAAAGGATATAAAGGGTACATTAATTAAAATGTCCTATATTTCATAAATCAGGCTGTATTTTTCACTTCTGTACCATCATAACAAGACAGTGTTTTCAAATCACTAATATATTTAAGTTATTTAAGTGTTTTGTACCGCGATCCATGTTAAAAACATATATCATCCCACTCCTAGATATGATGTGTGTGTGTGTGTGTGTGTGGGACAGGTCCCGTCATAATGCTGCGCACCGGGGCCGTCGTAAATACCTTACTTCACTGAACCAGCAAAAGAAGGCTCAATGGAATCCAATAACCAATAAACCCAACATCATGTTGTGAACTTTTTTAGCATCACTCGCTCCAAAAATCACTCAATCCAGCTGGAAACATGACACATATGTGGCCTGTTTCACAAACTGAGCAAGTTGTGAAGTTGTGAGTGGATGTCATAGACAGGAGAGGTGGTTTGATGTCAATATTCACAAATGAACATTGTTGAGTTAATTTATGTTTTTTTTTACAAACTCTGAGATGTGAAATACTAATATGCTGTTACTCTGTATAATGGCAGTAGTTTGAGATTTCTATGTTGGAAAAAAAAGAAAACAGTTATTGAAGACATGTCAAATCACTTCAAACATTCCTAACATTATATTAAAAACAGTAACTTTAGTATACTGTCAACATCTCTTAATGTCAAAACATTCTTACTTTGTCAAAACATCTCTTTCCTTATCGCTCATTTCAAACTTAAATAAACAGCAATTAGTCTGAAACCATATAAATCTTAGTTTAATCCAAAATAAAAGCCCAGGTACATTGTAACGTCTACTCCAAAAACTGCAGTCAGTCTAATAGACCAAGACAGCAAGTATGCAAACCAGAATTCTTTGTGATCGCTCATCATTTACTGTAAATAACCAATCATGTCAAGTGATGCTAAAATAAAAACTGCTCTAGCTTGACTTGGAATTAACTTTTTGGCATTTGTCTCTAAACTAGTACTGTAGTCGATCAAATAGTATGCATGCTGAGAGGATAATGAGTCACTTTACTCATTGCACCATAACAAATGTAAACCAAGGCATTCATATTCCTAGAGGTTTTGATTTTACCAAACTCCATCCGTTCCCTGCACATATGACATGCACGTTTTCAATGAATGAGTGTCCTTGGAAGGAAACAAATCCTCTGGGGATCTGTGGAATATGAGTGTAATTAGTAACCTGAAAGGTTACGTTAACGCCGGCCCAATGAACAAAGGGACGGCTCTGTAATTAAAATTCCATTTAAGAAATTCAGTTTCCAGAATGGCCAACATGTCTTATCTTTGCTCTTAGCTGACTCTATGTTTCCGCCACCAGCCTCGAAGCTTGAACATCCCTGAAATCACTAGCAAGAAAAGGTCTTATAATGATTCCTGCTCACGACTGTATTCTCTCCAAGCAATAATGTGACCAACACATATTAAAAAAACAGCAATTTTTAAGGTGTCTGCAAGTGGACTCTTTATAAAGGAATCAAAGGATCCAGAAGGCTGCTGGAACGTCGGAAATCAGCCGAGGAACAGAAGGTAATGTTTGCAAAATTGTCAGCAGCATCGGCAATGTACATGTAATTTATAGAGGCAGAGCAGCGACAAACCATAAGTACAGTCCTTTGAAAAGGCACGTGAAGGGAAGGAAAAAAAATGGTAAATGGAGAAGAGAGGAGGAAGATCGCAAGCTGAAGAGTCAGGAAAAGCAGAGGAAAGAAAAGAGAAGAAGATGAAAAGAAGACGCAGGGATAAAAATAGAGTGGGCTGTCTGCTCTGAAAGTGAATTCAGCTGGATTCATCGGTCCAGGTGTTGTTACCGGCCTGCAGCAACCAGTATGCACCTCTCCCTCTGTTAGTCTGTGTGTGTGTGTGTGTGTGTGTGTGTGTGTGTGTGTGTGTTTGTGCTGACTAGGAGGAAAAGTTCTCACTTAAACAACAATGGGGAAGCCCAGAGGGGTCGACCTTCCACTGATGGATTAATACGCTATACACACTCACACACACGACATCAACAACAGAGACAAACTGGGACGTACAAAAAAAACAGAAACACACACACACACACACACACACACACACACACACACACAGAAGAAAGTGAGAGAGGGCAGTCATTGCTGATATTAGTTTTTAATTCTCATTATGTAAAGTTCCAGTTGAATGAGAGGGGGAGAAAAAAGAAAACGTTCCAGGTTGATCTCTCATCCTGTCATCCTACTAACGGGGTTCCCTGGCGACCACAGAGCTACTTTCACAGCAACTCATTCTCACTCATCAAATAACAGCCTGGTCAGAACTGTCACACTCTGCCTTCCCCTCTAGTGTCACTTGGGCATGTGTCAGTGATGGCATGTCAAAACTCGTAACACGCATAGTGCCTTTTCAAAATAAACCTCCATCTCCAGGAAGTTAGGCTTTGCCAACAGAACCATATAGTTAGTGTGGTTGATGTCAACCTGACTGACTACAGCTTTGGTTATTGGTGATTATTTTGGACTTTTACCGTGTCTAAAGTCAGCACATCTCTCAATTCCTTCGGCGCTACTTTACGTTTCACTTTCAGTTGTGAATCAGTTCATTTCTGAACGTTTCTGATGTGAGATTCTGCTTGTAGCTGCTCATTACATGGATTATTGCGGGTCACGCCCCCCCAGTTTGAAAACTGCTGGACTAACGAGTCACTTTGGCGGCTACAGAGAATCTACATGGACTAAAGTATGAGGACGTTCAAACATTACCGCCTATGTGATAGCACAAGGGATTCCAAAACGTGAGCACCAACATGCTGCTCTCACAACCTCCACCTCTGACTTCAGGCTTCTTTAACAGGGCTGCAGGGATTTGAACCCTTTCTGCTCGGGGGAACTTATGACACTTATAGTGAGGAATATTAACTGCATTGATCAATAATCGTATTGACATTAAGTAGCAGGGATTAGGAAAATGAAGACAGGGATCACTGACAGTTTCCTGCTCACATATTTACCTCACATATCACGTTCGAAGCCAGCATGAAGAGGCTGGAAGAAAAGTGCTCATGTGCAATAATTATCAGTAAAATGGATTATCTCCCCTGTTCTTATTGAGTGTGCAGTTGTTAGAGCGAGCCAGTATCGATGCTGAGGCCACATTTTAATATTTGCAGCTGTGATATTCTCCACTGGCTCTTTTCTCCTCTGGATCTATTCTCCACTGGCTCTACTCTCCACTGGCTCTACTCTCCACTGGCTCTATTCTCCTCTGGATCTATTCTCCACTGGCTCTATTCTCCTCTGGATCTATTCTCCACTGGCTCTATTCTCTACTGCCTCTACCTTTCACTGCCTCTACTCTCCACTGGATCTACTCTCCACTGGCTCTTCAGAGTAGAATTGCAAACATGGCTGACATAAAAGCACTTTTTGGACACGATTAAGATCCTGGGACTTTAATCTGAAGGCCAATCACGTCTCGAACTCCACATCTGTCTTTAGTCGTCAGCGTGGCAAAAGTGAGAAGAATGTGTTGAGAAATGTAGAGTGAAAATAATCACTACGGCATCTCCGTCTCCTAGCAGAATCACATGTTGTGAAGAGACGGAGGAGACATTGAGCAATGTATCTGGATAATAAATAGTCTTGCTGTTCTATTGTTCTTCCAAGAGCCGTGAAATCAAAACCCAGAGAATACAATACCTGCACCAATAACAGTCTCCACATATTCATTGTCTTCATTGCGTTTATTAAATCTCCCTTTATTTTTCCTAACACTTCTCTCTTACTCTCCTCTATTCATTCATTTATTCATCCGCTGTTGTAAGGGAGTGGAGAGGATCGTTTTCTTTGCTCTTTAGGTGTCTGAGTGTTGCTTCCCATTAGCAGTGAGCTAGAATCCGTCACAGACTGAGAGTCTTTTGTTCAGCACGCCTGCACCTTGCTATTGTTCAACACAGGGACTCCTATCAGCAACAAAAACCCTCTAAAGCTCTGCAGCAAAGAAGTTTCTCTAATGTGGCTACATGATGGTGGAAAGAATGGATCTGAATAGATCCAATATGATGAGACCTGAAAATACGCTACAAAGCACAGGTAACACACACACACATGAATATGTGGCTGACAGAGGTTCTCCTAGAGGAACCATTGTTGTTCTCAACGTCTGTAGATCAAATGGGAAAATTCTCAATTGTCATAACAAGCCTGTTTTAAAAGCAGCGAAAATAAGTTTTAAAAACTTTTCCAACTTGCATACAAGACAAAAAAAACTATGCTGGTATTGCAGAGTGTTTGACTGTTTCTGTATAATATGACTGATTATTGAAGGAAAATTAAAAAAAAAACGTAAAGCCAGAAGTCACAGGTCGCAGAAAAAAATTCTTGGTGGTCCATGTTTTGCACCTCTTGATGGTTGGGAAAAAATACAAAATTTACCATGACAATTAATGAATGAAAGTCTTCCCACTTTGTTTTTCAACTGCTAAACATCCATTTCCCTCAGGATGAGTAGTTTTATCTTATCTTCTTATCTGAAACATTTCCAAGACAGAAATGAGCAGACGACTTCTCTCTGCCTACGTTTGGTAGCTGAAAATGTATTTGCTTTTACTGTAAACATGCAGTGTCAATTGTGATAAGAAAGCCCCAATCGTGAAAAATAAGTATCCTTCTGATTTCGGACCCTCATAGGAATCCTCAACAATGGCTGAGTGTGTTTAGCTGTTCCAGATCTGGCTCACAAAGAAACAAGAAAAAGAAAACTCTGGGATGATTATTTAAAGCAGCTGAGAACCCATTGAGTCAGGAATGAAGAAACTGGTTTTGTTATTTTGTTCTGCTGTCGAGATGTCTGCCTTCTCTCCGATGTAAAAGAACAAGATGGAACTCAGCCTCTGGTTCTTAAAGACAGCCAAAATACAAGTTGAAGAAGGCAAAAAGCCAGGATAGTGACAGTCAAAAGCCAAGATGACGACAGCCAAAATGCCAAACTCAAGGCTTCAAAACCGGAGTGTACAAACCATTGGCTGATGTCACATTGACTACGTCTACTTTCTATATACAGTCTATGGTATAGATGCACACTTCCATCTACACGGTGATACAGATTGCAGCTGAAGTTTGGTCGAAAGAAAATAGTTCCTTCATAAAACTGCTCCCAACAAGGTCTGTTGTGGGAATCTGTGTCATGATTTCAGGACAGAGACATTGCTGTTGAGAAATTCAAAAATATATTTTATGGGGTGACTTTTATGATTTTGGGGTGAACTGTCCCTTTTAAGGTCTTCATCAGAGTTCCCCTAAAAGCCTCTTTAAAGCTGTTTATAGTGTCTCTTCTGACATCTGTACCCAGGTTATCACAGCTGTCCAGTGCTGTTTCCTGTAGTATTGGGATTGAGGTGATAGAAGTAACATATTAAGAATAACTTCCACTTTTACATTTTCATCAAGTTCTCATTATGTCCTTTTTAAAGAAATGACACATCAGTAACAAATGAGGCAAGGTGTCTTTACTCTCCCCAAAAGCCCATAAACACTATTAGCCTCTGATGGAACCACCCAAACACTATCCACTGTTACTTTTCATTGCCTATAAAACCCACTATTATGTCCTGTTCTGCTTTACCGCTGCTGCAGGTGGTCACAGTGTCCTCATCTCTGCATTAATAGGCAGCAGAAATGTCCTTGATACGCTTGTCTTGTGCTCGCAAACAGATGTGTCCTCGTTCACCAGGAGGCTAATACTTGTATGTACCAAAGCACAAGCACACAACAAATACACTCACTGGGCAGAGACAAAGCAAAGGAAGGCAGACGGACACCCATGGACCCACAGTTGTGTATTATACACTTGTTCATGGAGCCCAACAAAAGAAGTGAATCACCCGTGTTTGGAGGCCATGTTTACAGCACGGAGAACAGGGAGTGGTGCTTGCCAAAGCATAGTCACCATGCTGTGATCCATCCAGATCCTCACCATTCATTGGACAGCATGTACACACAAAACCTTATTTTTCTGTGGTTCATTGTTTCTTGTTTAGCTTAAAAGTTGTTCCACTGGCTCTATAGAAATTTGTGTGTCCATCCATATGTAAGTATGCTTAGATTCCGTGTCTTCATTTTACAAGATGAGTAAGATTTTTTTATGTCCATAATTTGATAAAGTGGTCATATTTTGCCACTGAACCAGAATCCTACGGAGCCTTTCTGGACATAGAAGGTTGACTAAAGGCCACGTTATTCCCCTGAAAACTTTCAAGGTGACAAAACAACGGAAACGGCCACATTAGGTTGAGGCAATGAAACCAGTTAGGCTAGGCAAGTACTAAAATATGTAACATCAATTTGCAATTCATTTCACAAATGGGACATCTGTCTCGAACAGAGGTCTCCTGGAAAGTCCTGTGTTTTAATGTAACTCGGAACACAGGTCACTGTATAGCTCCAGCTCCATTTTCAGAAAGATGAGGGGGGAAAAAACATGCAGACACACAGACACACAGACACACACACACACACACACACACACACACACACAAAACACAACAACCTATCAGAGACAGCTGGTGGCCGACACAAAACACACACACACTCACTCTCGGTGACTGAAGATCAACATGCCTGTCACACCTTGTTTGTGTGCTCTGACAGTAAAACTCTGCAAACACAAACACAGTCTCATCACACACACAGCTGCCTGTCTATTTGTGTGTTTACACAGGGAGCGAGTGTGTGTGTGTGTCAGTGTGTTTGTGCGTGTGTGCGTGTGTGTGTGTGTGTGTGTGTGTGTGCGCACGCATGTATACGTCAGACAGCAACAAAACCAGTGAGGATATGTCCAAGAGAAAAAGGGACATTGTGTGTCTATACATGTGTGTGTGTGTGTGTGTGTGTGTGTGTGTGTGTGTGTGTGTGTGTGTGTGTGTGTGTTGGCCTTGTAAAAGATCAACTTCTAACCCTGACAGATTCAATATTTATCAGAGACACGCAGGTGTCTTGACGGCTGGATCTGAAAATTACCACTGAGGAAGGAGAGAGAGAGAGAGAGAGAGAGAGAGAGAGAGAGAGAGAGAGAGAGAGAGAGAGAGAGAGAGAGAGAGAGAGAGAGCTGCAGCCAGTTTTCCATATTAGCAATATGAGCCAACAGACAGAATCCTTCCTGACTCCTCAAACATTCAACGTTGCATCCAACAAAAACATCTGTTCAGACCTTTGATTCATCATCACACGTTTTCACCAAATCACTTTAACTGTCGTGGCACTTAATATTTTCATCTATTTAATTGTCTTTTAATTTACTATCTATCAAAGAGTGAGTTAAAACAATGGTGATTGATCAGATGACCCACTAATTAAAGTGCTTGTACTTGCTGCTTTGCACAGAAATAGGATCTCCGTGTCTGTGGCGACATTCCTGCGCAAAAGGTACATTTCATTACTGCTGACTCACAATGGAGGATCAACAGCCAGAGAAAGAAGACCATTCAACTTCCAGTCCGGAGAAAAATAAACAAAAAACAAATCAAAGTGAAGAAGGGCAAGTAATCAAGCAAAGTGACCGCCAACGAGTGAAAGCGACGGACCTCCTTTCAGTGTGAAGTATTTGGGTGTTTTAACACTGTTGGGTGAGGGAGATGAGGTCCCAGAGGCTCACCTGCAGTTCCATCTACCGCCAAAGAGGCCACTAGAAGCAATGGATCTCAAATCTTTCGGACTACAACTTTAAGTCAATAAATTAAACCCAATACCAGATACTGAATGTAGGAAAACAGCAGTAAGTCTACTTGAAACATGAAGGGAACATACCTGATTCAGAGGGTTTCAGTAGTTCTTTACAACGCAGAGCCAATCAAGATAGATCAAGTCCAGCTGTGAGGGGAAGACTGGATTTGATCTGCAACAGCCTGGAAGACAAGAGGGATTTTTGAAAAATGAAATCTGAAACTTTCAATCAAACAGTGTTAACTCCTTTGGTACAGCTGTGGCACTGAAAATACCTTTTGCATTCCTGATAAGTAAACTCTTAAAAGTCAATGGAAGTGCACATCTCTGACCAGTCTCAGTGACACGAAAACAGAGAGAAAATCTGTATTTGTTACTGTAGGTACTTTAAAGGAACGTGAAGCTTCACGTGGTGCTATTGAATACAAATTGGAAATCTCAACGCTGATATGCGTTCACCTCACAGCGTCTTGCAAAATTTTCGCTTGAGTTGAAATATTTCAACACTTGGAAAATGTGCTTTGCATTTGGCTTTAACGTAATTTAAGATGTAATCAACCAAATCTGCATCTCGCTATCCAACATCTGAACCAGCTGTGTGTGAAGAGAAGTCCTCTCCCAAAGTGCTGGTTAGTGATATTGATGATGGCCCACAGCGAGGATACTGACATTTCAGTTTTGGATGAAAATGAATGTTGCACGGCCGAGTGTGCGCTCCGGAGGAAGCCCTTTGTACTGCAGAGGCAAAAATGTCTGGTTAATGAGACTGAGGTTCAGACCAGACAGAGAGGCCTCTGGTGTTATTAAGATGAGGAGAACTAAGTGGACGGGAGAGAGTCAGTCTGGCTTTGTTGACGGTCCAAAGCTTCTCTGTGTGTACTCTGCTGACATTCTGTTACATTCAGCTGTAAAATGGCTTCGGGAGGCTTCGTCAGACACAAGTTTACTGCTGCGCTTCTGATTGGTTGGTTGGTAACATGTTTCCTGTTCAAACAGAACCTATAGAGATATCAACTTCCTGTGAAAACTGGAACATCATGCCGTGTGTATTTGAAAAAGTGGAGGGTATTTTTTCAGAATGATGCAGTTCCCAGGCAACGTGATCAGTGGCCCTAAGCTTCAATTTAGGCAACGAAAGCACTTTGTTTTGTAGTTAAGGCTTATTTACATACTTTCGGCAACAGCAGCAAGTTCTCACAAGTTTAGGATGCTTCAACGTTCTCAACTTAACCCCAGAAACCACAGCGAGGGAAACAATGCAGGAGCAGATTTGTATTGCTACCTCTGAATTACAAACCTTTTCACCAGCATCTGTGACGCTTCATACTCAGATTATCTGATCTGAGACCATAGACAACGTTTATGATATTAGTTAGCAAAACATGCAAAACAATAGTGTCATGTAGCTAACCATCTAAGCTACAGCCTGTTGTGTTATTATATGAGGTGGATGACAGCAGCAGCCTGCGTGTGTGTGTGTGTGTGTGTGTGTGTGTGTGTGTGTGTGTGTGTGTGTGTGTGTGTGTGTGTGTGTGTGTGCAGGCTGTCATCTCTTCAAACCAGCTGGAGAGTACAGAAGATCCAGATTAAGACAGTTTCTACGCTTCACAGAGCCCCCCCCCCCCCCCCCTCTCTCTGTCTCTGTCTCTCTCTCTCTCTCTCTCTCTCTCTCTCTCTCTCTCCCTCTGTCTAAATGAAACAACTCATTCTTCTTCCCTCTCTATGTTTTTTTTTTTTTTTTGTCTTTCCACGAACATTGGAATCATTGATCACTAAAATGTTGAAATCTAACTGCTGTGGGTTCATTAGTTTTAGGTGTGAAACTAATTATACACATATTAAAAAAGAGGACATTGACATATGGGCCTCTGTACCCTTGGATATTGGTAACAATTATAAAAAGTAATATTTTACCTCGAGTGCTTTACTTGTTTCAGTCCTTCCTCATTCATATTCCTGATAATCAATTTCAAGAATGGGACAAGGTGATATACCACTTCACCTGGAACGGCAAAGCCCCCAGAGTGAGATACAAAACCCTGCAGTTGCCAGAGCACAGCGGGGGGATTGGCTTACCAAACCTCAAAGATTATTATATAGCAGCACAGATAAGACCACTCATGCTCTGGTGTAATCAAGAATATATAGCAAGGTGGACTCTCAGCACTGTGCCTGTTGGTTGACAATCAGGATGGATAGACTTTAAAACCATGTCGGAAAGATATGACCTTGCTCAAAGGCTGTCCATACTTAATTTAGTCCATAAATTACATGGTACATGGTACATAGGAGTAGTGTAGTAGTGAATCTAGGCTTCAGGTCATCACTTCCTGTGATTGTATTGACAAGCTATGGAACGAGCAATCAACTGTCATTAATGAATAATAAATAATAATTGGGTAGCGGTATGTGGTGGGTGGATAACATACTTTTAGGATGATTAAATACAACTATTAAATAACATAACAACAACAACATACATTATATTAACTATTATTTCAAGAAAAATCAAACACGCCTTAATGGGTAACTTCAGTAGCTGTTGTATGTCTGTTAGATTTCTTTCCTTTATTTTGACGTTTATTTTATTTATCTATTTATTTAAGACATAAACTCATAACCATCTCATTCAAAATTACATATGGAAATTATGAGAAACAGTAACCAACAGAGTGCTTCTGACTCCAGGTAATAGTGGCAGCTGAACTGTGAGCATAACCATCCTGCTACATATTATATTTAAACATCTACATATGAATGTACCTGCAGAATGAGCAGCCTACATACAAGCGTGTATACTATGAATAAAAAGGTGCACAGAATACAAATAGGATGCTGATCATCCAGCCATGAAAGAAACCTTTCATTATTTACTCAGCCGAACAGTTTGGAACAGAATTCTAGATACAGTTATGATTTCCCTCTGCTGCTGGTCAAATAACAAGCTAAAGACAAACTTTTACTTCATTGCCACCCTGGTCATGAGCAAACTGTCAGGCTGCAGCGAGGCTGAGACTTTAACAATATATCACCATTGGGTTTGGACAAGAACGTTTGTTTTTTTTTATTCCTTTTTAGATTCAAAATCATCCTTCAACAGGTCATATTAGATCTTAGGAGGCAGAAGAGAGTAGGGAGGACATTATGTAATTTATTGAATGTAAGTGCTTGTTGCGGGAGGATAAACACAATGTGCTAAGATTGTCATATAACCCAATGATATGAATAAAAGAAAATGGCGAATGACAAGAAAAAGTATGTCACCTATCAAATGCAGGGATAGAGGAGAGGGAGACAGGTGAAGAAAGGAGATTAATGGAGGAATGATGGAAGGAAGAGGAGAACATGGGAGAAACTGTAGTAGACAAGAATAAACTATGTGAGTGTAAGGGAGGGACTAATAGTCACGGTATGCATACTGGATGGAGCGATGGATGGGGGGGTGAATGGAGAGTTAGACCCAAGGATGGATGGACAGATGGATGGACACAATGATGGATGGATGGTGGAAGGGATGGGTGGAAAGATGGATATATCTATAAAGGGGTGAATGGGTGAAGGGATGGATGGTGGATGGATGGACGGGATATGGTTGGATGAAGGAAAGGGTGGATGGTGGATGGATGGATGGATGGATGGATGGATGGATGGATGGATGGATGGATGAAGGAAAGGATGGATGGTGGATGGATGGATGGAGGGATGGATGGATGAAGGAAGGGAGGGATGGATGGATGGGTGGATGGATGAAGGAAAGGATGGATGGTGGATGGAGGGATGAATGGACGGAGGGATGGATGGACGAAGGAAGGGATGGGTGGATGGATGAAGGAAAGGATGGATGGTGGATGGATGGCAGAGGGATGGATGGATGAAGGAAGGGCTGGAAGGATGGATGGGTGGACGGACAGAGGTATGATGGATGAATGAATGATTAGACAGATAGACAGACAATCACAGAACTCTCTCTCTCTCTGGTTCTAAAAACATGTGATGTGAACACAGATGGAATGAAGAGCTATAAAAGAAGGCAGACAAGAAGAGAAACTCGCTGTCCTGATTCTATGAATAACCATCATCTAGCAGCCTGATTAAGTCTCTAATCCTCTCTGCTCTCAGCTCCACTGATTAGCAGAGGAACACACACTCCGTTCAGACTGTGGGATCTTTACATTGGGATAATTCCTATATGTACCTGTATTAATAAAGAGCTTATAGAGCTTGGTTCTGCATGATGTCTTAGGCGGTTTATGGTGAACCATTTTCATTGACTACACTATATTATGAAAAAATTATCATTGTTTATCACAAATGTTACATATGTGTTATTATCTCTCTATCGGTAGAGAAGAGAAGGAGTTGTTTTATCCTGAGAGAGCAGTACAAACTGAACAGGGAGCCGACCGAAGGGCCTCCATCCTGCCAACACACGCAGACATGAAACACTCTTGGAAACACTCTGATTGGTGAAATATCTAGGTTACAGTGTATTTATACACACCTGAGATACATCATGTCACATATTATTGTGTGTCATTGTGTATTAAGGCAAAACCATGCACATTCATAAGTACACCACAGTACCTTCAGCTCCGCCTCCAGGGTCTACCCGCCTGTGTTGAGCCCCTCCAGAACACCTTCCGGCTCGGCTAAGACCTGCACCACCTTCTCCCTACCTGGAGCTAAAGTTGCTGAATGTTCTTGGATACAAATCTCACACATCTTGTTTCCCCATTTGATTTGTACATGGATTGAATTTTAATGCTGTCGACTATACAGTGAGGATGTTTCATGGCCCTGGCAGCCCACCTTATATCTGTGGGCATCGTTTTCAAAGGAAAGCTGCTTTCTTTGATTCCTGACCTAGACTTCAATTTTCTGAGCTCAGGGCTGACAGGAGATCAGTGTCGCCTTCCAGGATATTTAGCTGTTTATTATAAATCGTTTGTTCAAATGACACACATGGATTTCTGGTTGTAAGAATGATCATTTGTTTTGAATTGTAAAATGTCTTTAGAAAACACAACCATGATCTTCTAGTTTGCTTTGATCATCTGTCCGTTTTTATTCTGTCTAAATTCATTCACCCTGTTTACACATGACTGGAACTGAAGCAAGAGAGGCCTTGTTGCTGAGCAATGCAGAACCTTATTTTGGCAAAATGAACCGGATTCAGTTATCCGTCGGCTTGCTGCTTAGCCTTTAACACTCTCAGAAAAAGCTGTGTAATCATTAAAACTGAATGATTGTTTGCCAGCACGTTTTATGTTGAGCAGATGAAACCGTGGAGTCTCGCACTACAGTTGATTTAAATAGACAAAGCTTGGAAAAGTTTCCGAACACATCAGTGTTGGAAAACAAAAACTGTTCGGTCAGATTATTAGTCTCATTTACTTCAGATGTTGTATAATTTAAGTCATTTTATTATCAAACTGTCATAGTGTGTTTAATTATAAGTGTGTTGATGTTTGTGTCGAGATTTCAAACGTTCTAAAAGACAATGCACCGTATGGTTGATGATGCATAATGATGGTTATCTTTTAATCGAAGACAGAGAGAGAAAGAAAAAAACAATAGATCTGGACACACAAACCAACAGTAGCAAAAATACAAAAAAAAAAATCTGAGATGTGTAAGGCCACAAACAACCACAATAAGGTTTTTTCAATTCTATAATGATGTTTACCAGTTATCTACTGCAACAATAGAATTATGAATAAACAATCCATCTGCTTTGACATCAGAGGGAGAAGAAACTGGAATATTGACTAAACAGCCTTGACAACGGTGGTAGCAGCTGATCGGGGGGTGAATAGAAGGTGAACATCTATTTGAAGATTTAATTAAGTGAATTCCAGGCAAAGTACAGCAGACTATGAAACGGGCCTGCAGTGCAGCCAATGAATATTTCTTCAATCCATTTATCAGATTCCTCTGCAAATTGGATGAATCTCAGCTTTCACAGAAACTAGATCCCTACTCGTGAAACTAGCACATGGATGTGAATGCTACTTACAAGCTAGCGGCTGCTAAATACTATCACTGCAAGATAATTTCAATGTACCATAAGCGTCCAGTTTCAATCCAGAACATGAAATGCATCCATTCCTCAGCAGCGGGTATGATAATAATCGCTGTTCTATTAATAGTCCTACAGTATAAGCCAGAGGCTGAAAGGTATGTTCACTGTACCAGCAGCCTTTCTTAAAACAATTATAGATTTTATTCAAAAGATTTCCAGTGTAAAGGTGTGTTCGCACCAAATGTGAAGCTATTTTTTTTGCACGGCAAAACATATTATGGGGCAAGTGAGGAATTCTCTTTTCTTTTTTTATGTATAGGCACACAGGGCTCCAATAACATTGAGCCTTGAATATAATTAAATAAATATGTAAAGTCAGTCAATCCTCAGTGAGAGAATGACATCATTCCCAACACAGTCCAAACACCTTTGTAAAGTGTTTTTGGTTTTCATCCCAGCAGCAGAAAATGTAGTTTGAGCACCTGCAGTTCATGTCACAATAGTTATACTATATAATATCATAAGGATTCAGATAAACAGCACAATGTGAAGTCCACGCAATGATGTAAATCTCGACAGCATCACTATGTTATGTCAGTGAAAAAAGCAGAGTTAATGAATGCATTCATGAAATGTAAAAATTAGAATGAAGACATTTTCATAGCACTGGGATGTCATTAAGGACAATAAAGCATGAGTCATGAGTACTGGAGTTGGTTTAGAGGCATCATTATTATGATTATTTGATGATGATTATTATTAATGGATGACGCAAATGAGGCAAACTTTTTATTTGTGCAAGTTGAAATATTTCAACTTGAGTAAAAATGTCAGTGTTGAGATTCTCCTCTTGTCATTTCTGAATCCCACGGAGAAAAAAGATATTGTAGCGGTCCGTGTTCAGAGCTCAACCATTCAACCTCACATTTGAACAGAGACTGAACACAACTCTGTATAAACTGCCGTGTCTATCACGAGTGACGCATGTAGACGCACATGATCCCACGAATAAACACAACTGTGGTCAAACTCATGTGAGTAATGCAGATTTGCTTTGTGTTTGCTGCAATAAAACCATAATCCTCAAGTGTTACCCAAGTAGTATGACACATGACAAGAAGACAGTTGTCTCCTTCAAATGACGCTGAGAGTGAACATAGGAATCCTCCATCCCGATGGCTCTCACATCTCCATTGCGAAGCAGCCTGTTCTCACTCATGTCGTCAAATATGGCAGCTTGGTCAGTGGCGCTACGGGTCAAAATACGGTGCTCTACGTGGCCGTCATTATGGCGGTAGGGCAGGAGGATGTCAGGTCAGGTGACATAGCAAAAGGAGCAAGTATATACACACGACTTTCACCCAGAAGACCGGTGTTCATTTAAAATCAAAACTCAAAACTGACTTATTCAATGTTAGGTGTTTTTTTTTTTTTTACTTTTGTGCAACATATATAACATAATTAACTTACATTGCATATGTAAGTTAGCCAACATAACATACCTATTCTAACCCAGACCATGATCTTTTTCTAAACCTACCCAAGTTGTTTCCTGTAAGCAAGGAAGTATACTTTGAAAAGACAGTGTATGCATGTAAGATTATATATAGAAGCTGACTTATTTGACGCACTGGGAGTGAGACCAGACCGGAGCAGACTTTAACCTAAAGTCAAGATTTCACCAGTAATGAAGCTGAAGGCACTTGGCTGATGGACTGCTCTTATCGACCAATCAGAAGAGAGCCAGTGGGACGCGTCCGTCAGTCAGACGGGTCTATTTGGTGGAAGACTGAGGTGAGCTGTGGGTGAGTGCGTCTGTTTGATGGGCGATTTCCTGGCTGACTGATGGTGTTTTGAATGACTGATGAGGTGGATGATTTGGTCGAGTGAATCAGCGTCCCTGAGCTGATGGACTAAACTCTTCCTCACTTTACAGGCTGAATATCAACCCCCCCTCCCCCCTCGTTCTGTCCTCCATTCTTTCTCATTCTCCTTTTACTACACTTTTATTTTGTCTGTCACATTTCCTTCCACACCATGTCTTTGCTTTTCCCCTCGTCCTCCATGCCACTGTCTGTTTTTTTCACCTTTCCCCTTTAACTCCACGTCAATTGTGCTTACCCCCTCTACTTGACACCTGCTTTCTCACTTTATTCTGTCCTTGTCTGAGATTTAACCTCTTTTTGGACTCTGTTGTACTTTCACATGCACTCCCTTCATCATACAGTATATCATTGTGGCTATGAGTAGGCACATGGATCAATACATGAGCGGGGTCCGGTAAGGCGTTGGTAGTAACACCAAAGCCAAACACCAGCTACTAGTTAATAAAGCCGTCGTAAGAGACTGTAAGACCAGACAGATCAACCTGTGCACGGCCTGGATTGATTACAAGAAACCCTAAGACTCAATGCCACACTCATCAGAATCAGAATGGAATGTATTGCCACGTATGTTTTCACATAGAAGGTATGTGCCTTGGTGTTCAGTGCGCACAATAATTCGAAAGAATAAACAACAAACAAAGTAATAAACAATAAACAAAGCAAAGTACTGCAATCAAGAATGTAACATACATTCTAAATAACTTTTCATCAAAGACAGAAATGTAGAAGTTAGAATGAACACACCTTCATAGAACTGAGATGCCATTAATTACAATGAAACATGGGTCATGCGTACTGGAACTGGTTGAAAGGCATTATAGTGATTATTATCATTATTTTTATATTCTTTTGTGTCTTCCCAGTGGTTTTCCTCAAGCATTTCAATCCGAACAATCAAATTGGTGTCAATTAAGTGTGCTTTAACATCGAAATACTGTTTTCCAAAGGCCTTCTAAAAAGTTTTTCCCACATAACCTGACATATATTTCTGTATGATGACGCTGTTACATATATGTACTCTTAGATCTTTATCCATAGTCAGTGTGTGAGGCCTGCCGGCATTAACTAAGCTGGCGGGCGGCAAGCTGCCAGTTTGGAGAAGCAGATAAGTACCAGCATAAGAATCTTGTCCACTAAATCAATGGGCAATAACATCATAACAACTAATAATGAATTTGAACAAAATTTAAGTAAATGTACTTGAGTAAATGTATTTCTATATCGCTTCCTGAATGAGGTCTAATACGCAAGATGTGCAGCCATGATCCATTTACAGCCAGACAGAGGGGTGGTGTTCATCACATAACCTTAGTCTTTTTAAAGAAAATGCATGTATTATTTGACTGTTGATTCAGTGTTCCTGTGACATGTTTGGCCAGTGAGAAGAATTCAACATTCTGATTTGTATATTGAAACCTCACAAATGAACGGATGATTGCAGTCAGCTAAGGACAGACAACGACACAACAACACAAGGACACGGAAACAAGAAAGTCCACATATAAATCTGCTTTCTATTATCCCTTCCTTTTACCACAGTGACAAAAGAGACCAAACCATAAATCCCAGGTCATTGCTGTCACTGTGTGTTCATTTCTATAAATACTCCATGGAAATCTATCAGCGGCCTACTGCATCTCTACAGGAGGGCTGGTCAATAGAGGTAGAGAGTCAGAGGTGATGGATTGCAGAGGAAGGTCGTATGTGGCTCTAAATCAAACCATTAAACTACGACACGACAGAAAAGGGATAGTCCGGATATAGATGAGAGAGACGAAGAGTGAGGTTGAAAAAGATTTAACAGATAGTGACTAAGATAAAGGTGCAGTTAGATTACGGTGTCATCACAGGTTCATTTGTCAGAATTAAGTCCTAATTTACTGCTCTCACTCTGGATGTTCAGCTGACTTTTTCCAAATCAAGTTAAGCTAATCGCACAAGATGAAGTAGCTCAAACATGAACAGCACAAGGAGAGAATACATTCAAATGTAGGAGGCAGAACCCATTATGGCCAAACGAGGGAGTCGATCATACAACTAGACAAAGTTGTCACCAAGAGACACATTATAGGAATGTAAATTAGATAGTGGCACCTCGGGAAATAAATCAGGTAATGCCAAAATATCCATTATCGCCTAGAATTTTGCAGTTTTCAACATGTATTTATCATCTGTCACTGTCGATACAAATTGACATGTACATACTGTACATAACCAACCACAGAAACCTCAGGCTCCCAGGCCTCTGGTAGAGTACCCAAGCTTGAAGGAGGAAACACAAGACCGTCCACGAGGCGAGTGGGGGAAGAAGTGTCAGAAGGGAAGTGTAGTGTCAGAGTTCTGGACTTGGGGTGAAACCCTCCGTGCATGGTGAGGAGCTTTCTTGATATCAGTGGCCTCTATCTTCTTTCTTTGGCCATGGTATTATATCTGATGGTATATGAGGGTATCTGATGACTTGCAGTCCAACTGAAGTCAACTGACTTTTCAGGACTTGCCTTACTCTCTGTAGGTATTTGGCTGTGGCTGCAAATGAAACGATAATCTATTAAGACTGTTTGCACGAGGCAGTTATTGAGCTTTTTACACTTTGCCAATTTGAGCATGCTACATCATTTAGCAATAGTTAGCAAGCAAAAAGGCTTCTGGCAGAAAGATTTAGTACAGAGCAACATAGAGGGTGGATGAATGGGTCAAACTCAGGACTTACACCCCGGGAGATGGAGTTGTATGTCCTGGGAGAAGCCTACTTTTACACTTAGTTGACTTATTGTTGCCTCTTTTCATTAATAGTATGATTGTCAGTCACAGCTTGTTTAGTTTTAGGCACAAAGTACTTGGCTATATAGGTTAAGGGAAGACATGTTCATCGCCTACAGTCGGGTCACCCCGGTCGGGTGACTGCTCGTCTCTGCCATGCTGTATACACGCAGGTGTAAATTGGTTATTCCACCCATGTGCACATAATTGTCAGCTTCTGACACCTGGGTGCTAAAAGCATCTGCCAACGAAAATACATACATATGTAATTTTTGTTGCTGCTAAATGATGCAAGTCACCAGTTTGTGTTAGATTAGAAAGTAAATTATTCATACATCTTTATTGCTAATTCATCTTTGTGAATAATAATGTCAGTGCCTTCCAAAACAAAGCAAAACATCCATCCATCCATCCATCCATCCATCCATCCATTGTCTACCGCTTATCCTGTATTCAGGGTCGCAGAGGGCTGGAGCCGATCCCAGCTGTCATTGGGTGAAGGCAGGGTACACCTGGACAGGACGCCAGTCTATCACAGGGCCAACATGTAGAGACAGACAAACATTCACGCTCACATTCACACCTACAGGTAATTTTAGAGTCATCAATGAACCTATCCCCATCCTGCATGTCTTTGGACTGTGGGAGGAAGCCGGAGAACCCTGAGAGAACCCACGCTTAAATGGGGAGAACATGCAAACTCCACACAGAAGGAACCTGGGGCCGACCCGGGAATCGAACCCGGGCGACAGCACTACCCACTACACCACCGTGCAGTTATATTATATAACTTTACTAAAATGCTTAATTTTTTGACAGGATTAATTCATGGTTTTGTCGGTTAGTGAGCAGATCACTTATGTTTCCATATTTTGTTGTTATTTTTATTAATGCAACCGTGAAAGAGATGGTGATGACATGTCAAATCAATCATGTCAAATCAGTGATGCACAAATCTTGAGTTTGTGATTAGTAAATGGACTGAATTAAAGTCCTATTAGCTAAAGTAAAGTAAGAACGACCTCGCTGAGTGTCACAGGAGAAAACGCATAAACCGAGAGAAACCACAGCCAGACAGAAACGAAGGCATTATCATGAAAATGAGACATTTCCATTGGCAGGGGACAAGACAACATCCATGATGATAATACAACTGATGATAACAATCACAATAACCACAGTTACGGTTGCATTCGGCTGTTCCCTGGTCTGCTGTGAATTACCGCGTTATCGGCAGAATATGATGAATATGAATGTGGGTGTTGGACAGCTGTCTAGACGTAAACAAAGTTCCGTCTAGATACAAAATGCCTCTCAATTTAGTGTCTGAATTATGTTTTATAATTTCCTGTTGGAAGCCAAATTGCTGTCTGTTAGTTTAGCCATTCATGAAATGACTGTTTTCAGAGCAGTTTGAAGCAGCATGTTTCCTTACAGCAGGTTAACAACTAAATTCAACATTGCCAAACTTTTTTTACAAGCCAAAATAATTATCAAAAGAGTGAAAAACATAATGATGATTTGCTATGGTAGCCGTGAGAGAATTAAATAATTCAGGCCTGATTCTTACTGTCAGTCCTCTCTGCTCTAGAATCATCATTTTGAATTAATCCAAATGGGTTTAATGATGTGCTTAATGATTAGTGCCACCAGGACATTGTCTCTGGCTTTAACATCCTGAAAAAACTATAAGTAAATTAGAGGGAAGCCTGCTGGTTCATCTCACAGCAGTGTGAGATGCTTGCTGGTATACAACAGGTTAACATGGACTGAGGAGACACGTCTCACTGCTAAACCACGGTCCTCGTGCAAATAGATCCATACTTACGTGGTTTGTAAGAGTGATTTCAGAGAACATGCCACATTCGCTAACTTTCAAAGTAATATATCAATCACATGGAGTCAGTAATCAATGAGTCTGATCAATTGATTTGGAAAAACAGATTGGGATCTACTGTGAAATCAGTCACTTAGTAATGTTATACATGAGTAGTGGAGAAAGTGCTTCAGTGAGGGGGAGTGGAGTAGATTAGCAGTGAAGATCAATACTACAAGAGGTCAAATAGATTACCAATAAGAGTAGTAGATTGGTGATTGTTTTTCAGACCTCCTTCAGAAAATGTAACCCTTAGAGGTCGAGGGCCGTAGAGGATCGTTGGTGATCTCACCGTCACATGGAGATCTACTGGGATCTAACTACACTTTACTGACCCTCATCATGAAGGTCCTGGGAGCAACAAATACATGATATGAATGCATTATGAATACATGACTTATGATTTAGTTTATTCATTTATTAATAAGAGTGTTTGTTAATGTTAGTTCACTGCCAAGCCACTGAGCAATCTACTACAACAGAGTCCTGTTTCCGTATAGATCCGTCTGAAGTGTCCTTCTCCCCATTAAACCAGCGATTTATCCGATGGTCAGCAGGAAAGTCATCCACAACGTGAAACTATACAACGTGCCCCGAAAGGTACTACTGGCATTTGTCTGACATTTAATGCTGAGAGACTATCCAACAACACAGTCACGCTGAAGTCAAATAAAATGCATGGAATGACATTCACTTCCCAGATCACCAATACTGTATCTCAGACGGTCATTACTGCAGAGAGAAAGCAGAGAGGGACAACTTCTTCAAACTATTCTGGTCATGTTGGGGAAGAGGATGAAGTTGTTACAGGAGACACTGAGGTCGAAAATTATATCTGTGAACAATTTACGGTGTGTGTGTATATTAAAGCTGACAGAGTCAAATTAACACTCTGGAGAAAAGGAGCTCACGGTAAGGCTAATAGATTATTATATTTGATCTGTATTAATATGGTATTATAGAGCCCTTTACAACTTTTAACAGAACAAACAAGCAAGAAAGCACATAACATCCTCTCATTTGCCAGTTTGAGGCCCTCTGGCAACCACAACATATTTTTTAAGAAACTATTCATCCATCAATATTCATATTCCAACAAAGAAACTGAACATATTGAAGCCACAGATGTTGAATCAACCTGTGATTATGTGTGACATGAACTTGTCTATGTGTTTGTTTACTAACTGCTTGTCTGCTTTTTATGTCGGTGTTTCTTGTATTTGCTGAGCCGAAGACATTTTTACACCCTTTTCTCTTGACTGGAGTTGTATTTAACATCGGAGTCAAAGAGGTGATGGAGCTTTCCCCCTGACTCAGTGACTCTTTGACAGTGAGCGTCTTGACGCCTACCATTTATTTTTTCAATTCGAGACGGACACATCGTGCTTCTTGTGATTAATTTTGTCCGTGTTGTCAAGGTTATAACTCCACAAACGTGGTGAACGACCAACGACCTGGTTTCGGTCTGCTCTGAAGGTATTTCTTTAACCCCCGATGATGGCGATGAAGTCAGGAGGAATGAATGCAGCATCAGACAGCTTTCATATTTCAGATCTAATAAAGCAGCACATCCCCGGCAGTTATCTCTGCTACTTGATTTAACGAGGCGACTTGAAGCTGCCTTAATTGGACACTAGTTATTATGGCCAGCATTTCAGCAAATTATTGCCTATTCACACAACCGAGAGGGGGAATCCTTGAATGACAATGCAACATTCAGACTAATGTTTAAATTTTATATAATATTATTTTGGGAAGCAGGCTGACACAAGTTCATCCCAACCAGAGAACATTAAATCAATTGGAATGCATTTCCTGTCTCGTCTATTTCTACATTTGCTCAAAGGATCATGTGACAGCATCAGCAGAAGGACATCAATATGCTACATGTAGTACTAAAGCATATGGATCCTGATTACAGATGTGACAGTCTTCATACTGAAAACTCAACATGAACATGAATCAAAACAGCACTGATTAGGTTGATGAAAGGGAGCTAAGGCAGAAACACCATGTCCTTTTTTTATCATTATTGTGATTATTTAAATCACTTTTATTCGGGATCAACACGCAAAAAGAACATGTAACAGAACTAACTTCAACTAAAGAAAATAATATATCTAATCTGGCATGTGGTTGCTTATGTAGAGAAGGGTCACATATCTCAAAAACATGAAATATCTTTCCTCCTGATGATCAGAAACGCTTCATGAGGCCAAAAAATAATGCATCCTGTGCTGGAGTACTGATGCTCTCTAACTAAGGACCCATTATAGAGTGATTTCTGTCCTCCAAACAGATCCTGATCACAGAGATAAAACATACTCTCAGTGGACGACTCAGCACTTGGTGGAATGAGAAAACTAAATGATCCCTGTGAGGAAAGTCTACTCACACCCTTATCAATATTTATACAACACGGCCCGTTACTAATTCATTGGCTTTGATTGTTATTGAAGAGGAGTTTTAGGGTTTTTGAATTTAGGAGATTTTATGTCCAAGTATATGCTCTAATCCACATTGATGGATTAAATGGGGTATGGAAACATGACTCTGCCTCTTCCTATAACATGAAACATGGCCAGTTACATTACAGCCATTCATAACACGTAGCCTATCCTGACACATTCTGACCAAAACTAGGCTGTAGCCGAGTTTTTCCGCTCCAAAATACTTTCTTTTTGCAACAATTCAAAAGTTTGCTTAAAATTCACTTGACAATTGAATGGAAACAGGACGGGTTCCCTTTGTTGATCTGAAATCACCTTATTCTTTGTGGCTGCAACCGACAGCTCTGTCAGTCTGCGAGAGATTCAACACAACAAAGAATTCAACACTGACACCAAACAAAAACCTCCCACCAAAGTGCTTCAGACCTAATGCGATCCCAACCGGGAAGAACCTTAAGCTACTTCAATCTATGCTACCACGATGCATTGTACGTATTACTCCACTACCTCACTATACCTTTTCAGATTTCATATGAAAACTGCAGCATCCAGTCAAAACTTACAAACAGTCTGGGCATCATTTTTATTAACTTGGTGTCTACTCAATATGAAATATTTATGATGAAACTGCACATGTGCTGGACTCTGTTCTGGTGGTGAGTCCTCACATCTCACGTTGGTGTCAGGGATACTGTTTATGTAACTGATGGGAAAAAAGCAAACATTTGCTATTTTTCTTCCCCTCCTTCTCCTCCACGCAGGAAGGAGTGTTTGTAGGATTTTTTTCCTGGCGGGATGGAGCAGTTGGAGAAACAAGCGCTCCTTGTGGAGGAGTAAGGGGGGAGGAGGGGCAGATCAGACTCCTCTCTGCGTTGGCGACAGGTGAAAACATGTAGGCGGGAGGCTTGTTCAGGAAATGCTGTTTATGTGTGAGAGATTATTCAGATGTGTAGCAGCCTATGGGATGTGTGTGTGTGTGTGTGTGTGTGTGTGTGTGTGTGTGTGTGTGTGTGTGTGTGTGTGTGTGTGTGAGTGGACTATTTATTACTTGACAGTGATACTGTGCGTGAAGGCATGAATGTGTGCATGTGTTTGTGTATGTGTTTGTGTATGTGTGTGTGTTTGTGTATGTGTGTGCATGTGTGTCTGTGTGTGCGTCTTCCCACGCTCCACGGATCACTGGAGAAGTTTCCAATATGGTGACTCTCTCAGACTATCGATCAGCATTTTCTCTCCGGTCTCTTCTTCACCCTCCTCCTCTCCGTCACCTCTCAGGCTCTCATCACGCCATCATGCTTTTACTTAGCAGATCCTCCGTGTGGCGAGTGACTCCCGTCTCTCAGTGTGTCTTTTCCGAGTGCCTAAGAGCTAACAGAAGCTCTCAATGTACTTCTTTTTTTCTTTGGTCACCATGGAAATAGCACGGAGGGACACGATGCTGATCTTTCATTTGTTTCTCACCATTCAATATTTGACCTGCTGTAAGACATAAACCACCAGTGACCGCAATCGATCCATCTGAAATGATTCAATGGGGGACAAGGCAGGACGTAAGTTAACCAGTGGGCATCATTCCACAGGTCAAAGCAGGATTGATTGCTGTGTTTTGGTGGAAGTCCAAGTAAAGTATCAGACAGACGGCAGGCGGAGCTCGCAGAACATGGAGACAACAAAAGAGCTTAATTTGTGTTTTTTTTAATAATATTACCTTGTTTTGATACACATGTCGAGGAATATAAAGGCCTATAAACATCAGCTTTATAATCATAATTGGGCTAGAGAGTAAATAGTTTGTCAGTGGTTAATCATTTTTTTTCTGATCCGTCTATCTATGCAATATTGGAATGTGAGTCAGAGCACGGACCAATCAGCATCCTGTGAGGAGCAACTGGCAGCGAAGGGCGTGGCTTCGCTGTGCGAGAAAACTCAGAGGCGACCGTCCATTCTGCAATAAAGACAGCAGTGTAGATGCTGCAATCATCACTTCCATCAAACTAGAGTGTAAGAGTTCGATTGATAGATGGTTCATCCAATCACCTGCCCAGTATTTTTTGCTTCCTTTCAAAACAGTTTCCAATTACCTTTTAACTGAACAATTAATATTTCACTTCGACTTTGATTAAATTATAATTAAATAGACGTTAGCCTCCACCACACTGCATATCTTGGCTATATGTAGCTGTTTGTGCGTGTTGAAGCTGAAGCCACCTGGCTGCTCCGTTCACCACCCAGATCTCTCAAAAGCCAGAGTGAAGCCTGAACTTCCCAGCATGCGGAAGGTATTGGAAGCAGCCTGCCCGTTGTTTCTATGCAATTCTCTTTCCTGCTGGAGCCCAGATGGAGACAGAGACCAAATCAAATACCCACAATCCCCTGGGTGAGGAGAGGAAATCTGGCAGTGCTAGATTGGATGTAGCTGTGTCAATAATACAGCACTCACATTGGCAGTCACCAGGAAAATAAATCTATTCACATACTGTAGGTGATAATAATGGTCAATGAAATATTACAGAGGGAGAGCTATTATTTAATAAGCTCATGAAATGTATTGGCATATAAAGAATAAGGACACACACACACACACACACACACTCACAGGAAGACTTAAACAACCAATATCCACAGTGCTAGAAGTCAGTACGGGCACTAAATACAATAGGAGGCAGACAGGATAATCACACAGACCTGGTCAGAGGACAAAAGAGCTAGACAGGTAGGAAAATGAGACCGAAAATTAAGAATTGAGGCGATAAACCCACATGAAATAAGAGCCGAGGGGGATGGAGAAAGACGAAGATAGAAGTGAAAAGAGTGAGTGGTACAAAGAGATGAAAGAGAAGAGTCATTTACTGTTGGATTCATGTATGAGATAGTGTGGAACAGGAGAGGATAAAAATGGAGGACATTCATTTCAGAAAAGGAAAACAACATGCTGAGAAGGAGAGGCTTGATGGGAGAGAATAATGGGAGGAGATAAGACGGAGGGAGGACAGAGAGTGGGCGGGGGACATCCAGAGAGAAAGCGTGAGAATGTGATGGTGTGATAAAAGAGCAGAGCAGTGTCTTTTTTTTTGGTTTGGTTATTATTTCTGAAAATCCTTATCTTCATCCTGTCTCATCCACCACGCTCGTTTGCTCTACAGAGGGACGGTGGACTGTAATCACCTCACTGTCACTTCGCTGCACTGAAACTCGACTTTTGTAATGCGATCATGTCGTGATGCATTCACTGTCAAGTGTGTACACTCCAAGATATACGGGTGTAAATGCAACCAAGACGCATTGAGGACATATTGAGATCTGATCTCACAAACCACACTCACTTAAAATGACTACGTCTCTAAATGAAAACACGTACGGGACACTTTGGGAGCACATCCGACAACATGTGGCCTAAAGCGATGGTTTTCAGCTGGTCTGACTTCTGGACCCACCATCACCCCTTCATGACGAGCCGGAGCCCAAATGGAGGACAATTTTCAACTTCTCAAATGTTTAAATGAAAAGATGGTTGTTTGAACCTGAGATAGTACAGAATATCATAGTATGCAAACACAAGTACAAGTACTTCAATCTATAACAAACACTGTACTATTAAAACTATTCAGTCACTTATTCAAGCATTAACCATCAGACTGACTTACCAATCAAAACATTTCAGTAACAGTTGGTGTTTCTTGCAAAATACATGAAATAAAAAAGTGTAACTACTGTAAAGTATTTTCAAAAATACTAAAATTATGTAGCTTTAGCTGAGAATAATCACTCACTGAATCTATGACAACCAACACTGCACCATGGGGAAAAAATCCACTTCAAAATAAAAGCACAGGATTTGTTTTCCCCATGAGGCCTGCGACCCACTGAAAATGGGTCCACAACCCACTTTCGGGTCAGGGCCTTGCACAAGGATATGACATATTTACCCACCAACCAATGCAATCCAGGATCATTTGCATTGGTATCATTGTCTAATTTGTCTAACACTGTACACAGGTTTCAAACTAATCACTTTTTACCACGTGCACACAATCAGATCCTCATTCAGCTGCAGCTTTAGTGCGTTGTCGTAATACAAGTTCAAAAGCGAGGGGAAACACAACAACAATGTTTCATTCTCTGCTCATTATCCATCTTTAATTACAAGGTCAATCTCTTCATTATAGAAAAAATTAAGCTCACCCCAGTGTTATGTAATGAGAAACAAACTGAAAATATATCTATTATCCTAACGACCTTGAGACTTGGTAGAATATGGAAAAGTACTTTTCACATTTCCAATGATTAACTGTCAGATATACGCAGAGACATCGTCTCCGTTGTGGTCAATCCAATCATTACACATTAACATTTACACTCATGACTTGTATTGACAAGTGGGAGAGTACTAATTAGGAAACAACCCATCAGCAGTGATATTGATTGAGCTAAGACTGAATATGACTTAACATAAAAACCCTGCCTGAGGCTTTTATTACTTCACAAATTGGAAACAAAAACATGAAATAATGGTAGTCAAATTAAACCCAAACATTAATGCACAGAGAAGTGTGATTCAATGGGAGGTAGATACCATTCTTCTTGTGGTACTTCTCCTGATATTCTATGTGCTACCACTGTAACAAGTTCACAACATTGTGAGTGATGGGATTAGAAAAAGGGTTTTGCCTTCAAATTCCAGTAAACTACTTTCAGTTCCACTCATGCAAAATCACGAAAATGTCCTTTCCACCACACACAATAATAACGCTGAATGTGTTGTTATCCACTCGAGGTTCAAATGTTCTGAAATGGGAATGAAACGCTTCACGGATCTTCGGGGGGTATTTCAGTCTTTTCTGTCCTTTTCCACAGTGAGGTCAGCAGTCAGGTACACCCAGAGAATAAAACCTCTGGTTGGGATTTAGAGGGGAGGGCGAATCAGCAGGGTGGACTGCACCAAATCATCCTGCTGACGGAGGCCCTTAACTGCATCACCCTGCTGCCATGAGCTGTCAACACAACAAGCTATGTTTGAGATTTGTAACAGCTCCAACTGAAACTGCACGACGCCTTCAGACTGATGGATCGCCAGATCGGGTCATCTGACTGTCACCATTAGTCTTTAGTAAAGAGTTGTGGTTTGTGAGGATGTACCAACAGTTCAGTTATAACCTAAACATCCAGTTCTCTTGATCAGACCACACCAGCATTCAACTCCACTTACATTTTAAGAAAATATGACAATAGACAGACGGACAGACCGAAAAATGAACACCTTGCTGACTCACACAGACTGGCAAGGTGAAAACAATGCCTGTGCTGCTGTCAAGGAGTTTCTCACAGCCTCCCAAAGCGGGTCGTATGTATGATAATACTACCAACATCATGCTACTTCCACCTCGGGTCCTGACAGAAAAATGTTCAGTCGCTGGAGTTCGGTCTTTATGGTTTTTATGGTTTAAAACAATGTCCCACGTCCCATGCTACAGCAGTGAGCTGACAGAGTCAGACAACGTATCAAACGATGCTGCATAAATAAAAGGAATAAGCAAATGTGCATTCACCTATTGACTCTGCTAATCCAAACAACTCAAGCAGCACCAGGGGGTTGTGTAACGTGTTGTGCAGGAATATGTAAATAGAGTGTCTTGTGTGATGATACGCTGATGACGCTGTGGTTAACATCCACGTTTGGTTCATGTGGTGATGCAGCAGGAAAAACAGCCTGGAGACAAAGAGAGGAGGTGTGAATGAAGAGAGACTCGCTGATGTGGTACAGGGAGAGAAGAGGATAAAGAAAGAAGATACAGACAGACACACAGATAGACAGACAGACAGACAGACAGACAGACAGACAGACAGAGGGTGATGATGAAAGAGAGAGTAAAGGATGGCGAAGAGAGTGGAAAGCAGGAGAGGAAATGTGGGAATAATACTGGTCTGTTCCACTCACTATTTTAACAGATGGCAGCCTCACACAAGTACACACACACACACACACACATATTTTATGTCTCTCACATGCACATGCATACACTCATGCTGTGTTCACCAAAACAAGCAGATGCACACAGACTGGCTGTGTTTCAGGAGATGGACATGTTTTTATATGTGTAAACTCCACAGGATAGCTGTGAAAAATGCAGCAAATCTATGTGGTATGGGATTATCTGGGTAGAGCAGAATCAGCCGATCAGTTATGCGAGTTAAATGTCCGCTACATTTAAATCATGTGTAACATAATATGGCTGACTGGACACTAAACATACACTCAATATGCAACTTCCCATTGACAACAGCCTGTGAGCTGACGTCAATGCTCTCTGAACCAATAGTCACACATAGCTGGGCTGCATCTATGTGAATGGGTACAGCTGCCCCACACAGCACCCATAGGTGAAGGAGGCCATGTGTCTTTGGGTCTTAATCACATGTGATGATATTAAAGATATATACTGGTTAAGGGAATCAGCTGCAGTCCTTGATCACCATGGTAATGGTAAGCTGGAGGGCAGTAGGTCTTAATTACAGGCAGGTCAGGAGCTTGGACAACCACAGGTTATAATAAATAGTAAATAAATAAAGATCTAATAACCGAATTATGAAAAAAACTTGTTGGAAAAAAAACCAGGTTAACATCATCAGCAAATATATGAACATGCATAAACGCAGAGCTTAACTTCATCATTTAAACATTTTAGAAACAAAAGAACAAAACAGAAGTTGCACCATCTTTTATCACCATTAAATAATGTGTCAGTGTAAATCTGAGGGGTTTTATCAGGCGTGGGGGGAGAAGAAGAGAAGTGAGATGTAAAGCAGGAGGCATGGATGAGGGAGATGAGGGAGACGAGGGACGAGAAAAGGGCGAGGGAGAGAGATATACTTGGCAACCAGAGCGAAACACTTTGACACCTCGTCATGCTCGGCTCCGAGACACGGGCACATCACAGCTTGTGTGTGTGTGAGCGAGATGAGGCTGCTCCCACCAGCAGGCTAATGTGCTGTAGATCAACAGATGGCCCCAGTGTGTACGTACGTGATATTGTGTGTATGTGTGTGTGCGTGCACGTGTGTGCGTGCAGATGCATGTTTATTATTTTTGCGTACAGACACACAATCTGTTACACTCAGTCAGGAATGTGACTAACATTCACACGGTGACGATGGTAAAAATAACTTCTGTGGCTGAAATGTTGATCTTTTTTGGGGGTTTTTGATTCATCTTTTGATTCTGTCAACAGCCTCCTCTCACATGTTCTCTGTTTGCCAAATGCCATAATCGAGCCTCTCTGATGGTCTGAGCATAATTAAAGAACAAAATAAATACCATACAACAGTAAAAAAAAAAGCTGAAAACAATAAAAATGAACAATGTTAAAGTACAATATAGCACAAGGTGACACAAAGGCCAATTGAAATAAGTGAGTCTTCAGCTGTTAAACGCTACCACTGCCATCAATAACAGTTATATAAATGGCTCAGCTTCCTTGCTCCATTAGAAGCTAATGGTTGCTTATATGACTATAAAAAAAGAAATAGTGAAATATAGAAGAGAACAAAACAAACTACACTGTTCAATGCTCGTCGGACATCGTTTATAACCTTTATTTGAAATCACTTTACTTTGTAATTCACCAGGCTAATAAGTGTGGCTGCTAATTGCCCCTATAACTCACTTTCTTGCTGATGAGTGAGTCTCAGAAGGTAAAAGGCGCCGGTGTGGAAGTTTTACTGGTTTCATTAAGCCTTCTTTTCGGGTACACTAACCTACAAGGAATCAGCATGCTGCCAGGCCTGCTGTCGCCCCCCTGCAGGTGCTGGATGGATATTAAAAGAGCCCTTTTTAGTTAAGCAATAGGGAACATGAAATGACCATTTCTGGTTTCATCTCTTAAAGTGTACGTATTTTAATACAAATGTCACAGTGCACCTCAGAACATTTTCTACAGCGTGGAACTGTGCCCTCTTCATTATTTGATATTTTTCCACACATTTTGAACAGAGCTGTCTGAAGCTGAGTTTCACTCATTTTTCAAGGAGATTTGTGCTTCCTCACCGTTTGTCTTCTTATAGAGTGCAAGTCGACAAGCTAGTACGGCTGCTGAAGACTCACCAGGTGATGTATGTGGCTCTTTCTGGCGTGATCATGTGTGGTCTTGTCATGTGACCCTGCCTCTGCAAGGTTTGACTGACTTTCATGCAACAAATGCCTAAGCTTAATAAGTCATCACCTCCTTGTGATCAATTTGTTTGAAGTCTTGAACATATGTTGCAAAACAAAAATGTAAACGCAACTTTACATTGACCGCCTGCTGTGCCTCTGACCGAAGCCGACCATCAATATGCCATCGTAAGTGGAAACCACCAGGCCAGGAGAAAATTCTAGAAGAAACCTGGTCAGCTGCAAAGTTTTATCTATTTTTTATTTATAGTTTAAACCAAAGCAAAAGAACAAGTAAACAAAATAAATAAAATATTATAATACTGAAACATAAAAATCAACAAAGAGGGTGACACAGAATCTCCTCTTTGTGTTTCCCTCGGCAACTGTCTCTTTCCGTCTCGTTCACACAGCCAATAAAATCCTTTGTCTCTTATCAGACGATATGTTGACAAGAGAGGGAAAGCTCTGCTCTCAGCTGCTAGAAACAGAGAGCGCTCTAATGAACCACCAGAGAAATAACGAAGCCAAGACTGCTGGTCGGTTGGCCGAAGACGAAAGTACAAAATAAAAACACACACAAAATCATGCTGACCCATATACACTGGACACATACATCCTGTTCTCACACACACTGCTGATAAATGCCAAGCCCAATGTTGTTTAACACAATACATTGATTGATTTTTCCAAACAATATAAGATAGAAGATGCCACACATGAAGTTAATTTTGTTGGTTAAGTGGTAAACACACACACACACACACACACACACACACACACACTAACCACTTTTAAATGGCCACTTCGATCGTCTTTCTGCACACACTTTCGGCTCCTTGAGATGATGCATTTTATGTTTGTGCGGCTTTAACAACACGATCAATATGAAACGGAGCGACAGTGTGAGGATGAACGGCCAGCACTGAAGAAGCACATACGTCGTCCCTTAAGATGCTCATTTCCTTTCATTAGGCTCAGAGAGTTTGCAGCAACACAAGACACCGACATGCTGAAAGAATGACCTCACCAGGCAGCAAATGTAAAAGTTAGAAGCACTTTTTACAGTTTGGTCCATAGAGTAATGTATGTAGAAAAAAAGACGGAAGTTTTACATTTCCACACTCAAAGAAGTGAAGAGGCGTAAAAGTATCTGCGTTGTCATCCTCCACTGTTACCGTTAATCACCATTGGTTTCTTTTAAGAAACACCGCCATTTTCATCCACATATACAGTATTTATTTCTGTTTTGTCAGAGCGTTTTCTTTTATTGATTGCTGTTGGGATTTAAAGAGCATTTCAACAACTCTAATGAAACGTGTTTCTGAAATAGAACCGTTATTTTAAGGCTGGTTTCATTAATATTTTTACTTACTTACTTTACTTTTATATGTTAAATGGCCTGCAGTTATATAGAAGTGCATTATATTTTCACTTCTTTTCAAAGTGTACTATATACGTATGTTATGGATCCTTTTTTGGCTTTTGTTCAAATGTTTAGACTTACATAACAGCCATCAATTGTAACTTGCTTTATCAATTTCATCATGGCCCTGCTCTCAAACCTATCTGAGTATGGAAATATAACTTTATAGAGAGAGAAACAGTGAGCTGGCATGTGGTCAACTATAATACATTTTGCTGGACCAAAGTGGTGCGTTGCAATCAACATCACAAGATTACATCAGCCGAAGCTAATTCTCTCATCACATCCTACTCTCACTGAATCAACATGAGAGCGAGAGTCGAGGGGGCGAACGATATAAAACCATAAATTATGACTGACACAAACGATGGGATGTTGCAATCGGCATCAAACCGACATCAGCTCCATCTCTTGCTCATATCACATCCTCCCCTTGGTAAATGAACAGAAGGAGAGAGAGATGAATGAATGGATGGAGCGACAGAGAAATGGATAAAATGATGAATTGTGACTGACAAAAGTGGTGGTGCAATCAGAAATGTCCTCAACAACACCACAGCTTCATGTTGCATCTTCACCTAAAGCAAATAAGACATAGCGGAAGGAAACAGATGGCAAATAGATGGAGCAGGGGGTGTGGAGGAATGTGTGTATCATCAAGCAGTGATAAATGTGGAGAGATGTAAGTGGTGGGATGCTGTAATCAACATCACAACACATCAAATCCCACACAGGATGGCTGTTAGTCCTCCTCTCCTGTCACATTTGCATATTCACCCTGTGAATATCAGTTTTGTTGTAACTGCAAACAACATGCATCACACGGGATGGCCAGATGCCATGATGTCAAGACAGTTTAGCCCACTGTCACCCACCTACCTGTCTTTCTACCCACTGTTATCCACCTACCTGTCTTTCTACCCACTCTCACCCTCCTACCTGTCTTTTTACCCCGTTATCTTCCTACCTGTCTTTCTACCCACAGTCACCCTCCTACCTGTCTTTTTACCCGTTATCTTCCTACTTGTCTTTCTACCCACAGTCACCCTCCTACCTGTCTTTTTACCCGTTATTTTCCTACTTGTCTTTCTACCCACAGTCACCCTCCTACCTGTCTTTTTACCCGTTATCTTCCTACTTGTCTTTCTACCCACAGTCACTCAACTACCTATCTTTTTACCACTGTTATCCACCTACCTGTCTTTCTACCCACTGTCCCCCACCTACCTGTCTTTCTAACCACTATCACCTACCAGTCCTTCTACCCATCTACCCTCCTATCCTTCGACCTACATACTGTATCCACCTACCCACCCAGTAATGAACAGCTGCAGCTGGCAGAGAAAGAAATGAACACAGGGAATGTATGTTGGTCTCTAAAGCCTTCTGTACATGTTACACACACCTCATTTCACCGACTTCCCACTACAAGGAGAGAAAACAAATCAGGGAGTGGGGGGTTCCCAGTGGACTACCCAGGGTGCATCAGTACATTCAGCCCAGTTCTCCTGAGACAGTACACATATGTGATAGGTCCCTAAGGATTACACAGAGTAAAGGTTCTAACCAATAGGAGCAGTCCATTAGCTCAGGTGGAGTAAACACACATATAATGAAGAGAAAATAACATTAAACTGCAGCAGTAGACAGACAGGGTGTGTTTACTTGCTGACATATCATTTTTTTCCCGGTAATAAGAGCAGGTGATAAACCTGACTTGGGAAAAAGCTTTGGGAAGTATACTGGGAGCTACTGGTGCAGCTTTACTGGTTTCTCCTTCAAACAATTACTTCTGGAATCATGATTCAACACCTGAGTCCCCGCAACCAGAGGAAATCCTGTCTGCTTGTGGAGATATACAAGCTTACAAGACATCGGCCTTATCTGCTCTCGCTGTTGCTCCTATTTAAGCCCTACGAGGAAGAAGATGAGGAAGAGGAGGGAGGGCAGACAGTGAAGAATGGAAAAAGAATGCAAGAAGAAGAAGAAAATAAACTAAAATAGTGTGTTTGGTAGTGCTGGTTGTGCTCCTCTTCTGTTTGGAGGCCATGTTTAAGTCTTTATCTCTCAATTCATGCTGTTTAAATGATTTGCACAGGATTAAATCAAACTGAAAATAATGGATACACATCAAGTACTAATCTTTCTCTCTCTCCCTGCATTGGAAAATTTTAATTTAATGTTAAGAAAGCTGAAAGAGAGACGATGAAAGATGTAGAAAACTAGATTTTAATGACCATGACAGTATTTTTTTACCCATTAACTACAAGTCAACGATAGTATCCCTCTGAATAGTATACAAATAATAATAAAATAAAATATGTAGTACATATTACCATCAGACAGGTTTTTTAGACATTGAGAGATGCAATTACAGTCAATCAAGGACATTCCCATGTCACCACTTTAAATAATTGCATGTGAATAAGTAGATAAGCTGTAGATCCAAACACATTCCTTGTGGAGAAAAGGGCTGCAGCCGTCCTCTCTTCAATGAGGTGTGTTCAGGTTGGAGTGAGTGAAGCGGAGGTGAAGGTTGGCATGTTCAACATACAGGAAATTAGCAGCTTCTTGGTTTGGATCCTAGACTGGTACTGTGCAGTATACCCAGTCAGTCAGTCAGTCATGCAACAGACTGCAACACAACACTAAAAATGATTTGATCGTGGTGAATTCTCATGATCAGGATAACGGTGAATATCTTCACAAGTTACTTGAAAAGCTTTCTAGCACGCTGTTATGGCAGAGAAGTGAAACAAAGAAAAATTTTTCTTTTTTTTAAACAGGAAAGAAAATAAATTTTGAAACTGTATATATCCTTAATTTATGCAGGGAGACCTTATGAGTTCGGGTCATCTTCTTTAATGATGTTCACTAAAAAAAATGAGTCTTATGTGACACGATACATTATTATTATTATATTATTGTTTATTTCCTAACAAAATGTAAAGTAAGATCAGTATCAGTATTATATTGCTGCCATTTTAAGAGTTTTAAAGAATATATTAATGATTACCGGGAGAATATCGTGACTTGCTATTATTTTGTCCAAGATAATGGTAATCATCCAAAGCCTAACCCGAGACACAATTACAGCCATATGTGCTTGCTGTAATTATAAAAACTGTGGCCCCTCGTATTGAAACGCAGAAACAAATGTCAAATTGAAAAATAAAACTCATCAAATGGAAGACAACAACAGACTACAGTTTACCTGCATCTGATAGTTGTGTTGTAGTTTGTCCTGCAGGTGTATTCTTCACAGTAAGCCTGTAGAATGATATACAGCTTTTTCTTTTTTCACCTGTCTCTTTTCCCAACAGTATACCATTTTGAGCAAAGATAATTTGGCTTTGCCCACAGGCACAGAGAGAGAGAGAGGAACCTGTTCCTGCAAGCATAACAATCCCATGCATCTCTTGGGTCTGCTGCACGCGCTCAGTGCCGTATTAACCTGCCTTGGGTGACATAACACATAATTCTTTTCCTCATCAAGGTGACTTACGGAATTTCATTCCTCGGTTGGTGTCTTGCTCTGTACTGCTTTAATGTTACACCGTCATTCACATCAAGTGGTGACTCTGCTGGTGTTGAATATTCATCTTCACGTTAATTCAATTCAAGAGGATTTTTAGTTGAATTTCTCTCGTTTTTCCACCAGTCTGATAAAAAAAAAAAAAAAAAAAGCAGAAATGAAAAGTGAGAAAATCCGTGGCCCTCTGAAGTGTTATCAGCAAACCGTAGGAGCCGGGGTCCACAGCACGACGCTCAATGAAACTAATTAAGCTGTCCGACATTATTTCTGTGATCAATGTGGAAATCAAATCCCACCACCAGCAAATCATGCTCGTCATTGTGTGTCCACTAAAGCATAATGCCACCATGGGCTCATATCCGCTGAGTTAGATTATAAATGCTCGGCAGTACAGGAGCACAGTCCTGCTGTCTGAAGTACTTCGGCTTGAATGCTCCAGTCATTCATCAGGGGCCTCTGAGGAATAAATGAATGAGAGGAGGCAGAATTAAGCTTGTGTTATGGATTATCTGACTGCATCTTATTAACTAATGCATGCAGCAGAGAACCAACAATCTGAAGGGATAAAAGGTCAGTTAAACCTCATAACACACCCTAACTTTTTATTTATTATTAGTGAAACTCTTTTGGATTCAGGATGTCCATGCACGTGATATATATGATCTGTGCTCAATGTGCCTTGCTAAACAGGAAATGAAGCGAAAATCAGTGCAAAACACAACATTTAAGAATCATGTTGTTACAGATATCGAGTTCTTAACTCTTTTTTGTGGCACAAGTGCAAAGTTGTAGGTGTTGATGTCATGGGCATTTCCAAGTGCATCTGCATGCTGCGTGGTTAGTTTGCAGCAGCATGGTGTTGTTTGCTTGCAAATTAATAAAGAGTAAATATAGTGAGCAGTCGTGCATGATGGCACTGGCACTCTGGCGCTTCATAAATCAGAGGCTGCCGATTTATCCACATATGCATCCTGCTGCAGGGACTTAATGAATGGAAGGGGAATGCTTTCGTACAGCCTTCTTACACGTTCGTGACGGCAGGGATGTACTGAGATCGAAGTTCTCTCCAGAACTTTTTTTTTTGCAGTTATTTGAACACGTAATGTTTCTCTGTGGTATAAAGACAATCCGATGACGCGGAACCCCTTTAAGAGACTCGGATGTCTTGCTGAAAATTGCCTCTTCAATTTGTATCAGAACCAACCAAGCAAACGTAACTGAGCTGGAAAACTAGCAACAATGTGTCCCATTTGCGTTAAAAATGACTGGGCCAATCATAGTTCAACACAAATAAGGATCAGTCCAAATTGGGAGGGGCTGCTATCACCCCTCAATATGCAAAGTATTACATCATCCCAGCCAACTTCGTTTCTACTGGTCGGAGAGTGTTTAATTAAAAAGTGCATTTGCATTTGAAACATATTCCTGCAAATTAACTTCAACTATTCACTTTGGTGTTCGCGACAACAGAGTGATTTTGCACCAGAAACAGACGGATTCTGAGCTCAGCACATAGTAAACCAAAGTAACTGTCTGTAATGGACTTTTCTACAAACCACTGGACCACAGAAACACGTAAATAGCCACACATATCTATGCACCGCCTCAAGTCAGTGAACCTCCCACCTGTCTGTACCTCACTAAAGCCTGTATGACCAAATAGCAAAGACAAAGACAATGTCAAGGTCAAGAAAATAGCAAACCGTCAAGAGTGGTGTTTGTGCTGCCATGACAACGAGGCAATATAAGTTGTATAAATGTGCAGCTGCAACTGCCCCGACAACAATTAAAGATAATGATGAAACTAATATGTTTCACTCATGCATATAAATAGAAATTATGGTCAGATTGGATGAAACAGTAAACTAAAATCTTATTAATAAACATGATTCTTGAGTAAATGAGTCATGAGAAATTGCAGGGAATTCAGAAGGAAAAGTTTTGATAAGAAACCTATGTATTTTGTTAAGACTGTTAAGCCCTCCAAGGCAAATTAATGATTTTGAGTTATTAAAATTAAAATACCGTTCTGGATTCTCTGCAACAAGTCCAAGGCCATTGCCTCAATGAAATGCTGTCTTTAGAGGTTGATTTGTGAACAGAAAATAAAATGCCTTCCATAATATGAGCAGTGAATAAAAGCAGGTCTCGTCCTCCTGCTCAGTGCATCGCTGAGAAATGTTCAGCAGACACTCTGGCCTTTTTACTGTAGTTCTATTGATTACACACTGTCTTTGGCTGAGAAGCAAAGCATGTTTTCCATCGTTTCAGAAGTGAGGTGCAACATTACCATGTCTCTTACATTCCCAGACCTAACAAACCTCCTCAGGGCATCATCAGCACACCAAAGCAAAGCCACACAGCAGATCGGGCTGCACTCATCACCACAGTCGGTAGCAAAGGTGAAGAAAGAGAAATTGCCAATTAGACAGTTGGAGCACACGTCCTGCCGCAGCAAAGTCCACATGCAGCGGGAGAGATTTTTGCTACTATTAAGTTATCCACGCTAATTTAGAAGATTATGGCAGAAATCCCACATCAGAGATGATTTCTCAGAGGTTTGCTGGCAGCACAAAGGTCCAGTGATGTAACTTTGTGTTTGATGAGGGAGTCATCTGAGGAGGAAGCTCAGAAACCCTGTAGAGTTGATCCGGCCTAGCTCACTCCAAACTGCTCTTTTCGGTTCAAACAGAATGGTGAGTTAAGCTGGATCATCTCAGCGACAGAATGGTATCATGTGGAATTGTGGGGGTTAACCTATGAAACCATTATTAGTTAAATCGTTTTGTTACACGTATTATCAATAAGGCTGGTTCTGAACAGGGATCAAGATATGTCCCCTAACTTTTACCATACCATAGTTGCTATGTAGGCCTACTGATATTGTAATGTTTTTGCAGAATTGTCCATTATTACTATTCTTGACCGCCAGCAGGGTTTCAAAAAGAGGCTTAAATTTGTCTGTGAGAAAGTAAATGGAACACTTTTTTTATTAATATACTCTTTAGTTTTGCAAAATAAGAGAAGGCAGACCAACTGCCTGATATGAACGCAAATAGAGACTGTTTCTACTCCATATTTGTTCGGTGTCGTCCCCCTGACCCTCAGAACTGACATCAGTTCATGTTCACCAGTTAAGTTGTAGTTAAGTAGTTGTTGTTGTCAACAAGAAACAGAAAAGGTCGCTGTAAACAAATTTGGTCTGGCGAGTGTATACTGTTTACAGGTGTTAAGCCTCCACTTCCCTTGACCTGACTGCAGCCTGTTTATAGCAACTGGTGGCTGAAATGTGCTGACTCCAGCTGAGTTAAACCAATATGTATTCACTTTTTCATTCTTAATTATTTTGCTGTCAACAGATATCTGGCCAATGACACATAGGTCAAACCCTCTATGTGCTGTAATTACAGATAACAAAGCTTGGAGAGCGTGTGTGTGTGTGTGTGTGTGTGTGTGTGTGTATTTATTCGGAGTACATCAGGGGTTAGCAACCTTTTTGATACAAGGTGTCTTTTTAATCAGTGTGTCTTCTCAACATAAAGTTTAAAATTAAGTTTAATTATGGATTACGAAACCTAGCTAATATTTTTAATTCATACGGTACACGGCTGCATTTTTATTTGAATCATTATATGACTCACTAATATATGTTATGATTATGCCGTGACCACTGAGTGACAGGTGGGTGTCGTCTCATGTTGACAGATGCTTCCTGTGCTGCGTCCAGACACCTTGAGCTTCACAGAGGCACTTCAGAAACCTCAGACTTTACACAGTCTGTGGTTTTAGACTGCTGTAAAATGGTAAACAGTAGAACTTGAGTGGAGTGTATGCATCGAATGCACACTAATAAGGATACACCAAGAAAAGGAATTTTGGCAATGGAAGGGTTCCTGCTGTCGCTAAAACATGTCATCACACACACACACACACACGGATCTGCCATCAGAAATATAATCACTACTGGCACTAATAGGAATCCGCAAATTACTTTATTCAATAAGAAATGAAGGAAATAACGACATTGAGAAACTGCACTGTGAATAACAGGCGGCTGCCAGAGTTCTGGGCAAGTTATTCATAAAACCCAAATACGATTCTAGTTTCTACAAACGGAGCCACGAGCAGGGAAACAGGCGCCAAGTGGCAGCCAAAAGAAGCTCATTTACTGGTTTCAGCAGCTCTGCCACTTGGGCAGAAAACCAGCCGTCGTGAAGAGAAGCACTGAACTAATTAGACAGACATTCACAGAGCCTGATGCATTATGGAGCCGACAACGACGTCCTCTGCGGCACAAGATAATACCATGCAAATAACAAGAAAGGGGAATCGGAAATTGTCATCCAAAATGAAAATGAAGGAATGCACACAGTTGTTTGTATCATCACTCATGTGGACACATGGGAAGAATACCAATTTGAAGTGAAAAATAAACTGTGTGGAAAGAGTTAAGAACCATAACTAAAATACCTGCAGATTGTGTGGTCTTCTTCTTTCCTCTCCCTGTATTATTAACTTTATTAATGTAATAGACATTAGCACATTGAACTGAAGACTAGATGAAAGACTACTACACACAAAATCATGGTGAACTAGACATGGGCCGGTTTAACCATTTTCAAACTGGTCTGATATTAAGCCAAACAACAGACCTGACCGGTATACCAATCTTTACCCCTAGGTGTCGCACTTGCCACAGCAGCCCCTCCCGAGGGAAATATTAGGCAATTTTGCACAGAAGATTATGGCGTAATCCCGGAAAGGAGAGTCAAATAATATGCTGCAATCGTACCGTTTATAAATACCTTTGCTTTGCAGTGTAACTCCGCACCTCCCGGCCTTGTAATGTATTAAATGAGCGTCAGAAATCCGATTAGGTTGAGGGTTCTAAACAACAACGAAAAATGAACTTTTGCTCGTCTTGCATATTTACATGACTCTTCAACCGCAAGCAAAGTTGCTGTGCATCGTATACATGTTGATGATACAACGGCGGCCTCGTTCGAGCAACTACCTGCTTTTTATCTTTTTCGGATTGGCGTTCGCAGCTCGTTAAATGCTCCGGTGGCGTGTCGCCCACGTAAGTAAACAAACACAAGGAATGACATGCGCATCTAGCCCCTCTACTGAAATGTGATATTTGTCATGCCAGCCGGCCTCAGCTAACTTTACACACCGGCAGCCTCAGACACAATAACTTGTCATCATTGCTGCTTATTACTAATGCAATACAAGTTGGATTAGGTGCCGTGATGCCATCGGCACAGGTCGCTGATGTTTTTAATTTTACAGCATGTGTCATGAGGACAAATGCCGCTTTAACCAGTTTGCATAAATCAAACCGGTTTAGATCCGTACAACGAACCGCATCGGTGAAACCGGAAATCGCCCCAACTCTACGGTGAACATCAGCTGGATCAGTACCACCAATGTCCTCATTCAATATGACTTAAACATGACAGGTTTGAATGTGACCTGACCTCAACCCCATCCAAAAGCTGTGGATGAACCAATCAGGTTGTTTCCCTGTATTGCAACATGATTCCTTAGACGGGGACAGAGTTGAACTGGAACACCGACTGTGATCTAGGTCTCTCAATACCCAACATCAGTATGCTTGATAGTATGTCTTTTCTTATTGTCAGGGATTTAGTCAGAATTTAGTCTGACAAGATTATTCCAAAGATGAACTGCAACCGAGCAGGAAAATACAACACAGCAAGAAAAATAATCAAATAATCTCCACAATAACTCACTCCGCATTGATGTGATTGAATATAAAACTGCGGGGATGAGCTGAAATAGTTTGATGTGTGCATGCAACAAGCGAGTTCACACCATCAAACAGTGCCAACTGATTACACACAATCAAAAATTCTGTTTCAGGCACTTCAACCTCAAACGCAGCCAGGCTAGAAAAACAACAACAGCAACACCTGGAAATACACCTCTTGGGATTTACCTTGAGTTTAACCAAACATCGCAAAGAGAAGAAAACAAAACCAGGAAGCAGCTCCGAAGAAGAAGTGATGCATTTACAACTACACACTAGTTTTAATACTCACAGAAGTTTAACCTGGTCAGTCCGTCTCATTCTCTGCCATGACGGACGATTACTGCTCATTCTCTGGAGAGTAAACAAACTACAAGCTCCAAAAGAGCTGCACAAAACAGCCTTGACCACGACTGTGAACCAAACAAGATGGCCACCGAACACAGTCACAATCACTTCCGTAATCATCGCTTTTGGTGGGCTGGATTCAGGTCAGTTTGTGATTGGGTTCCTGACCTCTGAATAACACTGTGTCATATCTGGCAGGTTGCTGAACTCACTCGTTCTCTTGTGGCTGAATGGCTTTGGAATATCATGCCCAATACCCATACCATCCACAGGTGTGCACCAGACCTCTCCTCCTCCTCACCACCGCTCTGCTTTGCTAACAGGAAGTCACCTCAGGGGCGATGAAGGGATGAATTGATCGAGAGAGCGTGGGGAAGCGGAGGCCATTGGGAAAGCTTTATTTACTTCATCATTAAAACTGAATGTGCGTTATTGCTGAAGAAGCACCAATATAATTGACATACTGTGGCCTTATTCTGCAATACAACTCATAGCCAAAGTTTTATGCACAGTCGGCAAAAAATGTGCAGCCAGTACATTGGCGTTACTGTCATTCAATAATAAAAAGACGTGGTTGAATACAGCAGGGACTGTGATAACTGTTCATAGTTGTGGAATTAGTGTTTCATATAACCAGATGTGGAAAGCACATTTAATAAACGACTGTACTGAAGTACACGTTTGAGGTATTTATTTACTCATTTAGAGGCTACTTTATGCTTCTGCATCGCCAGATGTTAGAGGAACATTTATGTGGTTTTTAACTGCACAATATTTGTCTCACAGATGGTCAAAATCAGAACTTGGTGTGGTGGTGCAAAGGAGGAAGTTGCTCAAATCTTAGTACAAAATTAAAGGTGGGGAGGAGAGAAATGTTTTTCTCTGTTGAGGTCATGCGTAAAGTCGACTGTACACATGTTGACTCACTGCATAATTTGCAGTCTAAATATATCACAATATGTTATTGCAATACTTGCAAAATGTTTAAAATTGCAATAGCATTGTGCCTGAACAAAGTATTGTGAACATGTTGTAAGTGCCACAGCTCAGATGATCCTCAGCTGCTATGAAGGGTTACTTCACGTGGAGCTGAGGGAGGTTTCCAAGCCAGCTGGAAGGCAGGCTTTTATAGAACATACATGATTAAACATGAGAAGCAAGTCGCACCTTCGAGCGAGGGCTGCAGCTATCGAATCTTTTTGTAATCGAGTAATCTACTGATTATTCCATTGATTAATCGAGTAATCGTATAAAAATGTATATTGTATATAGTTCCATATACACTGTTGATTTCTTAACACATTCAGTCAATGACTATAAACAGCAATAAAGATAAGAAAAGAAGAAAGGAAAAAAGCTCAAGATAAATGAGAATTTTAAGACCGGTATCTTACGGCGCGAGGGGAGACAGGTGTTACAGGCAAAGCAACTTTCTGTATGAAAAAAACAGACAGTTGTCTTCATTTTTGACGCTCAAGTCACTATGCCTGATTACTTTTTACAGAACAGAAGAGACCAGGGACAGAGCCAATCAGAGAAAAAGGCCCGCCCCTACTCGGCCTCTGATTAACTTAGACCGTGGTGATTCCTCTCTGTATGCTGTGGGGGAAAAAACATTATGCTCCACACATAAACAGACCCGCTGAATGGAGTGCCAGTGCGACCAAGCAGCCGCACTTCACTGATTTTCGGTTGCATGTGCGCCCAAAATGTTTGCACTCTGGAGCCCTGGCTTCCTCAAAACTGGTCCGTGTGGAACAATGATCCCTGCTGAGCAGCCGCATAATGCGCGAGATAGGAATTTAACGAAGGTTTGAGGCAGAGTTTTTGCCTCAAGCATTTTTTGGAATCGAGTTACTCGAATAACTCGAGTAATCGTTTTAGCATCCTCTCACAAAAACACAGGACTGTATTCTCAGAACATGAACCGCACGTTAATCATGTTGAGCGCGACACACTCGACTCTCCTCCTACCCCCTACTTCCTCAGAGGACCGCAGAGGGAACACAGTGGTCAGCAGCGTGTTCTGTAATAGGCTTGTCTGCTCCGCCGCTCTGTCCAGATCAATGAAGTTACAAAGCGATGCAGAGCGAGACCCAGTGAAGCTGGGCAGTCTGCCAGCAGCCGGCCGTGTCCTTCGGTCCCGGGCCGAGTCCACCGCTGCAGTCAGTCCCACCTGTGTTTACAACTGTCTGAGATTCAGATGACGCAAAGCCAACGGCCTTCTTTAAGATGCCATGTTTGAACCTTTCGGTAATATCTGAGGTTTGAGTTTGACCAGCGAACCTCTGCCCCAATAGCTGCTGGAGAATCCACAAGTAGCATCCAAAGAGCAGGGAATACGTATACACTCACTCATATCAACACTAGGTTACTGCATTTATTAGAGTCCCCTTGTTGTGAGGCTGGACATAGTTACTGTTCGGCTGCTATCATGTCCGCATTTCCAACCGCACAGCATGATGCATTTTTTAAGAAACACGGTTGATTTTTCGAAGCTTTCACACCACAGATGAAGACATCAACCAACCGTGTTGTGTAAGAGGGACATATGTATACGTCCACTGTAAGCTGTTGTACACGGAGGCTCAGCAGTCTGAACTAAGAGCAAGATCTAGTCCTCCTTTCAACCTCGACAAACGCAGCATGGACCAGATCTACTACGTTTTAGCTGTCACAATAAAATCCTTAGACATCTACACTGCGTAACTGTGTACCAGAGGGAAAACAGATGACAGGAACAGTTTAGCTGAGACACACTACCAGATGCTGCGCTGGGTCAACGGGATCCTGCTAGTTGGTCCTCTGGCTGCAAGAATATATTCCAAACTTGTATTCAAAAGGTGTTATAGTGTTCATGCAAAATATTCCCAGTTGAGTATTTTGCATTGGCGTGCTGTGTATCTGTCACATTCACAAAATAACTGAGGGCAAACTTTCCGCCCAACAGCCCTGAAGGAAAATGCTGGAACATGGCAGCTTCACTAATGATGACTATTTATAAGAACATTTTCTAGTCACATTGCAGAGCTCGACAACAAAAACAACAGGGGCTGGTGCAGGAGACCTGTGCCGTTTTCGTGGAGCAATAAAAAAAAAAAACTCAACTACAACAAACATGATATGTGATTTGAGCCACCACTGGTGAATATTGTCCTGCAACAAACGCATGAAATCTCTGCTCAGAGGAAACCCACGAGTCCGTCTCGTTATCAGTGCTCTCATCCTGCGTCTGTACTTATTATTCTGCTTGTGACCATTAGGCCTGTTCATCTCATTACTGCGATTTGGATTCAAGGCCCACACCTGTCATTACTACAAGCACTCCGCCAGTCTCATTAGGAAACGCCGGTCACTGCCACAGTCAACGCAGATACGGCAAATTAGTCCTGACAGGAAAGTCTTCAATGAGACCGAGTTGCAGCAGGCGGAGATATGACTGTGTGTGTGTGTGTGTGTGTAAAGAGAAAGTCTATAATTTAACAAAACAGAGGGAGAATAGAATCCACATTTGTGTGTGGTGTGAGAAAAAGAAGAGAATGTTTGAGAAACTGTGTTGATGAAGGCAGGTTTGTTGTTTCTCAGGAGTTCATCTATCTGTGTGTGTGTGTGTGTGTGTGTGTGTGTGTGTGTGTGTGTGTGTGTGTGTGTGTGTGTGTGTGTACTTGTGTGTTAATGTGTTTGTTAATGTGTGTGTGGATGGGATCTATAGCTACCTAATGGGCCTATTTTGTAGTCTGAGTTGCTTCAAACGATTTACCCAGTGCAAGAAACTGATGTAGCTATTAAGGCTGCATTAGCCTAAGTCACTGACTCCAACAAATGCGCGTGCGCACATGCATGCATGAACACACACACACACACACACACACATACACACACACACACACACACACACACACACACACACACACACACACACACACAATAATTGCCAGTTGTAGCAAATGTTTTCTTCTTCTATAATGAGTTTGTGTAAAAGGCGTCACTGAGGACGCCCTCGGGCTGCTGAAGCCAATAAGGAACTCTGCTGTAGATTTGTGGAATCTTTAAATACGGCTTTTTAATCTCATATTCTTCTCTTTAGGTAACCACAAACCCAGGACCATTCAAAGATGATCATTCCTTTTGCAGCAGCTACGTCAAACAGGGGATACTGTTTGTTTTGGAGATTAGTTTCTCTCTTTTCTTTTGGCCCAGCCGCTGAGTCTGGAGTTGATCATGTTTGACATCAAGGTAACAAACACAGCGGGAGTGTCTGCACCGTTTCATTGATTTCTACATTATCTCGTGGGTGAAATGTAGCGGTAGCTCACGCATCTGTGAGTGAAAATTAAACAGTGAGAAGGGCGATTCAACTCAACACAGTGAGCGTCGCTGCACAACCGCACTACTTGAGATCTGTTTGTTTCATCGCTGTAATGAGTCTCTGCTGGAGAGAAATAAGACAGAGATGCTATTTGCACAGCAAATGACCAAAGTGCTGAAGCTGCATAGAAATCTGAAAACACTGAATGTGTGTCAACTATGTAAATAAAACCATTATCCATCAAATCTGTTCCAGCCAAGTAGAGCGAGGACACAGATGAAGAGTTTGTTGTCGTCCACTATGAAATACTACAGGGGATAAAAGCAAGAGTCGCAGGTCTGCCAGGTTGTAAGGTAACGATAACAAATTGTTTGATATGTTTGAAGCAGCCATGAGAAAACCCTCAAACAGTATGGACACATGATGCAGTTTGTATGCTGCTGATATGTATTGCAATTCTCCAACATCTCAAGACACAAAGGGATATTCTAAGCTTCAATTACTAGTATGAAGTCAACAATGTGGCACCGAAAGATGTTTCCCAGTCACAGTGACTGTAGCCAGTGGACCTTTAAAACCACACTTCACGTAACCAGCAGGCTCAGCCAATCAAATGTAGGAATTAGGAGAAGAAACCTAAAGCTTTAGATGACGACAATAGATGCAAATATAATGATCAAATCAAGCAGAAAGCTAATTTCAAATCACAATGACATTCGATGACTCTTGCTGGGTAGCATCCTACCTCTCTAACAGGGAGGGGGGCCGTCCTCTTCTCACAGGGCACGAAACAGTGCTGGCGCTCATCCGGGTTCACATGCACGTACTCGTGGTGCGCACGCCCACGTGGCTTTGACCCGAGGACCCGGCAGAAGGGTTTTAAAAGTCCTCAAAGTCTGTCATTGGCTCCGCCAGCTGTCCGTCAAAGTGTGCCAAGATTCCCTGCACAAAGAGACCGAGAGAACAGGATAAATGGCGATAAATAGGGTAGAAATTTAAGGAGAGAGGGGAAGGAAGGAGGGAGGTAGACGAGTGGACAGATGCAGTGGGAGGGCGGCAGAGCAGCCACATGGCATTTTGGCCACCAAATTGGCAGTTGACCCACAGTGACATCAGCTAAACAGAAAAGGGATGAGATGAAGGATGAAATACAGAAAGAAAATCAGACAAACTTAGAGGAAGAAAGAAAGCAAAGGCCTCATCCCTCCCTGTGGCTAATCAATGACATGCTGCCTGATCATTAGTGTCAGGCTGCAGACATTACACTTCAGGTGAAACGGCTTCAGTGAGACCAGACAGGAGAAACACCACATCATGTCAGGATTAAAAAGTTGCTCACACACATATTCACGTACATACATAAAACTCATTGATTCAATTAAAATCATGCAGTCGGAAAGTAGCAGCTAATTTCATTCCATAACTTATTTTTCACACACTTTTTATGGAAAAGTCTGGAGATGCCATTACAAAACCATTGCAATGAAAAGCCGAATCAGTTATCAGATGAACTCAGATCACTTCTCTGTTGGTTGAGTACAGATGTGAATACCAAGACAACCAGTTTCATTAGAGCCTTATGGAATTGATGTTAATTATCTACAGTAAAAAAAAAGTTCACCCAAATATCTAAACTGTTAGCTTCGCCCTTTGCTGTTGTATATTAGCCCTCTATGCTTTCCGTTAGCGGCATATTGTCTGATCTAACCCTAACCCTGATCCGCCACCCATTCACTCAGTAAAAATATGAAATCTGAATGCTGTTGCGATCCATAATGTGAACAGCAAATATGTGAAGCGACACTAAACATCACATAATTGAAGGGGAAAGCATTAACTTAAATTAACTAATGTGAACAGGAACAGGACTGAGTCCCCATCAGATCTGAGGTGGACCAGAAACAGAACCGAGTCCTTTTTCAAATGATCTGACAATGAAAAGGACCCAATAAGGTCTCCCTGCATAAATGTATTTTTCCATTGTGTATTTTTTAAAATGAGGCTCTATTTTTCACCATGATAGTGAGCGAGAGAGCTTTTTCAAGTCACTGGTGATATTTGAACAGACGGCGACTGATCTCTCCTCCACCTGGGAGTCTCGCCACATGCTTCTCCCTGCTGACTGCACACACTTTGCAGATTAAAAAGTTGACCTTGTCTGATGGTTGTTTCTACAAGTCTGTTACCTCTGATGGTAAAACACTGGGGAGCACATAGAGCCAAGCCGGTAACCTTTGGGACTTACAAAATCAGACAGATGGTGTGAAGTCTCTCTCACTCGCCTGCTTCAGTTTTGCCTCAACGCCACCAAACGCCGCCGTCTTCCTCTCCAAGAGAGACTTAACTCATCTCCCACTGAGACATAAGGGAGATGAGTTTGGCACTTCCTAAACTGTGTTGCCACAGCTAGAAAAAGATCCATTGAGACCGAAGCAGAAAAGACTTAATAGGTGACTGCGGGAAATTCTCTGGGTTTCTAAGCACATTTTCTGGTTGGGAACCGTCAGCACTTCTCTAAAATGATGCTGGCTCGCTGCCCCGACTCAAATCAGTCCAGCTTGGCAACTCTACACTGGGCTCCACACTCTGCTTTGTCCACTGCCCCCTTCCCTACATCCCCCAGGACTCTGTGGTCATTAAAGGAAATATCCACTCTGGAACTCCAATAAAAACACTAATCAGCTTTGCAATTTGCTTTCCCCAGTCTGCATAGTCGTGAGGAGTTTTCGGTTTCCCCTGGGTGCCTCACCAGAAGCAGCAAATGCACAGTCATCCACATATTTCCCGCAGCTACAACTGAGCGCGAAAAAAAGAAAATATACTTCAGCAGGAGGTGTCAGATTTTGGCTTCGGTTCTTCGCTGATCTTCAGCACGGAGGCAGAACGGTTAGAAACCAGCTGAAGAGGAGCTTCACTACACACGACATGGATCTTTGTGTCTCTTATCCCTTTAAATGCATTGTGGAAATGAGGGAGTGTGGCTTAATTGTCTTCCACCTTATGCCTTGAATGTCATCCTCATGTAACGCACTTTCAGCCGCCTATGTTTCCATCTATAAATATGGCAGCGAGGTTCGTCGGTGAGCTCCCTTCTCTCTAATGCATCAGTGTGAATGTGCTTCTGATGAACGCTGCCTCTGGCTGTCGTCCAGTCTTCTCTTCCTACAAAGTGTTAAGTGTATGAGGTGTTGAGAATGCAGCGTGCATGGCTCAGGCAGAACTACAACGACCACAAACCCCCTTCTGTTGGTGCTGACATTATTTTCCACTTAGTAGCTCTTCTCCCAGTGAACCGTCTCTGATCACTGCACTCACTTCTAGTGGCCGCTTCAAATTCTGGAAGTAGTGAAGTTGCAGTTTGAACAAACCTTAAATAGAAGGTACATAAATACAATCCTATTGAGGAGGCATGGAGATTAAATACAGGCTTCAGCCAATTCACATTTAGGTTACACTTGTCTTTTCAAATGTGACTGTTGTCATCGGATGCATCACATCAGAACTCAGCTGACATGTTCCGTGGTCAAAGAAGCTGTAAAATGGTGGACGAACACGTTTCATTTCCTATACAATCTTAAAACACGGAGATAAAGGAGACCCACATTTGATAAACCGTCCAGATTGTGTTCACGCACCAAACCGTCTTCTTCCGGAAGATGGGATGGATCCTGTCTTGTCCAAAGACTCATGTGCAGATTTTAGATTAATAGTTATTTACCATGTTTATGTGCACTATAAAATATTTAAATAATGTGAGGAATTCTATACTAAAACATCCTCTCCCCACTAATGTGTGATAACATTTTATATGCGCACATATTTAAAGTATATTCTAGTCATCTCTGAATTATAATATTACGCTGTAGAAATGATGACAGTTCATTTAATATATTTTACTTTACCACAAAGAGGTTTTTTTCAGTGTTTCCCATTTCTCAGCTTCTAGCAGCAATCTCCGGCAACTTCTCACAGTCTTGATATCTCAATTCTGCAAACAGCAACCCTGCTCTGAATTGAATAAAACCTGGAGTGGCAATTCCTCTCCCTGTTTGTTTGTGTCTCTCTCGTCTTTCTGTGCAAACAAATCATGCAGATATCATTCTAACCAGGCAATCCTGCTTCACCGTCCCGCTGCAAAATATCCCCTTTTCTGTTTCCCATCACACCTTTTTCTCAAATGTCGAATGGCATCTCTATCGGTCAAACTTACAACAATCCAACCTGGCAACCACCCACTGTGTGAAAACCTACTCTCTTCAGACTCCTGAAGGAAATAACCTCCTTTTGCAGCTGATGGTATTTGAAGTGGCAACATGAGAAGGAGTTTTTACTTCAGCTTGCAGAACTCACTTCAACCTGGCAACCGTAACTCTCTCTGCCCTCTCGAAAATCAAATCACCTGCTTTATTTTCCCCTCGCTCCACCTGATTGCTCCATCTGTTTCTCCAACCTGGCGGATTCACACTGTGTTAATGAAACCTTACCTCTGCCATCATGCATCAAATAACCTCATTTTAGGGATAACATCCATACCCAAAGTGTACACAGCAGGCTGGCAGCCCTCCTCCAATCTGGCAACATAAGTATTCCTTGCTCTTCTGTCTCAAGTCAAATATTCACATTTTCCCTAATATCACAGCTTTCTCTAGTGGCTCAAAACTACTTCCTGGGACAATAATGCAATAATCCAACCTGGCAACTCTAAACTGAAAACCTGTTGAAAACCAAAAGGATTTGGATCTATTTATGATGATTCAACTATGTTAGGTGAACAGCTTGTAAGGCTGCAGATGTGTCATCAGGGCTGGTGTGTTTACATGGACAACTGTTTAGGTTCTACATCATCTAAAAGTATCATTCATAGAAGTGGCATGATTAGAACATTTGGAAAGATCCCAATGGATGAAACCACATACAAATGCCTGTGTGATTTTACATTTTTATATGAAATGCCCCTTAAAGGGCATTCCGCTGATATCACATGTCTCAAAGTTAAATAGTTACCCTGACTACTAAGGCTCAGCTTGCATTAACAATCTAAGTGTGTGGATTTTGAAAGATGTGGGCATTCATCAGGCAGCCAAGGTGAAATAAAAGATTCCACCAAGGGGAATGTTACACATGGGAAGTGTACAGTGTTTCTGGAATGACAGCTACACTACAGAATATCATTCTGCGTTCCAGAAAACTCAAAGTTACAAAACTTGTTTCAACTCCAAGAAGCAGACGTCATACAACTATGGAAGCACACAAGCGCACACATTTCTCTCTAGTAAATTAAAATAATAGTAAATTTGTTTTTCATATAAATTGATATAAAAATATTTTGCTATTATTATTGGCTGGTTGCATAAAAGCAATCTTTGAAAGTTATTTCTCTCCACAAATGCATTTTTTTTATTTTGGTGGTCGGGTGTTAGACATTCTAACTGGGAAAAGTCAGACCTCTGAGGTGCCTTGAACGCAGCACGTGTCTGCCTCTGCTGCTTCATACTCATTACTCTGTTCTGCCAAACACTAAATGAGTAAAGCCTTTTATTGGAGCAGTCACACTCACCAGTGTGTCTCCTCCATCTCCTTAAATTGAATTCACTTACAGGCGTTGTTGGAACGCTTGTCATAAACAATTAACAAGACTCCCAAAACAATTAATGAGAATTGAGATGGGCAAGGCAAGGAAATCTGGCTTCTGAGGGCTTTAACAAAAAACATTTTACTTTCACACATAAAAAAAATACCCACGTCTCCAAAATGAGGTTACTCTTATGTAACAATGAAGGTTTTTAACCTAAATACAGTCTGTGTTGAAGCTTTTTGTTGTTGTTTTCTGTACAATATTCTCAGAGGGAAGTCGCCTTCACGTTTAACCAAACACACCTTCCTAATGTTTCCTTGCTTGTCTTCATGTCTGTCTCTTGTGGCTCAGGAGTTGTGGAACATTTTGTGTTAGTCTCTAAATCAATCCTCAGTGGCAGCTTTCGGAGTCCCGCCCTCCCCGTCTGATAACACTGTTCTGATAAACGGCTTCATGTCCAAGTGATAAAACATGCCCCCTTTGTCCCAGACAGCCTGCTGAACAACCCTCCTGTCTGAACCATTGTATTCACCACACCTCCATTTAAGATGAAACAACATCTTCCCAAACTGGAAACTCTATGTTGTATCAGTGAAGCATTCATTTCTGCCTGTCTCCAGACAAATAAGCTGCATGAGGGTGAAACAGTCTTCAATTAGACTTCTTCGTTTTTGTCCCCAAACTGCAATGGGATTATCATAAAGTAGTAGTGTATCTGAAGGGGGGGCCCATGGGGACCCAGAGAACCCATTTCCATTCACATATCTCGAGGTAAGAGCTCAAGGGACCCCTTTGGAAATCGCCATACCAGTTTCCCCATGACCAAATTTAGCCCGACGTTGGAGTGTTATTCAGCCTCCTTCCCAACAGGCGAACCTGCCATGGTTGATACCTCTGGATTCATTAGACCATTTCATATGATAGCAGTATCTTCACTCTCAGACTGAACCGGCTGCAGCATTGTAAAGACAGTAATCCTGGCCGGCTCCCAGCGGGTCAAATATCATCCCAAATGCTGTTCATTTGTTCCCTGTAAAACCACATCAATTCAGTCTGACAGCCAGTGTCCTTCAGAGTCCTTGACCAAATAACTGTACTTTCCTTATTATTATAGTAGGGAGTCTTAGATGTACACATGAGCTTCTGTACGTATATATATATACAGTATATTAAAAAAACATGTTTGAAACCCCTTCATTCCACTGTATGGATAGGGACGAAATGTCACCGACATTTTGTCCACCTTTCCTCCATCATCATTCTTTTGTGCAGATTTTTTCCTTGAGGAAAGGTGGACTCGACAAAGGTGACCTGGTTTCCCTCCCTGGTGTGGCCGTTGTGAGCCAATGGAGCCTGGAAGAGCCTGCGTTTCAAAAAGAGATTGTAGGCACATCTCAGCTTACTATAATTCCACAAGACAGGAAGAAGTGGAGCTCATTATAATAAATCTCTGGAGGATGAGAAGTCATGTGATCAGGACTGGACTCAGAACGACCGCCTTTAAGTGGCGCACTGAAGCAGAAAAAGAAAAAAAAAACAACAAAGAGAAATGTTTTTTTGTCCTTTGCACTGGCTAACGTTAACTCTGCCCTGGAAAGTATTTCTTACTTTTATTAGACAGAAAAATCAATCTCCACTGTTCTGTCAGAGCTTGTCTCTTCATTTCAACCACCTTGACCAAATGTCCGCCTTTAATCACTGCTCCAAAAGACATGTTCCTGCTTTTAGAAAGTAAAATAATGAAAAGTCTCCCCAAACTGGCAACCAATTTGTTCCCATCCTGCTCTTTAGGTTTTGAAGGCATAACTGAACCTCCGACCAAATCTTCCCATCCATTGGGACAAATGTGTCCTGCCTACAAATCTAGCTCTTAACACCAGCTGTTTAAACGTACTCCAACCTGGCAGCTAATTTCAACCTCCGCAAAACACCCCACCTGTTTTTACTGTCAGTCCAAACTGGCAACCTTCTCAGAGCACAGTGCACTTCAAACAAGCTACACACCAACTGAGCCTCCAAGCCTCCAAAATCACCCAATCACAGCCTTAAACAAATTAGACCAATGTGGCACCCATCCTTGTTCTGCATTCACCTTTGTCCCTGATAAATATCCCAACAACATCTGCCTCCACAGGCCTCCCCTCCCCCGGCTTAAAACTCGCTCCAACCTGGCAACTTGTGCCCTGCATCCAACTGAACCACTTCAAATCTGAAGAGCCTGACATTGCAACGGATAGATTCCACTGTGCTCCCTGCAAATCCACTCTCCTCCTCTGCTTAAAAAACACTCCAACATGGAAACTCTGCCCCGCTTGTGAACCTCCCTCCAACCAACCGCAGCAGGTGCAGCCCTCTGTGCTGAGATAAGCTGAGGAGGGACAAACTCTTCTCCTCCTCCTCCTCCTCCTCTCTTTTCACCTCTCAATATCACTGCAGCTTTGTTCAGCCTGCGTATCAGCCTCCACACACACACACACACACACACACACACACACACACACACACACACACATGACCAAAGTCGTGGTATCTGGTACTTCTGCAAACTCGTACAAGATGTTCAGAAAGTGCACGTCGTTTCCAGTGCAGTGTGTATGAAGGCCTGTGCTGCAGAGAGTTGCTTCATGAGGTGAAACAAATCCAGGATTTCGCTCTAGGTTTCCCTCTAGCATCAGTTTTGGACACGTGTTACATGCATATTGTCATTTCAAAATAAACTTCCAGCTTCAGAAGTATGGTTCAGGTAACACAACCAGTGAGCAGTGAGTCAGGATCAGTCATTTCAGTAAATGCCAATATTTCAATGTATGCTCAGACTATGGTTAATGAAAAGTTAATGGTTTGGGTTTCAATAGATAATGTGTGTTATGTAGCTTAAGTCTTCTTCAATACAACATTATGTTAATGTAGAAATTATGGTCTGTTTAGAGTCAAATAGACCATAAAGCCAGGCATGCTTTAGGGCGGGGCTACCTTGTGATTGACAGGTCACTACCACAGCATTGTCATCATTTTCCAACTTTAACCCTTTCAGTGTGTTTTACTTCATGAAAGTGAATTGCAGCATTTGGGTTGCCTGAGAATGTCTTATTCAGTGTTCAGTTGTACTTGGCTCCGCCCCCTCGTGTCACTTCTGCTTGCGGATACTCAAGATGACAACGATTCAGGATTAGTCCACAAAGCAATGGGCGCGTTTCGGATCGCATGCATTTGCGCCGATGCATGCACGAGACTTGAGAGGATCCGCCGGAACTCGTCATAAACACGCCAAGTTCTCACCACGTCAAGTCGGACACAGGTGCACTTCACAGACCTTTTTTTTTTTTTTTTAATTTAAACTTTATTAATAATTGTATACATAACAAAAACTATCGCGCCAGGGGAAACTTCACGGACTTTGCACAAAGAATATGGTCTGCCCAGTGGCGCTGGCTTTCTTCGTCGCTGACGAACTCGAGCCGAGGCATTTGAAGTCCCGTTGTTGACGGAGGCTGAGGAATTTTCTCACATGGGAAATACCACGTGATAATTCTAACCAACTAGGGCAACGTTGAGGGGAGTGTCTTATGTCCGCACTTATTTCAGACCATCTGCAGAGAAAAGCATGCAGAGGGAGGTACCCTGGAGATACCGCGAGTTTTTAAAGTCATGTGACATGTCGCAAAGGGAAGTTATCACCAGCATTTGTGACGTTTTTTTCCCAGAATGCCTTGTTTTGCGAGGCAAATGCATGCGCATGCTTGATTCGAAACAAGCCTAATGAGTGATGCCACAGTAACTGTTTCTACTTCCCTACACTTCAAACGATGGCGATTCCTATGGCTGTATTATGTCGGGAGTGAAGAGGAATTCATATCCGTATTTGATGAGTTGGGAGTATGAATGTGTTGAGATATCACACATCGTTGTGAGGTCTGTCTAAAATGTCCTGAAGATGTCCCCACAAGTTGGTTTACAAGACTAAGTCCTCACAAGTATATCCAAATCCCTCACAGCCACACATTATATAGTAATTCTGACACAGAGGGACAGTTTACCGACTGTGTGCACAAACTAATACAAAACAATAGAGAAATGTTAACATCTTGAAAATAGTAAATGTCTAACTGAAACGTAAACTCGGATTATAACGTGGAAATACGCTGTCTGTTTTATTTTTCTCTGCTTGCCAGAAAAGCAGATGTCAAAAAAATGAATATGGATTGAAAGAAGATGTGCATGTGTTATGTGCGTGTGTATGAGTATCCTGGCACTTAGTTGACCTCAAGCACTCATCGTCATGGAAACCACTAGTTGAATACAAGCCCGTAATAACCATATGGCCATGGTTTGTGGTAATGAAATAACATTACTGGCACATATAACCTGCTATGATGTGTGTGAGTGTGAGCTCTGTCTGTATCTGTGTGCATTAACATGCGGTGTGTGTGTGTGCGTGAGAGAGAGAGAGAGAGAGAGAGAGAGAGAGAGAGAGAGAGAGAGAGAGAGAGAGAGGGGTTTCTGACCCTATCAACACATAACGACACCATCCTTCAGCTTCCCCGGCTTTCTCTCACTGTCGCCAATCAATTCTCATCGTCAGAGTGACCATGGAATCCAATTAGAGCCGCCTCATCACTAAGACGTGTGTGTGTGTGTGTGTGTGTGTGTGTGCGTGTACGTGTGTGTGTGTGTGTGTGTGTGTGTGTGTGTGAGTGTGTGTGTGTGTGTGTCCAAGTCACCTTGAAAACGTATCCAGAAGCAAAGTCTTCTTCATTTAGAAACACTGCTGCTGCTTCACTGAACTGAAGAGAAGAAAAGAGAAGTAGGACAAGGATGAAGTGTGATGAAGCATAACAGGAATGGTTGCTTTCTTCTTCAAAGTGAGGAGTAGATTAATCAATGTAATGTCAGTAGGTTAAGGTGAGTTTAGCATGAAGACTGGAAACAGGGGAAACCTTGGCTTTGGCCAAAGAGACAAAATGATCTTTCATGAAGCCCATTTTGTCTTGATTTTGGCAGTGCCCTTGTTCCCTTCAGATAACCTCCCATTTAACTGCATAGGGTCTTACAGTCTGCCACACCCAGTCATGGTTCTAGTTCTAGATCTGGACAACCTGCAACGGTGTGGATGACGAGCATCAGGAATAACTACAAAGCCGATCGTCTTGTGAATGCTCTCGTTTACTTAGGCAGGTCATAAAGAGGCCTCCATTGATTTGAGGCTGTATTATATAACTGCATGAATGCACTAAAATCCACTGCAAAGGCAACACAAGCATCCCCCCCATGCAACCCTGAATACAGGATAAATGGTAGACGATGGATGGATGGTCCATTTAGAATCAAATAGACCATACAGTAGGGTGTGATTTAGGGCGGGGCTACTTTGTGATTGACAGGTCACTATCACCGCATCGCTGCTGCTCCCTTGCTACAGCCGCTACCACACTAGTGAGGTGACATTAACACTTAGCTGTCAAGTTGACCTTGAAATATGAAGCTAACTTTGTTAGCAGCTTCACACCAGAAGCCATGAACCAATGTGACGTCACGATGACTCGGTCCACCTCTCGTACGCAGTTTATGTAACATAAACAAAGTGAAGGCAGGTTTTTTTTTTTGGTTTGGTTTGTGACGATGCCAAACCTCGACAAGATTCTCAGATGTTCCACACAGTCGCTGTGACAGCAGCTGTTCGAGTCTACAGTATCACCGTGATCTGTTCTGTTGTCTTCTCACTCATTCGTGCATAGTAAGCATTTGAACTTGAACTGAATCCTGAACACACACACACACGCACACACACTTTAGTTACCTCCACACACACACACACACGCTGATAAGCTGCCACAGCCCCCTTTTGAAGTCCGACTGGATTCTGTTGCAGAGCCAAAAATCCCATTATCAAAGAGAGCAGAGGAGAGAGAAAGAGGGAGAAAGTGAAATGAAATCCTTCTACTGTCTGAGCTCTCTGGCAGGTTCTCACTCTGAACACAACATACAGAATACCCCCCCCCCCCCCCCCCCCCACACACACACAAAGAGACACCGTGCAGGTTCATGCTCATCTTTGATTCAGACATGAGCACCACAGTTTTCTATTCCATGTTCTGTCTTTGTTTTTTGTTTTGTTTGTGTTGTTTATTCCCCCCTCTGGCACACTTAGTGAGGTATAATCTCCACAGACAGCTGGGAGGAATGAGGAGTTCACTGAAACCGGGAACAATGACTTCCTGATTGAAAGAGGAGTTGGGAGGTAAAGTGAGGACGGAGCCTGAGAGCTTTCATGTGGAAGGAGCCGAGTAGAGCAAGAAGCATCTGAAGGACCCTTCATTTAAATATAATTAATGTCTGATTCAGTGAATAAGAAGAATACTACGATGGGGGATAATGATCCGACCGCAGCTCCTTAAAGCCTCCGCAGCCTCTCATGTCCTCCTCCTCCTCCTCACTCTCTTTTCTTTCATCTGAGGGAAAACTCTTATCAACATCTTGAAATTCTGCCTTTTCATTTTGTTTTCTCTCTCTCTCCCTCTCTCTCTCTCTCAAGCAGCAACTGTAATGCTCATTTAAACTTGCATCTTGTCATCCATCTTTTCTTCATTTTCCTACTTTAGAAATTGATTTGATCCATTACTCCAAACATGTTTTGCATTCTAGTATTCAGAGTCCAGGTGGTAAATAGAGGTTTTAAATTAGTTTTCTCTCACTGGTATAAAGTGGCAATTTTGTATTTTTCTCCCATAATTTCCTTAACCAGCGATTACAAACCTTCATGAAAAACTCCTTCCCTGTGTGACTTCAGAAACGTTCAGTCCCACGAGCCTCTGTCTGACATTAATAGAAACTGGAGCCTGTATTATTACCTAACAATGTTAGGCAGAGGGAGAGAGGATAGCCCTAAGTTTACTGTCACCAGACTGTCTGGCTGCTGTTTGTCAGTAATGTTGGAGGGTCTTCTTTCCAACCTGACAACATGAACAAAAACGGGGACTGAAACAAACAACGATAAAATTAGGAAGATCTTATGTTTCTATTCAGGTACTTCATGATCACTGTCGGAAGCCAGCAACATCAGTGTCAGACCATCTAAATCTTTAAGATGGATCCATTGCATTGGTCAATTCATACTTTGAGTCAAGTGAGTTTTGTCCTTCAGGCGTATTTGGACATTGTGCTGTTTTACCATGAGAAGATCTCTCAATAATCCAATCAGTAATCAATCAGACATCCATATGTACACCTGCTATATCTGACAGACGCACCCTTCCTGTTATTGCTCTCTATTTCTGATGCCAGCTGTTATGGAAACATCAATATCCTCCAGAAAATATGCACCAAAATTACTTTTGGATTTATTATCCAATTAAATATGAGAAAACAGATCCAACATCTGCAGACTCACAGCTCATTTTACACAGATTCAAATTTGTATTTATTATGGGGGAACGCAAGCTCTCTATGGCAGATCTCCCAGGATAATGTAGATAAAACACAGCAAACCCATAGCAGATGTCAGTCAGCCAGTGGTGATGTTTCATCTGTTGGATGTAATGGAAATGTTCATGTGGTTTGGGTATTTTGAGTCTTGCCACTTTAGTTACTGGTCTGACTGGTGCCATTCTGCTAGGCTGGTTCAGTCTCCCTGCAAGGATGATGATGATTTTTGTATCATACATGTTCCCTCCACAAACAGCCGATGGAATTTTCCCATTGGAGTTTGGATTATTTCAGAAATGAAGCTCCGTGGCACATCAATGTTTAAGATACACATTTTGTTCTGCAAGATAATCTTCACCACTTTAATGATGTTTGAAGTGTGAGTGCAATCAGCAGAACATGACATGTCAACACGACTTCATGTCAACACCACGAAGTTAAAGGCAGTCTACTGTACTCGTGATGATGTGTAGTAGTCTCAAACAAACACAGGACTTTCATCCAGGAGACTGATGTTCATGTGCTGTGAAACTAAAATAAAATATTGACATGTTGTCTCTTGACTCGTTTGTCACTCGCTAGTCACACAGGTCTGTCAAGTTAACGTCGGGCCCCTGACCAACTGTTGCTATTTGACGTGTTGGTCATTCAGTTTGTTAAATGGTCAGTGAGTCACTCTGTAGTCAGCCACTTGTTAGAAGGCAGTCAAATGAAGTGTAATTCAGTCAGTCAGTTAGTTATCACACACACACACACACACAGGACCTCTCGACTTGCAGTGGTCTGGGTTAATCAGATGGAGATTCAAGAGGGAGAAAGAGGCAGACAAACCAATAAGAGAGATAGTGAACACAGAGCAACAGATCGAGAGAAGAGACGGCAGCGAGCAGGGCGATGGATTGAGTGATGGAGGTAAAGTGGCTGCTGGTTGGATAATGACGTGACTAGAGTCTTTGGAGTGTTCTTAACTGCTGGCTGACTGCCAGTGAGTCGGGGTGCAAACTGTGAAGGACTTCCATTTACAGTGTAGTAGACCTCTCTGCCTCGCTCTTTCATTTTGAGTCAAATTGTATTCGCTAATCAACGTAAAACCAAATGTCTTCCATGTAACATTTGTGGAAACTGTTAGCCTGTACATTTAAATATATGTAGAAAACATAAACGTTCAGTGCAGCTGAATATCTCATTCTTTTATCAGTTCATCGTTATACCTCTTATGTTATATCATGCTGCTCTGATTGATGTCTGCTGAGCAAATGTGCATCATGATCAAACAAACTGCTCATCTGAATCCGACAGATCCCGACATGTTATCGTGTAATCAATGTAGTTAGTTGACAGTTTAAACAACTGCAATTGAATATAAGCTTTTGTTGTGTTTGTCTTCTCGTGCTGCTGTTTTTCTTCTCTAAAGCTTAACAAGACTATATTACATTTCTGAAAAATGTCATTATTAATTCTAATTCTGTGGCCCTGGGTGTCCACACACTTTTGGCCATGTTGTCATTTTGTTCAGGAACATCTCGTCCTCTTATCTAATCACATGCTGTCATATTGTCATCTGTTTATATTTGCTGTTGCACTTTTGAATCAATTTGTCAAGCGAGTTATGCATATCACTGCATATTCTGTCAACCCGAGAGATTAAATCAGCCGGGGCTCAGTATTTCATTCATTATTTCATCATTTGTGCCGTTGTTTTGCCATTTAGCTTCTATGGGTCCTCTACTATTTCTGTCTCACTTCACTCACTCCCTCTCCATCTTTCTTCAGCCTCCATTTTAACCACCACCAAATCACCCACCGCTGAAAGGTTAAATGTGGGATTTCCTATACATGCTCAAACTTAGCTCAAAGAAATGTTTAATAAATCAAAGATAGAAATATTAAAACACAAACAAACATGTCAACTAAAGTAGATCATACTGATACTATACTGCTAATTGTTCTGTCATTATCCAAGAGTGAACGAGTAGCACAAAAGGACCCGTCAATGGAAGAAATATCACATTAGCAGGCTTGTAAATGAGTAATTCCATCATTTGCGTCTTTAATTTAAACCATAATTACTTTGAGAGTTTCAGTCTATTAAAAAAAGCAGTAGATAAAGTGTATTTCAGCACAACATAAGGACTCAGGGTCACGCTTCCATCATGATGGTTTTTAAATTCTCACCACTTCACCGTACAGCTCATCAGCCTGTTTGTGCAGAGGAAACATCAGCCAAGCGTCACTTAAAAAAATGAAGCTCTTAAAATGCAATCCAGCAACACAGAGAGCTTCGTGCACAGCAGAATATGGCCAGATGTGGAGAACCAGAGGAAACAAGAAAAAGGCTATTACAGAGAGCAGAGCGGTTCCTCCAATTCAGAAAGAGGAAATGGGCTAAAAAGTAAAAAGCTGCTGTAAACAGAAAGGTACTCGAGGAACTGGAGCAAAGTGCAAAGAGGAAATTACTCTTTGCACTTTGTTAATAACATCAACACCAGAGGGCACTGTCCACATCACATCTGCTGCCATCAGTCAGGTTTCTTTTAATCCAGCCGTTGGCCTTCTCATGTTAATATGGTTTAACCACACTGAAAAATAACAATAGCGATGCTTTGTCATGCTTTGCTCCAAACCATGGCGCTCTGTACTGGAGTGTCAGGGATGTCGGGTCAGTTTTAGACTTCAAAATAAACCTCCATCTACATTCTATTGTAGTTTTACATACACAACAACACTACTAAGTTAGGATAAGGCAATACATGTACTTGGTTAGGCATTTAGTACAGACGTTACATAACAAAAGAGGAACAAATAAGTCAACACTACCTTGGTCTCACACAGAACATGAACAGTGGTCTCCTGGGGTGATTGTCCTGTGTTTGTTTGAGGCTTTTCATCCTCCAGCTTTAGAGACAGAGCAGCATCTCAGTTCTTCCATTGACATTACCACATGTGTTAGTTATAAATACATATTTTATATTTTACCTGAGTGTAAAGTGCTTTGTTCCTCACACAGATTGTAAAGATGAATTTAACGAATAAGAATAGTCTTCTGCCTTTCACCGAAGCTAAATAAATGATGCTCTCCCAGCATGTGTACACTGTCTCAGATCCAACACAGCTAATTGCTTCAGAGATTCTGAACATCCACAGTAGGGCTTTGGTTTGAACTGAGGTATTTTTGTTGTTGTTGTTGTTGTTCTTTGCAGCCGTTAATATTAAATATGGAGGATGACGAGTGCAGTGTTTTTAAACGGTATGAAACCTAAGAGAGCTTAACATGCATTAAACGCACGAGTTAACAAACACAACACTGTACATAAATGTGTTAAACTGCCAGAAAACTTGTTCAGTTCAAACTAATAAAAAATAAGAAAGTTCAGAGGCAAAGGGAAAACATACTACATTTGCATGCTGTACAATTATATAGATTTAATTAGATGTAATATTTGAATTATGTAGCAATTCCCAAAGTCTTATGCCATATCAGTGCTGTACCAATATTATAATCAAACACTATAGCTCAACTAAAGGATAACTGAGCACTGAACTGCCAAGTGACAAAACAGAGAACAATATGTGCAAATTAATAAAAATAAATAAATACACAAATTAAATGTGGTATGTGGGCACTAAATGGTAAAAAAAAAAAAAAAAAGCCAATGACAAATAACGTTAATGAAACAATGCCTACTCCTCAGTCCCACAGCTCCCTTCATACAGCTAAATGAGGTTTGGATGCTAATGGGAATTAATCAGGCAGCGTTTTGTTTGCAGGGCAGTGATAACAGAGAAAATCATCTGTTTGTCACGTCTCCATGTTTGTTTAAGCCACAGAGTGGAGCTGAGTGACAGCAGGGAAAGACTCTTGCATTCAGGATGTACAGAGCTGCTTGTTGAGCTCCAGTCAGAGGGGTGTTTAGGCCTGTCTGTCTGAAATCACCTGGTACCTTTCTGACAGCTCCATACAGTCATACTACACACAGAAAAGAAGAATAACAGTCACATCTGAATATCTAGATCATTTATTAGAATTCAGCCGGGCAGATTTCTTTAAATATTCGTTTTCACAATTAAAAAGGCACATTACAATTCTGCTTTTTTTCCACCTGACGGTCTGATATTTCATATATTGATGCTTTGTTTTTTTGCACTTTTTACAAAGCTACAATGCATGCTCACTGTAAACTTGAATCAGGATGTACATGGCGATACATAGCAAGAACTGGAGAGCAAATAAGGATGGCTCTATTCCATTTAGCTTTGCCAGAAATCCGTCCCAGTACTGTTGGGCATGATATCAAGACTGTAGCCGCCTAAATGATATGGAGCCATGTTATTGTCGTTAGTTACACCTGCTTTGTGTCCGCCTTCACTCCCAACTCAACAAATACTGACGCTTTGCCATGTTGCTCGGTGTCCGATCCTGACACACAAGGCACCATTTAGTCTGTATGAGACAGGTATTTATTGATCCTGCACTTAATATTCCTGATCGCTCACTCCATTGTCTTACAGATGTCAGTAAAAACACGTTCCACACTGAAACAACTCTGTTTGATCACTTCCCACTCATTGTTGCAGTTAATACTTTAGTTCAGAGGGAGAGGAGACAATAATGTGCATGTCAAAAATGTACTAGTGGGCCTGTGTATGCAGGTGGGAGATGGTGTGTGTGGATGTGTGTGTGTGTGTGTGTGTGTGTGTGTGTGTGTGTGTGTGTGTGTGTGTGTGTGTGTGTGTGTGTGTGTGTGTGTGTGTGTGTGAGTGTGTGTGTGTTGGCTGGACAGCCTCGTGGCCGTGAATCTGAAGTCCATGAAAAATGCATGGAAAGGGCGACACTCAGCACTTCACCATGATTGTATTGACTTCCTGAGCGGGCGGCTCTGACTAATATCTGCTGCTATTAATGCTTGTTAAATATTAATGATGGCTATCACGTTCCAACCTCAAGGAGCTGCTTGCATCACGCTGACCAATGAAGCAGCTCAGCCATGCATGACAGACATGTGCAGCAATGGATCGTATGGGATCGTTTTAGTTTTGGTACTATACATGTCCATGTTTGAATTATGGTTATGCTTCCCGTTTTTGGTGTTTGAAATGTTATAAATGTGACAATAGAATAATACACATGAATGGAAACCATCTGTGTCCCTCCTCTGGATGCAAAACCTGAGTTAAATACTAATGTATGGAGTATTTAAAAATGCGTTGATGGTGAGCAGTGAAGAGTTCACCCAGGTGTTTACAATTCAGCCTAAACAGAGACCAGATACATTTCACTCAAAACCACAAATAGGATGTTCCTTGTTGCTCTCAATGACATCTCAGCAGGATGCTTCCTTTTCAGTCAATCCATCCAAGACACTGATATATTTCCGTCTACCAACCAACAGGCCGATCCCTGATTCTACACCATAAAGTCCCGATAACAAAAATACATGTTTTTCTGAGATCGTGGTCACTTGTTTTCACGGTTACCACAGAAAACAACATTTGCTATGTTAACTGAAGTAATAATAATTATTATTATAAAAACACATTTTCAGGATACTCAGAAATACTTTACATGTGGAATGATGACATTGCCAACCTTTTGCCCTACTTAATCTACCGCCCCCTTGTACACACCTGTGTGATGGGATTACAGTAGGTGGATATTAGCGATGTGGTTGTTGGTGGATTTAAGCCTCCCATATAATGTAATCCAATACAAACATACCACCTGCCTTTCATTATGTGGAGGCGGGATGTTTGCAGACTGGAGGCAGGACAGCGTCCTCCTGTTCAGCTCAGCTCCGTTTCATTGTTCTGACCACGTAATGCTCCAACAATCTGCCGGCCGAAGTCACGTTTCCCTAACCTCACTTTTATCTGGGGAAGTCTGCTGCTCTCACCACCAGGCGTCTCTTTACCATCGTTCCCGGGGCAACTGGATGGATCCTGACAGCGTTGTATTGTCTGAGCCGGGTTGCCCTTAGTGCTCTTAGACATTTATCATCTCACCAGCCTCACAGACTGATCTGGAGACAGCTGGAAGCACACTTATTGTTCCTGCAAAAACTGTCACTTGTACCACAACACACTGCATCAGCCACCAGAACACACATTATGTTGTCAGTTACCTGAGGTTTTATCTTTCTTTTTTCTTTTTTTTTTAATCTAAAACAACAAAATAATTTCCTGACAGTCGGTTCATATGAACTGCCAGAAATACACAGGAATGGCACGCTGCTTGTGAAGACGTAGGTGGGATATTACAACCTGTCTTATACTTCAGCATAAAGAACATTTGATTAACAGAGGACTGGCGTGTACTCATAATTGCATTTAATCTTGTTCTCTGGGTGATGTTTTTACAAATGGTGAATCTCTGCTTTTAGAAACAAACTCTCCACAGTCATTTCAGCTGAGAACAGACACGATCCGTGATTAGATGCATTCGACAGATGAGGCCTAATCATCTCTCTCCCACATCAGCATCCTGCAGCAGAGACGCTCCTGTTTGTGAGGGCCAAGACACCACAGGCACATTCCTCTTAATTGCTCCAGTGGAGAAGTAAAGTGGAGGAGGCGGAGGACGGACACGGCAGCGCAGTTGGAATTTAAATACATTTGAAGAACATAAAACAATAACCAGCAGTCTAAAGACGAGCAGCGGAATACGAGGCGGCATCATTGACCACAAATGCTAATGGCGAGACTATGAAACCACATGAATATCTCAACTGTTATTATTTTTCCATCACAATTTATTCAAACGATGATAGCAATCGACAGGAACCTTAATGGTTCTCATGACCTCACAGATCAAAACTTCCATCCGACCACCATTACAGCCTAAACACAAGCATGTTAACTATGCTGCAACCGCATACCTATCAGAATATGCATATGTTTACATTAGCATTCTTTAGAAATGTAATTTATATTCAGAATAGAGAGGCATTTCATTTAAGCCCCCAAATGGCTCGAATAAATTAGTCAAACATGTTTTCTGTTATATAAGGAGCTTTGAATTGCAGCCTGCACCTTCTCTCTATTGTTTATCTGTTTATTATTACTATTCATCCTTTTTGCAAAAACAACAATTTTTCGCTTTTTTCATTGTGCAGTCTCACACACTCACAACTTAATTAACAATTGCTTCTTTTGACACATTGCATTTGGCTCACCAAATCAATGGATGACAACACACACACACACACACACACACACACACAGCAGATGGTGGCTCTCCTGGATACTTAGCATGTCATCACTGCCGTGGTATCAAAACACAGACATTAAACATGTTCAATAACTCAGCTACTGAAGAAGAAACGCGACACACACACACACACACACACACACACACACACACACACATACACAGACACACACACTAGGTCTAGGTGCTCCCTAATTAAGGTTGGTTAGCATCATGGGGACCAGGCACAGCTGTTGGCTTGAACACTATAAACAGGTTTCTCTCTGTGCGTGTGTGTGTGTGTGTGTGTGTTATAAATTAACTTGTCACCAAACCAGCCACATGAACCAGTGGATGAAAACATTGACCTGCCTTTTTGCTCAGAGCCAGAAGAGCAAATAAAGTGGAGTAATTGAATTTAATGTGAATGGCGACGGTGAGCAGCAGAGCTGCAATGTTGGGCTAAAGGAGAACGAGATCAGTTACAGTGACCACAATGAGCCTCTGTGGTCGGACCGCCTGTAAAGTTTGATATCAGGTCATTATTAAAGGTAAGCAAAGACCTTTTTTACCCACGAGAGATGTTTCACTTGCCTCCATTTAAGATTAGACGTGGTGTGGTCTGTGCACTCCAACCATTTCCCAGTTTGGGATTAATAAAGTACATCCATCCATCCATCAATCTATTTCTACAAATGATCAAGGGCCCTCCTGGATAGCAATTAACAAGAGCAAGAACAATAATTTGGTCTGTTTCAGTGATGCACGGGTCCTTTCACGAGTGACCCAAACGTCATTCAACCCGACTACGACTGCAACCACAAAAAATAATAAAGATAAAACGAAACCTGACCAGCTTCCCCGCACCGACTCCATGTCCATTATCCTCTCACGTAGGTATCTATGGTCAGCACATGCTGCATATTCTCGCCATTCAACCAATGATGTCTTACATACTTAAATATTTATACCAACATTTAGGAATTATTTGACCTATATGTGTACATTGTATTTTAACTATAACTATTTGAACTGGCCCACCCTCAAATGACCCAGAATATAATTGAAATAGTTTTGTTTGCCTCATAACAGCGGGTGACAGATAATTTGGGATCAGCCCGCATCACTGGTCTGTTTACCTGCGATAGTCCTGACAGCCTCTTACCCTGAGACTCTGCGTATCATGACATGAAAAAGTAGGATTTAAAGCCATAAGGAATTCATTTTGTGACTAATTCAAGATCCCCAAAACACATTAAGAAACCACAGAAAGTTCAGCATTTAGTTTGCATTTTACTCTGCCGTTACATTCATTTCACTTTGCTTGCAACCCTCCGTACACAAGCCTATTAGCCAACACTTCTCCAAACATGTCCAGCTTAACTCCAATCTAAATAGTCTGCAGATATTCTTATGTGAAGCTAAACGTCTGTTGTTTGGGGGAATGAAATGCTGAATTCTTCCACTCACTGAAGTGAAACATCCCACCGGAAACAAACATGGCAGTCTGAGAGTGAATCAGTGTTTACAGGAAGTTCAAAGTCCACAGTCATAACTCCACTAAGAAAAGTGACACCTTTAAGAGGAGTGATGGACAGAAATTAAAACCATCTCCATCTCTGCCTGACAAAACTATGAACTACTGTGTTAGTCATCCTTTTTACCGCCAAAGCACTCCGGAAATAAAACTTTTCATTGGTTCATTACAATATACAGTGGTTGTTTTGCAGTGTTCATTTCCAGAGCGATTTAGGTCCGTTGCTTTTAATTGATCATTCTGCAGCCAATTTTGTGCTGCTGACTTTGGTAGTTAATTTTCAAAGTAATTTCAAAGGGTTGCTTTTAGCTGTTAATCTCGGAAGCAATTTAGGGCCACTGATGGTAGAGAGTCTATTTAGTGACGCTGCTGATTAATTGAGCGGAACACAGAAGGCAGGAGGGAAACTGTAACTGTGATATTCTGCAGCGACTAAAACAAAACCAAAGACGGCGCTGCATTAAGTGTGTGGGCAGTGACATTATATGTGTTTCAGTATTATGCTCTCCAGGCAAATGCATATATATATATATATATATATATATATATATGTATATATATATATATATTAATATACATTTTTGTTAGTCTCAGTTAGCTCAGAAACAGTAGTTTCTCATTGCCACACATCAACAATTCTGATCACAAAATCTGCAGCCAAATGACATTTCTGATCTCAAAGGCTAAACTTTTAGCAGTTGTAGTTAGGAAACCATCATTGTGCAATAGGAAGTTAAAATGTGAAATTAACAATATTTGCATATTCAGAATGTCTGGTGTTTTCACTCAGAAATGAGTTTATACAATTTTAAGAATGTTAAACTAAATAGTTGAACTTAAATAAAGCTGCCTTTCAAAGCAGTTTTTGCTATTTCTCTTAAAACATGACTGGAAGGGATATTTTAATCAAATATAATAAATGATAGGCAGTGTTATTGTTCACCAGCATACAGGATGATCTCATTAATATGTGACCACTTGCCAAAAATCAATATCAAGTATTGTTATTCATGTTCTGGGTGTAACATACTTTTAAATTGAAATCAACATCATTAGAATAAACAACAATCAACTGCATAGTATGAGAAGTAGGATGATTAATGGAGTATTGTCAATATAACACACTTCTTCATCATATTAAATAAACAGGAAGCAATGCACATGTGACATGTAGTTACATTATCATAAATGTAAATAAATGTACATTTTGACTAAATGTCTGGCTGTAAATGTGCTGTTATTTGTGGGTTGTGTTTGTCATCTTGGTGCCAGCAGCTCAGAGAGCTGGAGTTGTTTGTTCAGGACACTGTGCTCTATTCACTCTGCATCCAAGACAGGAAACAGATTTTGTTTTCCCTCCCACCCACAGTCACAGCTTCAGCCCAAACTCGGGTCAATTATTCTCCCAGCCAAAGTGTAAACAGCACACATCCATTTTGAAGAAGGACATACAGTAGAATGTGTCTCTGTCCCTGTTTTAGTAGAGATAATGTTAGCCTTTCGTCACACGTTCTAGCCTTAACACTGAAGGTGCCATGGGAATTTGAGAAAGGCAAACTCTGCATTCGATTTTCAAGAGCAGTGAAATGTGGCGGCCTATTTTAAACCCAATTATTTCTAAAGATATATCAAATAGGAATGTTGCTAGCTGACATACCTGAAGCAACCACTGGGTTAGACATGGATCAGGGATATTTGGATTAATAATTAACACAATCATAGGGCCTGATCCTGAACCATCTGAGGACATCCCCAGCGTCACCTAATAAGGAGGACACATTTTAAATGAATATATCTGCCAAGTCTGCAGCTGTCCTACAGCTCCATCAGCACTTTCTGTTTACACACTCAGAGGAAATCTTGCTAAATGTAATATAAACACTGTCTCTTGCTGCAAGTCACTTCACCAGGAAGTGCTTGCATGCAGGAAACTGTGGTGCTTGATTCAGATTTATTATTAAAAAATCAGACCTGTATGTGATTAAGGACGGATGAAAGTGGCGGCAAAATCACAATAGAAAAGATCCAAATCCATGTGATTTGTGCTGTTAACACTCTAATGAAAGGGGGAAAAAAAATCATATATCAGAGTCACATATGCAATAACATTTTCCCCAAAATATCCTGCTGGGAGTCTTTGAGTGGGTGCTCTCCATCCTGTTTGGGTATCACCCTCATTCCAGGGTAGGTGAGACACATTTACCCAGGACAGAGTTGGCTGATTTCACTGCTACACAGTGTTGAATTTCACCCCTTAACTACTTTGCAGCTTCATTAATACTTTAAGGCTCATAGCTCCTGTTACTAATGTACGGCCTATATAGAGTTCCATACACACAGTCTGCGTCAATGTGGTGAATAATTCAACAACGTACAATACGTTTGACAGCTTCATTGAAGTCATTCGGTGGCTTAGATTATACGAGACTGGCTGGAGGCGACGCAGGCGCAGGCCCTCGTTTCTCAGCTGCCAGTGAACTCCTCACAACTGCACAATCGACAAAAAAACCTACTGTCCCATGATGCACTTGTGGTGGTGACGTATAGACCAAATTTAACAGTAACAGATAATAGCTTCATTTATCATCATTACCAACACTGTGCTGCAGTCATCCACACAAACTAACCGAGGGCGAAGGCAGAAGTACGACCTCCTGCTGTGAGATGTTAATTTCATTAGCGTGAGGGGGATTGTGGGAGTTTTGTGAAAAATCACAGCTTGAAGGCGATGATTTCAACTTCCAAAATACAGTTTCATAATCACAACTCTTCCATGTTCTTACTGCTCACTTAGAGAAAAGTAACAGGATGATTCATGGAAACAGAGTGCTGCACACGGTCATTAGGTAAAAGAGCATACGTGTATTAATTATTGAATTATTGAATAAAAGTGTTTCACCCTGACTGCAACGTGAATTTGTCTTTGTTAGGGCGAACACAGACGTTTCATTTAACAACTGTGGTGTTTGACCTTTTGACCTTTAATTATACTTCCTTTTTCAGACCAAATCATGATATCAAATGACATGCTAAAGATGCATCTTTACTGCAGGTTTGGAAAAATAAAAAATATTAACCCAATGAAGAAGATAATTAAATGTAACTGAATAAATCATAGGACTTATTTTTGGTCAAATAATTGTTTAGTCAATCAACAACAAAAATCAGCAGTATTTCGGGAAAAAACGAACAGGATGAAACCATATGTCAATGCTCACATATCTTGTGTAACTTCCATATCTGAGTCATGCCACTTCTCTATGCATTTTAACCCAAACCTAAGCATGTCGTCTTTCTGCACTGCAGGAGCCTGTGTTGGTGCACCGATCACTCATGTGGCGGGACATAGGAGGAGAACACACTTAATATTATAAAGTCATATTACGAAATTAGATCAAATAATGTGAACATATTTTTTTACAAAATGAAAAAAATGAAGTTGAGGTAATTGACCTTTACAGGTAATATCGGAGCAGTCCAGGTGAAGGACCTGCTTCTAAAGAAACACTTAAACTGCAGTCAAGTGAGACATCATCTGAAATTAAAGTCAAATGAGTGTGTTCATTTGTGTACTTGCAGCATGGGGGCTGCACAGAGCCAAGCATGGTGCAGCTGTCTGACACTGAAGCTAAGTGCAGCTGAGAATATTTCCATTATTAGAAACAAGGTGAATATTTTGCTCTTTTGATTACCAAAGTGATGGATGAGATGAAGCTGTTAAAACTGGTCAATGTGTGATTGAACGTTCCCAAGTTCCATGAAGTGAAAGATGCACACAGAGAAAAGGAAAGGGAGATGATACGACACAGAGAGATGGACAGAGCAAGAGAAGCAGACAAGATAGTGAGATGTGAATAGATGTAGAGACGGAGGGACAGAAGGATGGAAGGACAGAAGAATGGAGGGACAGAAGAATAGAGGGACAGGAGGATGCAAGGACAGAAGAATGGAGGGACAGAGGCGTGAAGGGACAGAGGGATGGAGGGACAGAGGGGTAGAGGGACAGAATAATGGAGGGACAGAATAATGGAGGGACAGAGGGGTGGAGGGACAGAAGAATGGAGGGACAGAATAATGGAGGGACAGAGGAATGGAGGGACAGAATAGGGACAGATGAATGGAGGGACAGAATAGGGACAGAGGAATGGAGGGACATAATAATGAAGGGACAGAAGGATGGAAGGGGTGGAGGGACAGAAGAATGGAGGGACAGAGAGAAGGCAGGGTGGAGGTATGGACAGATGAAAGGATGCAGAAAGAAGCGATTGTTGTTCCAGCAGAGCTGCTATCGATTGTTCTTCCTGGCATTAGCGTCCATATTAGCAGAGAGAAAGCTCCACACTGACCTATTTACAGCTGCTATAATTATACACATATGCAAACACACAGCAGGGGAGGGAATCACCTGCATGCAGGAGCGGTATGTAATCACACACACACACACACACACACACACACACACACACACACACACACACAGAGCTGACAAAATCATCTCATACACTCATTAATAACAGCACACTGCTGTAATGCACATCATGGTACTATCCCATGGAGCAGTGATACGAGCCGTCCTGCTGACACTTGATCCTGATGCATATTTTCACAGTTAAATATAGGGGGCATTTAATCTAAGGTTGAATGACAACAGATCCTAGTTATCACCTGACCCTGCAGTCGCCCTCAGCTGGTCAGTTTTAGCACCTTTCAAGTCATTTGTTTGTTTTGCTCACATTTAACATATTTCTGTTTCAAGCCTTTTAATAACTTCAGTTAGTGTTTACAGGAGCTTTTAACTGGTGATGAAACATAACAAAGTAATACAGCATAAAACATGCCTCTTTGTGACCTACATAAGTAAAAAAGACCATCAACAAGAAGATTGGCTATTTCTCTAGTTATTCTTAATGCTCATAATAGCTGTAATGTTTCCCAGTCCAACTATAAATACCTTATTGACATGACAAGAGTTACAGGAAGTGCCAATCCTGTTTGAGGGAGCATCATATTACAACATCATCTCAGATTATATCTCTAAACAAGAAATCATCCTTCCAACATACATAGCTACTCTCCATTCTATATTCATCTCTCCGTCATCTCTGAACTCCCCGACTGTTTCCTTCACCATGGAGAAAATCCACTTACACACATGAGGAGCAGGTATGCGAGTGTGTTTGTGTGAGAGGGTGTGAAAGAGGGAAAGCCAAGTGTGTTTGTGGATGATATGTTGATTTCTGCAGAGCAACAGAACACAAGTGGACATATATAGGAGCGAGAGAGAGAGAGTAAGGGTTGAGATGAGAGAACAAGAGGTGAACTATAATCTCTAAACTACATCGGACAGATAAACAACTGCCATCCTTTCTGTCCATCTTCAGGGTAACAGAAATACGAAAGCCACAGGACACAAAGATAACTTCTGACCTTTAAACCATGAGATCTTTGCATGGCAGATATAAGCATGAATCACATGTAGGAGCCACGACTCTGACCTCTGCCCTACACACTGTTGACTCACTCACATACAGTACAGCTGAAGATGAACAACATCCTGTTTCATATTCACCAGTAAGAGCTGCCAGCATAGTCAGAGCACCACTGCATCTCCTCCTTCAGTTCATTCTGTCCCCTCTGCCTTCAAAACTGCTGCCGTCACCCCTATCCTCAAAAAACCTGGCCTGTACCCCTCCTCCCTGAACAACTACCGAACAATCTCCAACCTCCCTTTTCTCTCCAAAACCCTGGAACGCATTGTCGCCACACAATTACAAACCATCTCCACATCAATAACCTGTTTGAGGCCCTCTAGTCCGGTTTTCGCTCCCTCCACAGCAGTGAAACAGCCCTCGTCAAAGTCCTCAATGACCTCCTCACTTCTGCTGACGCCGATTCACTCAATATCCTCATCCTCCTCGATCTGAGTGCAGCCTTCGATACCGTGAGCCATAACATTCTGCTCTCCAGGCTCAATGACCTCGGTATTGAAGGTACTGCACCCAGCTGGCTCCAGTCATACCTCTCCAACAGATCCGACTTTATTTTCCTCCATAACCACACCTCTTCCTCAGCCACAGTTACACAGGGTGTTCCCCAAGGATCTGTACTCGTCCCCCTCCTCTTCATCATCTATATCCTCCCCCTTGGTCACATACTTCGTCAGTTCAACCTGGACTTCCACTGCTACGCCGATGACACCCAGATTTACCAGCACGAAATCTCCCCACAACACCCCACTCTCCCACAATCAATTCCTGTATGTCATCAATTAAAACCTGGATGCAACACAATCTCCTCAAACTTAACAGCGATAAAACTGAACTCCTCCTCATCAATTCCAGATTCACACCCAGCAAAACAAACTCATCTCATCATCAACAGCAACACCATCTCCCCTTCTCCCCAGGCCCGCAACCTTGGCGTGATTTTTGACTCCACCCTCTCCCTTGAGCCCCATATCTGCCATATAGTTAAAACCTCCTTCTTTCATCTCCTCAATATTGCCAAGCTCAGACCTTCTCTCACACCCCCCGCTGCTGAAAGACTCATTCATGCCTTCATTTCCTCCCGTCTGGATTACTGTAACTCACTCCTCCATGGCATTAACTCCAGCTTCATAAACCAAGATAGCAAGATTGTTTATTAATACCAGGTGTAAAGACAAAGGGCTGTGACCCAATGCCAGCATTGAGAGGATGAGTTACGTGGCCACTGCATAAGAGAGGGTCAAACAGATCAAACGTTGAAAACGGAATCCTGCAAACATGCACAATTATATTTGTTTGTAGCAGTCAGGTGGCAACATCCTGGTCTGAATTGTGAAACTAATGCTGAAGTACCTTAAAACCTGGCCCTGTGTGTGTGTGTGTGTGTGTGTGTGTGTGTGTGTGTGTGTGTGTGTGTGTGTGTGTTTGTGTGTGGTGTACAGCTCTCCTATCTGTCCGAGCAGTAATTGCCTCATAATTAATATTCATCAGAGACTCTTTGATCGTGGGACTCTACTGATATTAACATGATCATCTACTGAGGGGGAGAAAGGGAGAGATAGAGACAGGCAAAGAAAGTTGGAAGCCAACAGAAAGTTAAAAAGAAGACAGACAGAAAGACAGAGACAGACAGATGTGCATAGCATATCACCACAATCAACACATATCAACATCATTAATAAACAAAAAGCATCTAAAAACGTATGAAATTAGAATAAAAAAAATACACATTTAGCTCTCCACGAATGTAATTAAGAGAAATATTCTTAAAAATATATCCTGACTCCCATGGTGGGAACCACACATGGGATGTATATGTCCAAATAGGTAAATTATATGAAAACTAAAATATAGTGTGCCAATTGTTTCGGTCATCAACATCACAATTGCTAAACAACAACGGGAGATATGGAGCCATTGTTGAAGGGATGAATTTGATGATTGATTGTTTTTTATACATTGTTCATCCAATGGTTTAAAAACTATTTGTGCTTTAGAATGAGAAAGTGTCAAGTTTCTGCTTTATTTTCTAACATTTTAAATTAACATTAACATTTAAATAGACAAAACAGTGTCACACAAAGGAACGGTTTGGGTCCCATCTTATTTCCGTGTTGATAATCTGTGTTGCAATAGTTTTACCGAGAGTGAGGAAAGGCATCCTGCATTTAATGTCGTTTAGAGGAATCGCTTTGAACTGATTTGTACTAAATGTTGACAAAACCAAACTGATGAGCTTATCAAGGTCAACAAAGACAGCTCAGTATGTGTAGATTGTCACTGTGAAAAATAATGTCATTGAACGACTTCCTGTTTCTATTCCTAGAACAAAGTATGTTATTTAAACATATCAACTGTCTCAGAAAAACTCAAGGTGAAACTCGATTTCTATTAAAACAAATGCTGTTTCTCCTTCGCTACAAGGAACAAATAATTCCTGGTGAAACTTCACAAAGGCATGCAAGTTCATCTTCATTTGAAAAAAAAAAAAAAAAAAACAGGATGAAGGATCATTTGAGCACGGAATGTACTTGTACCGACACTAAATGACAATTTTAGCTGGTTTGTTTTAAATCTGTCCTGTCTCCTGGGTGATCTTCTTTTATGTTCTTTTTAAAGGTTTGCTCTTTTGTTTCAAGCCTGTTACTTGTGTTTTATGAGGTACTTGTGTGAAATGGTTCAACACCATATTGGCCTTGACACCCTTATAAATTAGAAAACCTCAATGGGATTATCCTTTTCTTCAAAACAACTTCATATAACTAAATATTAAATATTTCACAAAGCTCCAGCCTTGTATATTATTGTTTTCACAAAACAGACAACGTGTTAAAACAAGGTTTAAACTTGGGATCTAGCAGGAAGAAATGCCTTAACTTAAAGGTCAGACAGAGAAAAATAAGAGCCAGAGAGCCAGCCATAGAGAGGAAGTCAAAGGTCGCCCATTTCTTGTTCTATTAAAATATGTGGGTGCTGCAGATACAGATTAGATCGCCATCGACCACATGATAAATGACTGTGATCGCACCCCACTGCAGAGATCTAAATCACTATAAAGAGACAGTTTTACAGTTCTGTGGACTGTGATTTGCTCCTTGGAGAGTGAGTGGAACCCGGAGGAATACCACCATGTTGCCTGGTGAAGAAAACAATCTATCAGCTGTGTGATCACACTTCCAGCTCTCCATAGGGGCCTGAATGTTAAGAGCTCTCTGGGTGAATTTCCAATTTAGATATTAAAACTGAGAGAGGACATTCTGGACCTTTATCTAGCAGAATGTGGATGTCTCCAGAGACAGAGGATAAAGGCGAGTCCACACCGGACCGAAAATCGGCGTCTTTGAGAGAGTCGGCGTCCGTGACATGAGTCTACTTGGTGTGATCGCTCGAATCGGCCCACGTCGGCGTTCATTTCAGCTGATTCAAATGTATAATCGGCGTCAGTCATTCTTTTACCATTCTGATTGGTGGAGGCTAGCAGCTTGACTAGCGAATCAGTGAAGCCCGGAAGTGACGATGGTAAACATACCAGATAAGCAGTGGAATCGAAGAAGGTGTCGACGCACTCTCTTGGCTACTTCCGGTTTTCGTGTTTTTTGGCCCACAATACAGATTAGCGCCGCCTGTTGTTTTGGAGACATTACATCTCGCGCAAGCACGGAACGTATGGCGTCGGCTGTAATTCCGTAGGTGTGAACCGCCCATGTCGTTGTTCGAGTCGGCCATATTAAGTAGCCCGACTTAATTTACCGACGCGAGTCGGGCAGTTCTTCCGGTGTGGACTCGCCTTAAGAGTGCAGAAAACCGGTGGACCACTGGTGCCGTGTTATCGTCTGTGCTGGGGTTTGTAGTTTCATCCCTTACCTTGTTTTTAATCAGATGCAGTGTTGAACTTTCTTTCCCTAATTGCTGGGATGGTGCTGTGACCACAAAACACAAACAAATCTAAGTTTAGTCAAGAGACCTCACTGCACGCTACATTTGCTAAAGTTTCTCCATTCAGCCTGGTGTCCGAAAGATTACGTTCTCATACAGAACAAAACTGCACCGTCAGTAACATTTTGAGGGAAACATATTTTCTCTTGGAGAACATTTTGTTTCAGACGCATCACAAGTACGTTTCTAAACGCAGTCTGTGGGAGTTTGCAGAGGGGAGAGGTCATCCCAACACACAAAGCTACTAAAGTCAAGAAGTAAGTATTTACTATGCAGAGTGTAATTGTATTGTATACTAAATCAGTAGTCTGCATCATATATTCCTCTGAAAGGAAGTGAGGTAGAAGGGTAAAGTAACAGGATTGAATGATATTCTGTAGTGTCAAAAGAAATAAGGAACCCTCGTCTCCTGCAAGCAATACAGTAACAAGTTATGTGAATTAATATGTATGAGAGTTAGAACATTTTATTTAAAATTTTAGATTTAATAGCAATGTCTCCTTCTATTCAAGCACCGGCTCCCTTTTAGAAGTCCTGTGCTTACTGAGACAATATTCAAGAATCATGTTTCATTCAACATTATTATCTCAGCTTATACATATCACAATCCAAATCATATCCATTATGTTAACGACCCCTTTGGAGAGAATGTGAATGAGTTGTGGGCAATCAGATCCAGGAAAAAGAGTCAGACAACTGCTTTGTAATTAAGGATTTTAACTCCTCGTGCTGATTGACGTGGCTGAGCGGGTGGACACACCGCTCAACCACAAACATCTCTAAATAGTTCCAGAGATTAGATTTATAACACCGTATAATTTATGTCAAATTTGTTAAAATTGCACCAGAAAAAAAAAAAAAAAAAAAAAACAATTGTTGTCACTTCAACTGTTGATGCTGATCTGACGGCCAATCAGCACAAGCCTAATAATTACCACAATACATTAAGTCTGTTTTGTTGTCCATCTTGGCACCAAACAACAGAGACATTTAGTTCATAAATGTAATCACTCATTATTATTATTTATCATTATGGTGGGTCCATACAGCACATTATTGCAGTATTTCTCTTTTTCAATATTTTCGCAATACTGAGCATAATGTTTAAACATGCAATAAGATGGTATTGTGACTTAAGTGTGGGCAAGATGGTGGGGAGACGATCGGCTCGCGTGTCACTGTCACTTCTTTTCAGCGTTAGTATTAATATCACGTGGCCTAACCACAGAGGTTCACCCTCACGCAAAGTGTTCAGTATGTGCACCAGATCCTGTGGAGAAATGGGTGTAACAAATGATGTAGAAAATTAAAAAGGATCTGGAATATCCAATGAATGATGATTCTCCGAGAGGACGCTATCGCCTTTCTACACACACACACACACACACACACACACACACGCGCGCGCGCACACACACACACACACACACACACACACACACACACACACACACACACACACACACACACACACACACACACACACACACACACACACACCGTGATTGGCTGAGAGCGGACCCCTTCATCTTCCCTGTTCTGCTCTAATCAGATGCAGATTACAGCGCGGAACACACACACACACACACACACATATACATACACACACACACACACACACACACGCAAGCTCCCTACGGGTGCAGCACCCACCCTGCTCTATTCTCAGAAAAAACAGCACACAATTAGATTTGCAGGGCTACCTGTGTGTGTGTGTGTGTGTGTGTGTGTGTGTGTGCGTGTGTGTGTGTGTGTGTATTTATATATAGGAGCACAGTCTGTACGCGTTTTTGCACATGTTTAAGAGGCTAGATCAGAGAAGAAAGACAGGGAGAGAGTAGGCAGAGGCTCTGCCAGCATCCTGATGTGGAATCGTGATCGTCAGTCCAAACATGTTGACTCAGTATTCCTGCATATTACAGTAATTTCCGATTGCTAAACAACAGCGGGACTGAAGTCACATTCAGCCACAGTCTGCACAGCAGCAGTTCATGTGGACCAAACTCTAGCTCGTCTTTCATTGCTTGAACACAGTTTTCAAAACTCTACACACTTCTCTCCTGACTTTAACCACAACCTGCACAACACTGTGGATTTACAGCACTTTGTTCAAGTGTTAAAGACACCGCTGTCAAAACTGTAAACCTCACATTCAACACAGGATGATTTCAGCCTGGTGACTTTCAAACACTGATGATTGCAGGTGTCTTGTTTTAGACGAGTTAGTGAACACATATACAGCGATCAGCTGTAACATTATGACCACTGATGGATGAAGTGAATAACACTGATTATCTTATATGTCATACCTATCTATACATTTCTATCTCTTACTGCTTTATGTTGCTGTAGATGTGTTCCTCACTGGTTCCCTTTAACCATGCTTTTATTGTACGATTATATGTCTTGTATGTGTGCTATACAGTGTTTTAAAAGAGTTATAAAATTGGTCGTTTTGTGCTCGTAACAGTTGCTCCTCCACCGCTGGTGACCTTAAAAATGAACCTGAAAAGATGCAATTGCACACGAGTTCTGTGATATTTAAGTAAGTCTTTACCCTGTTTTATATGATTGGTTTTGAAATAAGATAAGGTCAGGATATTAGTGTGGTTGTCTTAAAATGCACTGATGTGTTCTTAACAGCTAAAACATAAATTGAAAACAGAAAAGTCAAGACCATTAACCTTGAAACGATAATCTAATGCAAACGGTGCTTGACAAGATTTTTTTCTTGGACAGGAAAAAAATAAGTCTTCATCCTTAATAAAATGCAGTCTGTGTATGTGTTCCCTTACTGATGACTTTCCCCCCGAGCTGCATTAAAAACCTAATAGGAGAGGGAAGTCTTCGTTGCTCTTTCAGCTCTAATTTCATGCCCCAGCACGCTGCTGTAATACTGTACAAGATCCCTTTTTTATGGACGCAGGAATATTTATTCCATCTTTTGTCCCTGCACTGCAGCTCTGACCCTTGCAATCCTCTTACAACTCTTCCTCTTGGACACTTGCACTGTGGGTGATGCAGGAATTGCGGCTTATTGCAGCTTATAATTTTGCAGTCAATGTGAGTCACTCTGGATAAGTTAGTTAAACGACTCAACTGGGAGGCTTTACCAGGACGATGTCTGGGTATAATGGCTGCAGAATCTTGGAATAACGTCCTGCAGCGTCGGGACGGGAAGGAAAAAGGAAGAGGAATGTTTAGGTGAACAAGTGGATTCATCATAGAACCATTTATTATCACAGGGCATCATTTATGAAAAAATAAAAATCTGAATTTTGTGAGATTTCAAGTCATACATTTATGAAGGGAAGATAGTGTAGTGCAATTTATCTTGCGAGGTGGGGGGGGTATGTATCGGTGTAGCATGTGTGTGTGTGTGTGTGTGTGTGTGTGTTACATGAATGAGGGTGCGGGGAGTGGGGATGTTAAAAGGGTTTGTTTTATTTTATTTTATTTTAATGTAAAGCACTTTGGGCTGCATTTTTATGTATGAAAGGTGCTCAAATAAAGATGACGTATGACTTAAAACAGTAGTAACGTCAGCAGTCTGAATTCCATTGTTCCTAAAGTAGTGTAAGGATGGCCACAGAGCTTAGCATAGGTCCTGAAAGATACGTACACATATTGTTCCATGTTCTATGTTCTGTACACACACACACACACACACACACACACACACACACACACACACACACACACACACACACACACACACACACACACACACACACACACACACACACACACACACACAGTTCATCTCATCAAATCAGGCTGGAACATTGTGAACACATTTATTTCCTACTCAGTGCCCCCTTGAGGGAGGTTGGTAAAAACCCAAGTGCACTGTGGGAGATGATCCGTGGTGACATCCAGCTGTAGTCTCACAAAGTGGCCACACTGTGGATTGACCCCAGTTCATTTCACAGCATGATGGACTACTTGATACACGTCTTCTTCCAACAGCCTTCTTACTGCTTTTGAAGGTTGTTTCCTGTAGTTTATGTCTTAAAGGTCCTGCACAGACCAGCAGGTGCCTGTAGCTCAGGTTGTAGTTGGGTGGAGCTATGCTCGCAGGTTTGTGAGACCACCAAATGGATGTAAATTGTACTGCCCTAACACGGAGTCCTAACTGAATGTAACACAACAAGTAAGCATTAGCAACAAACTCTGTGCATTGTCATCCTCTGGAATGTCCTCACTGGCTGGAGGAAATAGCCTGTTTCTATTTACTCCTGTCGCTCACATTTAAAGCATCACAGTGGACGAGGGAACTGAAATGAGGAGTTCTCCACCACATCTATAAAAACCTTGATGGATAATCTCCAGAGAACTGGAATTTCCACAGTTCATTCATGAACACACAACACCGTGTCCATTAACCAATGTGTTAACGTCAGCAAGAGTAGGGATGGATACTGAATCCCAGTATAAAACAGGCCCCTGGGCTAAATTAGGAAAGACCGGAGTATCAATAAGCTCCGAGGTTATTGCTCCTGCAATCGGTACTGGGGAAATTAAGAAAATACATTTCATAATTATATCCATAAACGTCCTTCTACGATGCCCCCCCCCCCCCCCCACACACACACACACACACAAACACACACACACACACACACACACACACACACACACACACACACACACGTTCAGTGTGGTTACACTTCAGAATAGTTGATGCTGATGATGCCCACAAATGTAAAAAAAGTATTTGACATCCTGAAAAACACTGAAACCAAATTTATACAAAGCTGTTTCCAATATTTTACCAATCATACTTAAGGTATCAATAGGTCACCAATATTACAGTTTTTTTTTTTCCGATTGCTTAAACACAATTTTGAAAACAGTTGTGTGTAGTGTGTTGAATAAACGAGAACTAACAGAATCACACACCCCATTTACAAAATACCTATGTTTTGGGGCAAAATGAAACACTCATGTTTCATATGACTATATTCTGTTTGAACTAGTTACACACTGCTGTGACAAACCTAAATGACTTTTAGCACTTCTACTTCTCAATTAGATTAGGCTACTAAGTACACAGAGGAAGTAGAGAAATTGCAAGGACGTGACATCATGATAGATTTCTGTGTGAAATGTATGAAACTGTTATTAGTTATTTGCAAATCACTGTGTGTATTGTTTTGCATAAAGTGTGAGGTTGATTATGTGCTTATAGTTGTGCTAATTTTAGCTAGCTGTGCTAACTGTGTAATACTTTTAACTTTAGTGTGAAAGCAGTTGAAAAAAACTGTAAGCCACTTAGTAAAGACAACCAACTTTACCAAACCTTTAACTTCATCACCTTTATTATTGAGTACCGTAAATCCTCTAATATAGGCCCAGGCCTTTATTTACTCAAGCGCATCGCGGCCCAGGCCTTTATTGGAAGGAGGCCATAATTAGAGACAGGCCCCTGTTTATATTTGAGCAAAACAGACTACCAGTAGAATGAATAAAAACAAGATTTTGTGTCTATTTGAACCTATAAAATACTAGGTTCATTTATTGAAAAAGTCCCCTATTTGGCTTCCGCAGCTGCCGTATTACCGTAAACAACGTTTACCACTTGCCAGTATTGCACGCTTGGTGGGCTGCCACTAGGAGGATGATTGACAGGCGCTCTCCTTCATACAATCATGCCCACACTTCATGGCTGCACCTGATTGGACGATCGCTTTCACTGCTGTCCTGTCTGCTCCCAGATTTCAAACCGTCCAACATGGCGGCTCGTTTGGAAACTTTCTCTTTTTTTACGACAATAGTTCACCGAAATGTGTTTCTGAAAACATTTAATGCGAGAAATAAGCTATGCAGTTGCTCAATCTGTCTTTATTTTAGATCGACAATGGTCAGTTTAAAAGATTTGAGAGCTTGCGGAAGGCGGCAGCGCCCCGTCTATTGACACTCGCCGCGACGCCAAGGCATTGCACGGCTTCTTACATACCGTAAATCCTCTAATATAGACAATGGGAAGCGTGGAAATAACGCTGCCTGTGGACACTTGCCCCGGCCTCCATTAGAGACCGGCCGTTATTTAACTCCACCGACAGCGAGACCGGCCAATGTTAGAGACCGGTCAGTAATAGAATACAGGCCAGTATGGTAATAATTATTCCACAAACACAATCAGACCACATCATGAACCAGTACACCCACATTTCCATTACAGACGGCCTACCTGAGTTTCTCGGGGAGGCAAGAAGTCCTCAGGTAGAGTCAGTCCTTTTATGGTGAATTCACATTCCAGTCACATCACTGGCCTTGGGGTTACAACGGGATGACAAGCTAACAAGGACACCCTCCTGCAGAAAAGCAGAGAAAGAGGAGGACGGGGAGGAGGAGGAAGGTGAAACCAGGAAGGAGTGCAGAGATGGAAAGGAGAAAGAAAGAAATGTCAACATGTTGCATCATTAATTAATTAGTATTCTTAGAGCGTCTGTCTTCTGTCCCTCCTGTCCCTCCTGTCGCTTCCCTTCCTCCCTCTCTCTATTCACCCCCCCCCCACCGCACCTTCCCTCCCCTCCCTTCATGGCCTCTTTTCCGCTCTTCACACGACCTCAGCACAACATACAGGAAGTGGGGAAGGGGAAATCCAGAGCCTGTAATAGTTTTAATAGTTTTGTGGAGATGCAGATTATCGCAGTAGGAATACAAATATTGATGAATCAAACTTTGAAGATGCAGATCATTGACTATTAATCCTGTAAAATGAGTCTGGTTCCCTGTCAAACACAGTGGAATGGCAGCTACAACATCTTGTCTTCTAGACTCGTGGTGAGCTGCATAGAGCCTCCTATTTAGAAGCAGTGGACAGCACACAAACCCACACCGGCCATGCTACTTTGGGAGGTGGAAGTCCATTCCAGCCACTTAGACCCCTACCAGGATTCAGGAAATGGAAAGTGTTTTGCCACCTGACTTCCAAACACAGCTCCAACCTGCTAGCTTAAAGACACGGTAACAAGAGGCATTTTTTTATGGGATGGGTTAAACTGAATTCTCACTGAATTTCATTATTATTTATTTATCTGTCCAGATTCCTCTCTTTGCTGATAAAAAATGTCATCAGTAATGGGATGGGTTAGCCCCACACTGCAAAAACAGCCCTTCTAGAAAGAAGTAAAATATTCTCATATTCAATCAAATTATCTTGTATCAAGCAAAAAAATCTGCCAAAGGGGTAAGCTTTTTTTGCTTGACAAGCAATTCTTAAAATAAGCCCAAATTTCTTAGCTCCGAAAGACTAAAATGAGACTTTAAACTAGACAGAAATCTTAAACTAATCCAAATTCTTCTAAAACAAGCAATGAAAAAGGGGAGTCGAACCACTGATCTCCGCGTCGAGGCTGAGCCTCCGTACATGGGGCGGCTGCCTTATCCACTGCGCCACCGGCTGAGCCTCCGTACATGGGGCGGCTGCCTTATCCACTGCGCCACCGACCGCCCCAGTTAATTTTTTGTATTAACCTTGCAATACAATTGCTCAATTCAACATCCAAAAAAAAAGGGCACTTCTGCATTCCAGATCCATCATAATCAAACAGATTGAAAAGCCAGTTTTGATTTGAACCTCACTATCAAAATAATAATACATCAGTTATTGTAGCAGCATAGCAACTAAACATCATGTTGCAGCTGGTTTGCAGCATAATATCCCATATGGTTTTCAATCTCACCAAGCAACTGTCCTGTAATGAAAATGAAAATGAAAATATTAATAATAAAAACTTTTGTCCTTGTTTCATGGCATTCTTGAATTGAGATGTTGTGCAAATGGTCTTACTCTTAAAATAAGGCAAATAATCTTGGTGCCCCGCTGGGTTTGATCGTAAAACATTTTTATACTCTTTTTCTGGTTCATTCTAGCTCAAAATTAGCTGGAATATCTTATCAAGAAAAAGTAAGGCATACTTTCTTAAAATGAGATATTTTTTCTAATGCAAAACTTGCTTGACAAGATTAATATTCTTTTTGGACAAAAAATAATACTTATTTTCTTGATACAAGGCTTTTTTTACTTTCTTGAAATTCCATTTTTGCAGTGCACACCACACTAAGCCGACGGATAAGGAGTAAAGATGATGCATCTAAGGCCATGGAGAGAAAAGATGACCGTGAGGTCACTTTTCATGTCAACACACAGATGAAATAGTTTTTCTTGTTGTCCTCGGAAAATAAGAATGTCTATTGGGATTTTCTGAAGGCTGAAGATGCAGTCTGCTGCCAAGCTGGAGACGACCGGACAGATATTTAACTGGAAACATTAATGCATACGCAAAGAGAATGGGATGACTCATTGATTATTTTGACATTTCATCAGCAAAGAGAGGAATCTGGAAAGATAAATAATAATAAAATAATTTTTCGCCAAAATTCTGGCATCAGTCATTAAGTGAGTATTCAGTTTTATTTTGAGCTGCTGACATTTACCTCAATATTCAACAATCATACGAGGAAAAATCCATCAGAGGAGAAAAAACGCAGTTTTCTAAAGATAAAAGAGCTGCACTCTGACTAAGTGGCACGACTCAGACTTTTCTCAGCCAGAACAACTCCTCTTGCTTTGCTTTCTTGCGTTCCTCATCACTCTGTCCACCTACACACCGTAACCTGCAGCTGATTGTTCCTGCTTGCTCTCTTGGGTTTCTCCTAAGGTATTCTGGGAAATGCAAGAAACCGTTAAGTGAAGTTGACGAGGAAGGTTGAGGCAAAGCAAACAATAAATTAGAATATATTCTTTTTGCAGAAGAGCTGCTGAACGCTAAACATCACAGGCTGATATATAACATTGCACCAAAAAAGGCGCCTGAAGGGGGAATTCTTCTTTAAGTTTGATGTCGGGGTGTTGTGGGCGTAGCGTAGGTGACTGCTCGTCTATCGGAGGAACACTTACATCACATTCCATGCATTGCAATTTATATTTTCCTTTGTTTTTTGGAAGAAATCCTATTTTCTGTTGGCCTTAGGGCTTTAGGGATGTCAAACTTTACATGTAATAAATACGGTAATTAAACAAGGTGATAAAATATTGCCACAATGGAAACACACAGGAGTAACACTTTGTGAAGCAGAGATAAATTAAGCAAGCAGTAATATTGGCGGCTTCAAAACAATAAGAAACATTTTGAAAGTCCTGCTGATAAGATGCAACTAAATTAGATAACAATATTTAATATAATATTTCATTCTAAATTACATAAAAACACATGACGGACTATGGCAGAAAAAAGGCAGTGTTCATGAGAAATAAGTAGAAAACAACATGAAGGAAGGAGTGAGATGAAGAGAGTGCGGGAGGAGGAAGTGGTTTCCACTGATGGAAACGTTGAGATGTTTCACTCAGAAACCAGAAAGCTAAGACTGGAAGTGGCCTGGCCAGAGAAGCAAATAAACAGGAGAGCACTGGAAACGTCCAGCAGATTCAAAGAAGCTTGGAAGTGGACAAGTCCTTCTAAGTAGTAGTTTGTGGTAGTCTAAATCCATAGGAAGATGTGTCAAAGAATGATATTGTTGTCCAAATATAATACTATAAAAAGCACAATGAGCCAACGTTCTTTCATTACAATAAACACACAGACTGCAGTTTATTTTGACTCCAGGCTACACACGCGCACACACACACACACACACACACACACACACACACAAATTCCCTCCTGATTTAGAGCATTTATTGACATTTCAATTTGGCAACATCAGTGTGAGTTTGAGTGACAGTATGGAAAATATGCAAAATCACAGATTTATCCTCTGAGAAAGATACAATTGGAATATAATTATAGTAGGACCACTTTTCCAACAGTGAAAAAAAAAATGACAACACCACCCTTTTTAATATAATTAATGTCTCAATTAACGTTTTGTCAGTGACAGTGACACCACATCCACATTTATGTGCAACATCCTTCGGAAAGACGGACACATTAGGAAAGAGATGAACTGGAATGTAGTCAGAAATGAAAGTGTGAGAAGCAGAGGGGCGAAGTGAGAAGCAGAAGGCAGAGATGACAGACGTGAAACAGAAAAGAGCTGATGATCAAAAGGAGCGTGATACCGGAGGTGAAGTCAGACTCGAAGGAGGAGAGAGTTGGACAGTGAGACAGGTGTCCCGCAGTGACTCTTCTCCCTGTCGGTCAGCACTCCTCTGACTGACTGCCGGATTAGCATTAGCACGGATACGCGACAGTGGATTAGCGTTAGTACGGCCCGGCGGAACACAGAAAGGGATTATCTTTAGCATGGGCTAATGCTGCAGGCTAAGAGATTAGCACTAGCTATAGCATGGCTCAGAGTACATGTGAAAAGATTAGCTATAGTCTGACTCCACACTGGGGGGTTTAATGTCATGTAGGATAGAAGGTAGTGATGGGAAAGATTAGCATGGCTCACAACATCCCCAATGACTAGTTAAATTATAATTCTGTCTTGTGTGATGATAGAGTGCACGCTCAATTAAAACCATATTTTATTTTTTTACTTTTTTAACTAAATAACAGTTCAAATGTTCATTATAAATAGTTTAACTCAAATCAAGCATTTTGACTGCTTCATAGCCGTAATTTAATACACACTTGACGATAAGCGATAAGAAATCTGAGAAGTTGCTAACACTGCTGCTAGCTGCTAACACTTGCTACAAAATAAAACATGCAGCCTAAGGTGAATGTCTGCGGAGGTGTGGATTGAACAGTCTGCGTCTCCAGAAAATAATCCACCTGCTGAACGACGTGCAGCACCACCCAAAGCTGGGTTTGATCATGTCGGTCAGAACATGTCAGCGTGCATAACGCAGCAGGAACCACTGACACGGGTCTTGAAACCAGAGAGGTTACAGAGGACATGGCTCACTTGACAATACACATTTTGTCAAATTCAACAAATATCTCCTCACGATCCACTAACTGTCCATTACATGTGCACACTGGAAAAAGAAACCCGGTGTTCATACACAGCCTGGAAATGTGACTCATCAAGTGGATTGAACCAAGCCACTTGGGCCATCTTATGAAACATCCAAAGCTTCTTGAGCTTTCTGAATGAAGCTTCCATTGTCTGTTAACACAGCTGCGAGCCTCCGTTTGCACGTCCAGCAAGCAAGTGGGAGCAAACCGTCTTTTTTTAGTTTTTTGTTCGCCGTTTTATACTGTACTGTATATGTGTGTTTTTAAACAATTAACAATTAGAATACAGAACAGGAGTAAAGATGATGCATCTATAAGGCCATGGAGAGAAAATATGACCATGAGGTACTTTTTCACATCAACAGATGAAGATGAAATAGTTTTTCTTGTTGTCCTCGGACAATAAGAATGTCTAGAGGGATTTTCTGAAGGCTGAAGCTGCAGTCTGCTGCCAAGCTGGAGACTCTCTGAAAGCATTCACTTCACCAGGAAGAAACCCTTCAGCCATCAAAATGACGGACGGCCTTCACGTTTATTTAAAAACACGGTCAGTGAGGGAAACTATTTAAATAATGCAACCTCTGATAGAACCCCTGATGCTGTAGTTCTTAGGATCTGGATTAAACAGGCGGCACTCTCACATGACTATCATGTTCTTACACGGATATCAAACAGTGGATCTTTGTTTTGAGCCTGTTGGAGGTAAAAGCCAAATACAAAGACGTAGAAGCCTCCTGATGCTTTTTACTCACATTCAAACAATTTGACTGAGCTAGAAACTCTATAGCTGTCCCTGTATACCGCCGTTAGATGAAGACAAACACATTTTAGAGGTCTATGGGGACATTTCACAAGTCTATGCTGTTGTTGAGATACACAGGATAGGAACATTTTAACATTCTGTCTTGAAACTTAAAAAAATAACAATACCTGCCATCATAACTGTCACGGCTGCTCGTCTGCTAAAAAAATATATATATATATATAATAATTCAATCTCAGGAGTGAGTTCAGCAGAATCCTTTCTGACTATGTTACACAAGCAGCTGTCAAGTGTCGCTTGTAATTACAGAGGAGCTGCCACTCCTGCAATAAACATGGTTTGAGGAACGAACAGTTACATTTTGTCATGCTGTGACGCTGCCAGCATGGAGGGCCGACAACAAAGGAAACGAGACCGGTGCTGCTGAGTTCGACTTCAATAGCAAGGTGGGAGGGATAGAGAGAGAGAGAGGGGGGGGGGGGGGGGGGGGATTCCTAATCATACTGTGGAAGACTCAAATTTTAAGGTTTCAAAGTTTCAAGAATGATGAACTGAAAAAAAGTAGGAAGAAACACAGCAAGGCAGAGAATCAAACATATTTTTATGAGGATATTGTTTTCCCTCCTCTCTGGCTGCCTTCCATCTCAACACATTTGGTGCTTTGTTGTGGGGAAGAATGACACATTCAGGTATTTAGGTCACTCAGTCGTCGGCCATTTAAATCCTCCTCATTTACATTAAAGTACTACATTTACTAACTAGCCTTGAATAAACTCCTGATTATCCAAAATGCTGAAGCGTATGAGAGACGTTCCACCTGTTTCAGTCTCTTTATGATCAACAGCACAATCATTAAAATATTTATTACGGGGAGTCGCTAAATGCTAACGAGGCCTAAGAGCTTGGGTAGCGTTTTGAGATATTAAAACAATCAAGAAAAATGTAATTAGCATCATAAAGTTGTTGGAGGGTCACAAAGCGGCCGCAAAAATAATCAAGACCTTTAGATGAAGAAGAAAAAACGATTAAAACACAACCACAGTGGATATATTGATGTATTTGCTTATCAGAGTGATACGCTTGCATGGTATCGAGATTCAAACCTTTAGACAATAGACATTTTAATTTGCCGTACTATTGTACCGAGCTAGCTCTCTCTTTAATATCAGTCACCGGGCAATGTCGCAAAGATTTCCTCTATAGCAATGTTGGATTGTATTATTTTTTAATTTCTCCAAAATGTTCAGATTTATGCAGGTTAGCTTTTTGATGTCTCTAAATTGTCCATGGTCTGACCCACACCCTATGTGTGTGTGTGTGTGTGTGTGTGTGTGTGTGTGTGTGTGTGTGTGTGTGTGTGTGTGTGTGTGTGTGTGTGTGTGTGTGTGTGTGTGTGAATTTCACCGATCCAGTAATAGATAAACACTGTGCACTGTATGAAAGACTGTTTGGCTTTGTTTGTTTAAGCCATATGATAACTAAAGTGTAAAAAAGACACGCTGTGGTTGTGCTTAGATATGCAGCACACCGTTCAACATCACAGAGACACACACACACACACACACACACACACACACAGTCTCCTCGGCTCAGCCGCCCACCTCCACATCACAATGTCCTCACTAAATCTGGCCTGTTGTTCCTCTCCGCTATGTCTGAACTCTTTGCAGAGACGGATGTGGAGTTATCTGAGTCCATGCCACACAGGGATTATTGTAATGAGCTGTGCATTCACTCACATTATATACAGCAGCTTTAGTAGAGGTTTTAGATGGTGGGAGGAACGAATCTACCTTGGCCACGCTGATGTGTGTGTCTGTGTGCTGAGTGTTGGGATGTGGCTGTTGGTTTTGTCTTATTTACTTATTTCAAGGCGTGCTTTGTGTCCGCCAAACAAATGGAAAGTACCACTGTCACATGTTTGTGTTTAAAGTAGGCTTCTGTTGTCGCTCATGTCATCCACGTTGGTGCAATCCATATAAAGTAATCCCTGATATACAGCGTGTCAGTTTCCCTCCTATAACTTCCCCATGTTCAGCATCTCTGTGCTCTAATACCCGTAAACATGCTATATGTGATCACACGCTGGCAATGAGGATGCAGCTAGAGGGTGTATTGATTTCGCGCTCGAAGAAACTTACCATGGCAGTGAGGTGAGGGTACTAAATGGTGAATTGATTCAGAAGCAGCCCACAGTGTTATGAAAAACATAATCAATGATCTCGTACTTATGATGATGCTGGTGTCATCATACCTGGAACAAGCAGATTCAGCTCACTACTGTGATTTAGGGTTTACCACTCTGTCAACAATCTGGTTTTAACAATCAGCTGCACATCAAGAGTAATATTATGCAAAACATGTTGTAGTCATAAACACATTGGTTGTATACTGTATATATGAATAGTGATGACACAACAAGAAGTCACTCGCAGTGTATGGTTCATGAAACGGGCTCTGTGGGTTGCAGACATCACCACAGATTACACACTAAAAACAGAGCACCCCTGTCATTCTTGTCCATCCCCCAAAACCAAAAGGTGTACGCTCCCAGGAAGCAGCAAGGTCCAAGGGACAGGTGCTGTAAAACTCTGTGCTGTGATCCACTTTCACCCCAGGCCCTTCCAAGCCGACCTAGAGCCAGTCGGGAAATACACCCAGCGAAGGTCAGCCAGCAGCAGATCCCACACCGAGATTCAATCTCTAGCTCGCCGAGTTAAATAACCCAGGGTAGACGAGAAGGAAAAAATATTTTCACTTCATTTCACTTTATCATTCGATATTAGAGTGACACACTGGATTAGTCATTGACAAGCAGCAAAAAGTCATAGCACGACATGTTTTGGTTAATTTGCCAACATCTCGCCTACTGCAATGCGAATCGTGTAGGCGAACATCAGTGTCGATGCTGAAATGCAACGTAGTTTAACTTATTACTTTTTTAATGTACATTTTAAAGGATTTTGGTGGTTTCATGAAGAAATAGAAGAATATTATATTATGCATGCATGTCTTAGATAGTACTAAAGAAACAAAGTGAAATCAATAATATATCACAGAAAAATTAATATGTGGAAAGCAAACAGCTTCCACAATAATGAGAAAGGATCAACTACCAGATATCTGATAATACTTAAAAAAAAAATATTAAAAATAGAAAGCCCAAATCTAAAATGTCAGACAGTAGACAGTAGGTCCATGACACTAGAGGAGTCGAGATGGTTCATTTTTAATGAGAAGTGTTTGGTTGTAACATCCACATGATTGATGTTACCCATCAGACATTTGAAGGGGCTCAGAGATCTTTAAACCCACAGCAGGCTACTTCCTTTCTGGTCAGATCAGCTTTCTTTTCACTGGATGTCGATAAGAATAGTGTTGAGTCAGCAGCTTTAATCAACACAGCATGCTGGGAAACATGACCTGCTCATAAACGGTTTGATTTACACAGAGTAAGATTCAACATGAGCTCATGCACAGACAAGATGTCTTGAGAGTTCATGCATATTTAAGGGGCTCTGTGGAGTTCAAATTCAGTGTTTTTAGTGGGAAGTGCACAAGTCTTGTGCGTTTCGGCTGGCCATCGACATCGATCCGGCGTTTTTGGGGCCTGAAAATGTACTTTTTTGAAACAAATTGTCATCTTGTGGATATTTATTGATCGGGTGGTCGGGTGGATAATAGCCATAGCTTTCACCTGTTGCTATAGCAACGACAAACATCCGGTCAAGCTCTGTCTCTTCTTCTGCCTTTGTTGGTGTATTTTGTAGCAGAAAAAATGACAGGTGCAGGTGAGACGGAAGAAAGGGGGGCAGATTGCAGTGGAGAGGGGGGCTGCTTGAGGACTGTTGCCTGCCGGCCGCCGAAGCACCACAGAACGGAGCCTGCTTCCTTTCGGCGCCCTTGTTAACCGAGTATAGTTCAGACCAGACGCGAAGCGCCGCGATCCTACGCGAAAAACAGTATAATATGGGATCTTTAAAGATCCAGCAAGGCCTGCAGCACTTCTCGTCTCCTATCTCCTCTGCTGTCTCCTGTGTCCTTGCCTCCTCGCAGGGATAATCCATCCTCTGTGTGTCTGCCTGCAGAATGCTGTCAGCTCTGACTGATGGTCAAGCATTTGATCCCGTCGGGGTTTGATTGCCAGGGTCTTGTTATCTGTCATCCCAGCGAAGGAGAAACTCAATCTCAGTTTCAGCCACAAAATGGTTTCCCAGGGCAACGCCCCTCGTCGTGGAAACAACATGTAAAGTAGCGCCTCAGTCACTGCTTCCAATCCAACGACCCGCCATCTGTCAGCGCCAGTCAGTTTCCGGGTGTGTGTGTTTGTGTGAGTGAAGATAATCGAAGAGAGAGGAACACTGTGTGTGTGTACATGGAAGTGTGTGTAGCACAGATAGTGAGTGTGCATGTGCTCTTGTCATTTATCAGTGTCAATGTCAAGGCGTGTGTGTAGGAGAGATATTGGGAGTGTTTGTGTGCGTAGAATGAGATTGCTAGTATCTGTGTGTGGATGGGTCTGTTCTGGTACGATGTGTGCGTTTATGAGTGTGGAGCCTGACCGCTCAGACCTCAACACACCACCACATCATGGAAACCAGACATTTGGTCACATGATCAATCTCAGGGACAACAAGGTGATCGGAAAAAAACATGTTCAATATTCCCGAACAAAAAGCACCTTCACGAGACTTGAACTCCTGACCTTAACTTTTTTTGAAGAAGAAGCTGGATTGTTTTGTACGACGGCGTATTAGGGCCACTGTCGAAAAAAAAAAAAAAACGGAGCCGAGAGAGGTGGGCAATATTCTGAGATTAAAAGTCACAAATTTGCTAGTTTTAAAGTGGCAAATTTGCGACTTTAAAACTAGCAAATTTGCGAGTTTTAAAGTGGCAAATTTGCTAGTTTAATACGATGCTAACAACCTGCATTTATGCTAGCTAACTTCGCTTCCGAATGTCGCTTTTATCTTTCTAATTAATTCATCCCAACGTGTGACGCTTTGCTTAGGCCCATTAAGGTAATGGCTGTTGATGGTTATTGTTGGTTAATTTTATATGGGCCAAATTGTCATCTTATTTGTGTTTATTGAGCAGGTAGTTTGCCTAAGCTAGCGGTAGCTTTCACTTGTTGTCATAGCAACAGCAAACATCCGGGTCAAGCTACGTAATTACTTCCTCTATGACCGCTAGCTTAGCCAAACCACCCGATCAACAAACACACATACCGTAAGATGACAATTTGGCCCACATAAAATTAACCAACACTAACAATCAAGAGCCATCACCCTAAGGACCTTAGCAAAGCATCACACGTTGGGATGAATTAATTAGAAAGATAAAAGCTACATTCATGGGAAGTTAGCTATCGTAATAAACTAGCAAATTTGCCACTTTAAAACTCGCAAATTTGCTAGTTTTAAAGTCGCAAATTTGCCACTTTAAAACTAGCAAATTTGTGACTTTTAATCTCAGAATATTGCCCACCTCTCTCTGCTCCGTTTTTTTTTTTTTTTTTTTTTCAACAGTGGCCCTAATACGCCGTCGTAGTTTTGCTTCGTTGTGCCTTACACATATTTAATTTAACAGTCTGACAGGGTAAATCTCACAGCTCAGATATATGGTACCTTAGCCAACGGGGGTTGCGAGTAGATTTTGCATCACATCAAATTGCCACGGGCCAAAAAGGTTGTTAAATGATTCAAACAGCAGCAGTAACACTAGTGTGTGCTGAAAAGGTGAACAGTAAATAAACCTGTGTTAGGGAGAAGGCAGAAATATCACATAATTATATTTAACGGACACCTGCATGGATGGATACCACTGGGGAATTTCATGTTCTGAGTATTCATCATCTGAGCGCTTGAACTGTTCAACACTGTTTCTGCAATCCTGCCACAGCAGACCTCAGCGATAAAGCTGGTGAGGAAATGTTGCCATAACAAATAGGGACCAAAACTTTGTCCATTCACCATATATGCACCAGGTATAGAAATGAGGAAAACTCAATAAAGTCAAACCTGTAAGTATACAGGCTAAGTTTCTCCAGCAATACATACATGTATATATGTGGCCACTAAATACTGGACAACTTGTTAATGCAGCCTCCCAGCTCACTGATAGCACACGTATCTGGAAGGTCTATTTGATCAGGTTTCATTCACCATCTTTCCTGGCTAATGTTCTCACATAGCATGATAAGCTTATACACTCGGCTGTACTTTCTGTTTCCAAACTGCTTGGGCACACACATATGTCATCAATTTGTTTACCAACTATACGATAGAAATTTAAATTATCTTTATAACGTTCATTAGGAGATGTTCTCCAGACCCCACAAATTGGAGTCTGGGCCCTCCTGCAGGGGAAGTTACGAAAAACTTTCCAGAACAAGCCCCCACTTTCCTGCCTCCTCTGTATTATAACTAGACTTTAGCAGAGTCACAGCTGGAGACTGAGCAGGCTCAGGTTGTGTTCCAGCATGAATGAGAAGACATCCGTCATCAGTAGGATCACAATGTTTTCTGGGTATAACTAACTGTTTCCCTCCCCCTGCTTTTCCTCTCCCAGATCCACTACCACATTTCCCAAGTTAAACACCAACTTATCCGAATACGAATATGAAATCACTATCACAAGTTTGACTGCCTGCAATTAAATGAACACGATCGACTGTGATATGGATGTTTCGCTAATAGAAAACTCCCCTGAATATCAAATCAAGTGCTGCCTAAATTAACAGCCGGCCAACAGGAGGCGATCCAGGTGTTTTGGCTTCACTTTTGGGGAACTGTCATGCCTGGCAGCCTGGAAAAAAATGTCCCTGATTGTTGTAGCTGCCGTCCAGAGTCAAAGAGTAATGTACTGTATATTTCTCATTTTAACAGAAAGCAGAAGGGCAAAATGAAAAAAGCAGACTTCAGGTGTTCTTCGTGTATCGATCTACCTCTCCCACTACTTTCCCCGCCTCCATCACTCCCTACCTACCTCCTTTTCCTCATTCCCTTACCTCCTCTTCATTCCTTCTCTCCTTTCCTCCCTTTCACCTCTATATATTCGTCACTGCATGTCTCTCACCCTTCCCCTCCCAATCCTCTCTCGCCCTCACACCTCTCCCCCATGAGTTATAACAGATAAGTATGGAGCTATCTTAAGCTCAGCTCTGCTCGTCTTCTTCCTAGAAAGTAATTTGGCCGTGGGTCGCTAAGTCACCCCCAACTGTCACCCGGCAACCGCCTCTATCACCAGGCGACCATCTATTTCCTCCTCCTGGTTAAATCTCTCTGCTCACACACACACGCTAACACACACACACGCATGTGCACACGCACACACAGAAGAAAACACACATTTGAAGTCTAATAGAGTCCAAACAAACGCAGCAAAACTTTATAAACGTGTTTTAAATGATAAGGCAACATGAAGCATTAAGTGTATGTTGTTATACGTATATTCTAACCTCTAAGCACCATTCAAAGACACAAACGATCATCACAATCAACGCCACAAAACACACCCACACACACACAGATTTCCCTCTGTGTCCTCTTATCAGGCCAGACAGACGGAGGCAGGCGGTTACTACACTGCCTCACATTGATAAAAATGTGTGTGTATTTCTACTGGTTTTATGCATTAGCATGAACATCCCTATTCAATATCTCCGTGTTCATGTATTCCAGTGTGTGCGTATGTGTTTGTGGTTTCCAGCTGTACTGCAAATAATGTTAGCACAGCCAGCTTAGGGTTCAGGCATAAAGAACACAGCTGGGGAAGAAACAATGCGGAGGAAAAGATGGGATGAGCAAAAAGACAAAGAAAAGTTAGAGAGAGAGAACTATAAAAGGTAAGCATGCACAAGCAAGAGGTGGAGAGAAAGGGGGAAAAACAACTATAAAAGACAGTGGAGGTATAGAAGGAGGGAGGTCTACTTTAATGGACTATTTTGCATTCAGGTTGTGGCTGGAGGCTTTTAGAAACCCCTGCACACTGTGTCTATTAGTCTAGTAAAAGGGCAAACACAACAGCAGCTACAACCTCTCACTACACATCTCATTACATGGACCATTTTCAGGATGATCCTCACCTTTTCAGCACGCTGTTAGACCTCAGGGGAACGGTTCACGGTGTCCCAGCTGATACGGGCTGGGCAGGTCATTTTACTTCTCAATTCAACCTGAACACGTGTTTCACCCGACACGTTCACCACAGACACAGTGAGAACACACTTTTAAACACAATGTCCAGGTTCAATGTGTGAATAACAGGAAACATCTGCTGTCCTTGAACAGGACACTGAATATTGACCAGCAGCTGCGGTGCGGTTAAACTGACCTTTGACCTCCCAACGGAGGCAGGGTGGACATTCATTCTGGATGGCAACTGTGTGAGATGCAAACTGTTCTTCTAATTATGGAAGCCCATCTCAGCCACTGTGATCATGTGTCTATGTAATGAGAATTTATGTCAAAATGATGATTTAGTATCATGAGGTAATGACTTACAATTTCAAAATAATGACTTTGCATTTCAAAGTGATGAGAAACTGTATTTCAAATTAGTATCACATTAGTTTTGAGATACTAAGTATTAACAAGTTTCTCATCATTTGGAGATTTCTCATAGTGCAACCCTGTCCTCGTCTGCCTGTCAGCACACGGCGCTGTCCTTTGTGCTGAAATGACTGGCATCCTGTTTTCTTAGTGTTTCGGTTAGTGCAGCGTTTCCCACACGGGCTCACGTGGGTGGGCCACCTAGGTAAATAAATCCAATCAAGTAACGGGGTCATGGAGAATGTATTTTCATGTGAATGAGAGTCAATTCTTTGGGTAAGCGGACTTTTCATGCATTAACTGTGCAAGACACAAGACGTAATAGCTGCTATGAGATCGGGTTGAAGTAATTTTAATATTTGACATGTGCTGGTTTTCAGGCTGTTGTCTTCATTAGCTCCGTGACGAAACCTCAATTTCTCCCAGCGTTGGGAAATGTTGGAGAGCTGATTTAGGAAGTCACAGTTTTGATCAACTCGCCACCAACGATGAGGATGCAGTGGAGGGCACAAGCAATTCAATGTCTGTTCAGTGCGTCTGTCACTATAGGTGCTGTTAGGGGCCGTTGTAAAAGTGCAATAAGACACTTTTCAATAACTTTTGTTTTTCAATACAATCTCAAACCACTGCCATTATACAGAGTGACATCCCTTTAGTATTTCAGACCTCAGAGTTTTTTTAATAAACTAAGCAGGACATGGTTATCAATTACGTATTTCCTGAATAATGCTCATTAGTGATTATATTGAATTGCACTATAAAGAGTATCAATAAGCGGTATTGGTGTCAATATAGTCTGAAACCTCCCCCCCCCCCCCTCTCTCTCTCTCTCTCTCTCGCCCCCGGTTGAGCGATCTGGACACCGACCGACAAAACACCAGCAGTGACAATTTCCTTTGATGTTTGATTGCGAAAACTTTGCACCATAAAAATGTGGGAATATTTGGGCCGCTGACACCTCTCCACTCACAGGAGGGAACAGTGAAAGCTTTAGACCTCAACTGAACAGTGCAATTACTGTCACTGCCAGAGCACAAGACAGTTCTGCACTGCAGGTTTCAAATGACTTTATCAGAAGGGCCCCGAGAGATTACGGCACCCACTAAGCAGGGGCCCACTCCGCCCCTGCATACAACTAAACTGCACTCTCTAGAAAAAGATTGTTTCCAGACCAAAGGGTCTCAGTTTGAAACATGTGGTTAACATGCAAAACAAAAGAACACACGACTATACGGTTAGGATTAGATAACAAAGCGAAGGTCTAATAAAAACAGCATCTTTGGGCTCAATATGAAATTTCAACAAAACAAAACATAAATGCAGCAAAAGAACTTGGTTCACATGGGACACACAACATCAGTCTCCTGGTGAAAGACCTGTGGTTTTTGACCGTCCACCACCCAGATCCCTCCCATGTTGACTTTTTTGACGAATTGTTGATGCGTCAAGAGCAAACGTAATCCAAGTTTCCCTCAAAACATAATTTAAATTTGTAGTTCCTTTGTGTGGGAGAGCAGGCAGCTCAGCAGCAGAAATGGACTCGCATACGTAATGATTCCTGGCAAAGTGGAAAATCCATCAACATTAAAACATGTCACACGACTCTAACCAATCATATATAGGTTGTATCCAAGGTCCAGTAGTTAGTCAGGGGACTTCAAAAACTCCATTAATCCTCATGTCCAATCCCAATACACCCCTGTCCTCTCCCCCTTAGCCATAGCTAAGGTTTCTTCACATGGGGATAGTTGGCGAGGGCAAAGTGTTACAGCTAAATAGCTGTGCAAACGGAGCTTTTTCCAGAGGCACATTCCAATGCTAGTGTTATTAAAGTAAATAATTGCTTAATTAAAAAAGTTTAAAAAAATGTTCTTATCTTAGTTCCATGGTCTATGGAAATGTTATATATCCTTTGGTTAGCACTGCAATAATGTTTGAAGGCTGATTTGTGCATGACGGTGAACATATTTCCATGTTTCATTGACTTGAGTTAAATATGAAATTTAACTCAAGTCCAGCAGCAAAGTTGCTTCAGTCTCAAAGGCTTGTCCCATTTTAGAGGGAAGATTTCAATCATTATCGTTTGTAAAAAAAAAAAAAAAAGGGATGGGGGGGGGGGAACAAGAAATGGGATTGGCCTTAACCATCTATTTAGTAAAAGTTACTACAAAATGCAGGGTTTCTTTGAATGACTGCACTAAAGCTCACACTACAAAAAGACCAGATCCAGTGAAAGCTGCCGTTGATACCATCCCACATTGTTACTGAACTGCATCTTTGTTAGCTGACACAAAAAAGTAAGCTCATGTCTGAATGCAGTTTGGTGTGAATGTCAGTATCGTTGGAGGAGAATCTCTTCTCAAAGAGAGAGCGTCTGTCAATCCAACACTTCCATAACATGTCAGCAGCTGCTGGCTACCTCGGACTACTTACAGCAAGACAGGATCTCTTCGCCCGTCCAAATCTTTGGTTCAGAAAAAAAAAACTTTTCATTTTGAGGTAGCTTTCCTCTAGTCAGGGGGCGCTGCCAGGGATGTTGAGCCTCATGAAAAGATATAACATATCACCAGAAGCCATGCCAACCTGTAACCACACCTCCAGAACTCATTCAAAGCTTCAAATAACTACCTCCGCAGGCTGCGAACTGTCTTGTAGTCTCTTGAAACTTACTGTAGGATATATACTGACAGGGAGCTGTGAAAATATAAGACTGTGCAGACGTGCATGCAACATTCTGCACACAGTGGAGCTCACTATTTGATGCAAGGCTGACACCCGCTATAAGAAATATACCTGAGGCAATCTTTTAATTTATTTATTTAATTTTAAGCTACGTTTTATTTTAGAAAAACGTAAAAAATACAAGATAATATACTAGAATATAATATATATATATATATATATAGGATATTTCGAAATAAAAATCATAACCAAAGCTTTTTACCAAGTGACATTCAAGACAATGCTGCCCACCACTGAACCAGCAGGGCTAGGGCTAACTGTGAACCAGCAGGGCTGACTGTGAACCAGCAGGGCTGACCGTCAACCAGCAAGGCTGCCAGGTTTCAGGCTACACCTGGACTCGGGTCTGGCGCAGGGACAAGGACAACTCGTTTAGCATGACTAGAGCACCATAACCCCCTGCATTGTTTTACATTCCAGCTAAAACACGCACTACATGTAAACACTCAGAACGTTCTGGTGTTACGTAACAAACGTTACATTCCCACCACGCGCGGACAGTGCGCACCTTCTTGTGTCAAACTTTGGCCGCCATACTGTCGCTTTGCCCTCCCTCTCCCCGATGCACGTCACTCTGCTACAAAGTAGACTCGTCCGAGATGAACTGCGCCTCACCTGGAAAGTAGCCGGGAGCAGGCGGCGGCAGCAGGAGGCGGAGCCTAAATCTGCGTTTCCACCGGCCTTCGAAGATTTAACATGAAGTCATAGAAAAAGTAACATCATCTTAGACGCGATCCGTAGGTTATCTGCAGTTCGCATTTATTCATGTGTTCATAAATATATGTGGAAATCAGAATCAGAATGATTTAGTTATCCCTCGGGAAATTGTACAGCTGCAGTTGCTTTAAAGAAAGAAAGAAAGAAAGAAAGAGAGTCAAATAAGTTTAACAATTTTAAGTATAAAATAATGCCACTAAATATGAACATTATGTATGTATATAAAACATTATACGGTATAGTATATCTGCTGTTGAGGTAGTAGTATCATAGAATCTAGTGCACAGAAGTAAAGCTTGACAGTTATGTTGTATTAGATTGTGTGTGTGTGTTTCTGGCGGGTTTTTTTTATGTCTGTCTCTTAGTGCACACTGTAGGCCTTATAGATCAGATCTACGTTCATATTGTGCAGCTATATAACAGTAAATGTACAAAAAACAAATGTCTTCATATTTTATTTATGTATTTATGTATATATTGATTGGATCCTGATATTTATGTATCAGGATCCAATCAATTTTTCTTCTTGGACAACGAAATATGAGGCATGCTTATATCAGCTCCAGCAAACCATAATATGACATCCATCCATCTATCAATCTGCAACTTTTCATGGCATTGAGTTAGAGAAGGTCATCTTTACAACAACCAAATCACATCCCTCCCAGCGTTATGTCCTGCTGCCTTTCCGGTTTCACTCACTAGCTAGATACAGTTGGATAAACGTGTGGGGTCCCCAGTCTGCAGTTCTGAGTCACACTGTGGATCATTTTAACTTTAGATTTGTTTTGAGATAAAAACAGATTATTTCTACATACAGGTGTAATCGTTGGCTGATACAGCTTCTCTTTCTACTCCCAGTGCATTATCAGTGAGTATCTTTTCTAATCAGCACCACGGTTCTTATGAACGGATAAAAAGCTCATTAAGTCAGAATATAATGTCTCTGTTAATCCTAAAATAATGGCATTGGCGATAAAAAACATTTGTGCTTCAGGTTTCTCATGAAACTGTTCGATAGCATATCTGATCTTTGTCCGGATTATAATATATTTTCAAATAAACAGCTTGTATCTTGCCCAATAATAATAATAATAATAATAATAGTAATAATAATAATAATATATGGGCTTGGCACCCTGTCCTATCAGCAGCACTTCATCATTGTACACTTCATGGCTGTACAAACTGGGTGCAGCAGTATTTATTCATTCAGTGTTCATAGTCAGTTTACTGGCAGCTGAATACATTTAAATACTAAATACAGATCGAGGTAAGATGAAAGTGTAGTTACTGCAATTAATGCAGGATGTATACTGCTCAAGGGCAAGAAACACAATTAGACAAAAGGTTTAAAGGAACAGGTTGCAGAGACGCATGTCAAGCAGCTAGACCATGAAACCGCACAAAGCCAACGGAGATTTTAAACTGAAGTGTGTCGGACAGCTGATCGATGACTTAGAAAGATGACAGTGTCACATCTGCTGATGAGAAAACTTCACCTTCCAGCCTTTAACTTTCCAAGTCCTCAACAAGGAAACATTCTCTTGTTCTACAACCACCAGCTTCGGTATGGTGCAATGTATTCTAAAGTCACTTTTATGTTGTTTCAACCTGTTCTTATTTGCAACTCGTCACATATGGTCAGTAGGTTTCGGCACCAAAACTACGTGGGTTCAGGGGCGTCAGCAGCATTTTATATGTGGGGGGGTCCCGACACCCCAAATATGGTGGCGACGCCCATGATTGGGTTATTTAAAAGATGGTGGTTTGGGTTTAGTATGAGATGTAGCTCAAGTATTGGCCCAAGTTACATTAACATCATAATCTGAAATAAGTCGAGGCTGTATTTTGGTTTCACACGGGACACAAACACGGGTCTCCTGGGTCCTTTGTTTCATACATCCATCCATTTGACCTCCTCCAGACTATGTTGCGGACCTTGTTACAGACATGTGGCAGTCTTTGTTGCAGACATTGCTGAAGACAGTGTTGCAGACTGTGTTACAGGCGGCGCTGTTCTCGGGTAATCTATCTTTTGGCGTGAGTGGCGAAGTTGAAAGGCCGGTGCATCTCATAGCTAAAGGCTGCCAGCGCTATCAGACGCTAACAGAAGTGACAAATCATCCGTATTCAGTGACCTGGTAATAAAAAAGCCTTTTTCGCAGCCTGCTGTCCCTATATTGACGTTCCCGTACAATGAAACTGCATCATCAGTTACTGTTGTTTCCTCAGAGATAGTGTTGCTCTACTGGACTCTAGCCATTTATTGTTAATAACTGTATTCTATCAAGTTTTTTCAACATTGTCTCTTCTGTTTTTCTATATTTTCATATCGATGTGTGCTCTATGAAACATGCTGTGACTGTTGTTTGTGCTGTATAAGTCATGGTCATCAGTATGTTAAGGCCATCACACACCGCCCAGACGTCCAACTGCCTTATCCGACCACTCTCCGCCCACTCTGTTGCCTCTCGTCTGACCCGTTCGGCAGAAAAGTTGCGTTGTACACACCGCTTCGACGTGCTTCCGACAACACAGCAGCGTGTACGTTCTGCGCTTGCGCGAGATGCAATAAGCCTCCTTAACAGCGGGTGGCGCTAGTCTCGTGCCAGTACTCCAAAACAGGAAAACAGGAAATGACGGAACAGAGTGCAGATAAAAACAATGCACACACAGTCTTGGTTCAGTATTCGTTCGACTCGAGAAGACCTTTGTGGACTAAATACTTGGCATTTCTGGAAAGATGACTCTGGCTAGGGTGACACTCGCGTTGTGTGCTCACGGGCTCATTATTTTACGAAGACGTCGTCTCAGTAGGGAACGAGTAATACGGAGTTTACCATCGTCACTTCCGCCCCGCCCACACACCGCCATTGGATACTCTGATTCGCTAGCACACCGCCAATCAGAGTATCCAATGGCTCAGACGTCCAACAGCCCACCTCCTCAGACTTCGCATGCTCAGTCTGATCAGACAACGTCCGCGCGGCTCCGAAATCTTCCGACGCAGCTGTACACACCAAACATATGTGTTCCCGACCTCGTCCGAGCCTCTCCAAACACTTCAGACGTCAAACGGTTGGGCCGGTGTGTTCCTGCCTTTAATTGAACCTCATGCAGACAGAGAAACCAAAAGTACATTTGATCAAAGGAACAGTGTTGAATCCTGACAAAGCAACATATTCTAAACTACAGTGGGACAACAGCAGTCATGTATCACCGAGCTGTTGCAGAAAAAGACAAATCCAAATCATAAAAACTACCACAATTAGCCTTCTATCTATTCACCATGTGCAGAGATCAAACCTGCTGCCAGCTGCTGCCGCCGTCAGCAGAAACTCCATGTGTGCGATGAGGATCACGAGTGGGACACACTCTGCATGCTTCATCCATATAGAAGAGACTCAGAATAAAAAGTCTCTCTGCTCATTGTCTGCTGAGCTTTGAAGCAACTTGACGACTGATTTGTCCTCCAATCAAAACACTGAAGGACACCACCTGACCCCGCCTCTCGTTCTTTCTCCATCTGGTCGAAATGACAGGTGAACAACAACCATTAGCCTCCGCCTCTCTACGCCTTATTGTCTTGTCTTTCGTTCTCACTCTCCATTTAACCCATTATCTAATCCGTCCTGTATCTCCTCTTTTTTCTGATTCCAGTCGTGATGCTGTCGATTTTTTATGATACACACCAGATTGCTGCTGGTAGTGGTGGTGTGTGTGAGCCGGTATGTGCGTGCAGGTGGGGTTGTGAGAGTTGTGTATTAGCAGGGTTTGTGTCTGTGTTATCTTCTACCTTGTTGTGAGGCGGTTCATTACAGAAGATCAGATGCTGCAGCGGTGGCAGCTGCTCAGGAATTTGGAAGTTGTTAGAGGGAGTTAGAGAAAGGGGAGGATGGAGGGGCGAGGGATGCAGAGAGGAGAGACATATTTCTAGACAGATAGGGAGCTAAACACTAACCTTTACCTCACTTACACAGAAGACAAGTGTGACAGTTGGGGAACACATCAAATCTGCTGTTTACCTCCTTATTGCAACTCTTATTTTCTCTGTATGTGCTCATTGTTGTCATGCTTTCATAGATTTGCAACCAAGGATACCTGGTTGTCTGGTAACGAGGTCGCACTGTGTTGTTGGCACACGGAGAGAAACGGGTAGAAAATGCAAATGAGCTGCTCATTATGCATTAAAATCCCTCGGAACTAAAAAATAACTGTCAGATTTGTGTATATTTAAAAAATAAATTAAATTACTTTGTTTTGTTGTTCTTTTTTTATTATCCAAATACATCAACATACTTGCCGACTTTAACAAAGTTAAATACTTCTACTTATTATATTATAACAGGTGTATTTACCGTTTGCAACACAGAGAAGAAGTAAATGCCTTTTTTTTTTAATCATTACCTCCATTGCTAATATCTCTCTTCATGGCAACTGTACAGAGGTGAAGTATCTCTCTCTCTGTGTGTGTGTGTGTGTGTGTGTGTGTGTGTGTGTGTGTGTGTGTGTGTGTGTGTGTGTGTACTTTAGTATAATGACTTGCTGGATGCAGTGAGCTGTTGAGCTGTCTTGGTGGTTTTGAAGCAGAGACAGCGTTTACTCCACCGAGTGGAAGATGTTAATTGTTACTTTATGTTAGCCTGATGTATTATTGAGGAACAAATCACCGTTATGATATTATCTTAATCTTCTTTTACTTTTAATTAAGTCAATTAAGTTTTATTGTGCATCGAGATCAAGATCAGCATGATGAGTCAGTCGCTCAAAATAATCGCCGTAATTAAAAGAATAATAAATCGTTTTAAAAATGTATGAAGTTAAACTTCAGAGTCCCCTTGGAGGAACAAGTTTCTGACTTGCAGAAAGTCACCACTGGACAGAGTTGAAGAAGAAAGCAATGCAACACAATAAGCTGTGTCCTGAGGGGTAAAACACAGCAGGCAAGTAAGAAGCACATTCTGTTGATATATACATTAAGACAATGTTATGTGCAGCACTGGCCAGGTTGCATTGTCATTTCTTTAATTGCTTCCAAACATCCAGGCTGGATTATCTGCATTCTGCAGATAAAGGAAGGAGAAGAAAAAGTCAGGCTACTGGAGTCAAGATGCGTGATCTGGGGAGCTAATGTGAAAAGCTTCTTTTTTGGAGCACCAACACATCAGCACAGGGAAATATCAACAGATATGAATTCTCATGCATCGACATGTCAGGACCGGACACCACAGTGTGTGTTGGTTATATAGAAAAGAAGTCCTAGTTAATATGCATATTATATAATCAATGTCCATGTTTTGATTTTCGGTTAATCAGAAAATGCTGTCAACTGTCATAAAGCATCATTTTTTTGTCAGAACATGTTGTAAATCAGACTATAAATGCATTAGAACTTTTCTGAAATGTTATGTTTAGATATGCAGATGAAGGATTATCTAGGGGAAAATACCTTTGGATGATAAGAGCATAATTTCTTTTTTTTTCCTGTGTTGTCTCCCCTCAAGGTAGAATACCAAACAAGAGTAGAACCTTTTGACTTGGAACAAAGCCCTGATCTATTGAACTGTGTGCCAGTGTGGCAGTTAGCCAGCTAGAACAATAACCTTAAACTGAAGCAGCCAAATGGAATTCAACCATCATTCATTTTATTATTTACAACTTTAGTTTCCTACCGAGACAAAAGGAATGACTCTGTGTAACTACAAGCCAGTCCGAAATGAGAAGCTTCCATGCCAAGACAATATCTCAAGTCATGATATGAGATGTGACATATGCATGCAGTTTGAAAGGTGGCATGGCTGCCTGTATTTGATGTTTGCACCAAATCAGGGTGCAACAAGTCACAGAGGAAAGCACCTGCCCCCCCACTCTAAACCTCTCTATTTAACATCTCAATAAAGCAAACTTTGTTTCAAAACACAGGATGGAAAGAGTCATTCCAGTCCATTTCGATTCTATGTAAGAAATGTGCTGCACATCGCATGTGAACCGTACTCAACATTGCAGCCAACCAGCCATTTAATGGAAATGTCACAGATTTTCCAGGTGAGGGACCGGAGTGTAAAAGAAGACCCATTTTCAGCTGCATCCTTTGAGGACAAATAAAACAGCAGGTGTGGAGGGATTTATTGAGATGCTACTGATCCATGAAGAAGTTTTCTCCTTCCCAATATCTCATGCTCTACTGAGAGGTCAGAGGTCACGAGTCAGTGTTCTGCACAGTGACATGGACTGGACGTGTAGCTACAGGATGCTCGCTGGTGACTGTCACCCTGCTGTTGAGCTGCATTCAATAATGTTTCATTTGCCGGTGCGACTTTTGGTCGAACTCTTAATTAAATATCCTCAAAATGTCACCAGAACAGATTTCATTGTGCATCTTTGTGTGTGGCACCTAGAAGGATTATAGGCATCCTGGCTTCCTTTTTACCATCACTCCTTACATAACTATCATGTTCTAGGTGTCATGGTTTTGTTTTCACATAATAATATATAATAATAAACAGTTAAGCGACGTTAAAAAGGAAAACAACTGTTAAAGAACATAACAGGTAAACAACCTGTTCATTAACCCGCTCTCTAAACACAAACATGTCACCTCCTGTTTAGTTGATCATTGTGGATGTTGAACACGTTCAGCAGTCACAGAGTAAAAGCGTTAACAGCGTGATCTGAAGAGCCCCTCCCTCATCTAATGATGTGTCCATTAGCAGCGTTAGAGATCGGGGGAAGGTCATTATGGTAAGCAGGGCGGCCTAATTGTTAACACCATGCTGCAACAGTCCAAACATTCAACAAACTCCTGATTTAACACAAACATCTCATAACGCAAGGAAGGCATTTGTGCTCACTGTCACCTGGTCGCAGTTGTGAAACAGAATACATTACATCTGTTTGGAATAAGGAAGCGTATTCCAATCTTGCACATCACTGAGCCCACTTTTGATGCAAAAGAAGATAATTGAATAATGTTCCGTGATGCCGTCTCATTGAGGGAGTCGAACCATTTCAATGATTATTCTTTTGCGTTTGGAATTTGAACCATGCATGGTCGACATGCACACTTTAGTCTGAACTAATCCCTCTCACAGTATATGCAACGTTTAGCTCAGGGGGGATTGGAGAGCACTGATAAGAGTCTCACCCCCGAAAGCTAAATTGTTGCAAAATGATTGTTGTTCCGATGCCCCACGGGACGATATTATCACGATTCTTAAATCACGATTCAATCTTGGGATAAATTTTGCAATATGCTGAGTATTCCGATAACATACATTGTGATTTATTGCAAATTGTACAGTTTGTAAACATCTGTTTAATCTATTAAATTTACATTTTCCCCAATCTCGCTGACTTGAGTGCAGTTTGGAGCGTGGGCCACTGACCAAGTATTGCATTGGGAGAGAGGACGTGTTGGTTATCTCAGCATTCACATGAAAACATTCTTTGTTCACTTAGCCAATAATTACTCCAAACACACGCTGTAATGTGGAGACTGTTTGGGTTGTGTGAGCCGGCCGAGTGTACGACGTAGCCTTGCCCTTGGGTAAATCTATAAGCCACAGACCCCTGCTCTGTAATTATGTTAATATGTCATGCATTATTAACATGCAATATAATTCGTTGCTTGAGGATCCTCTTATCAGGTTGAGACATATCGCTGGCCGATCGTGTGTGTGAGCCGAGCCAAACAACAGGGTAATTTAATCTGGATGAGCAGTGGAGCTGTTAGCTGCTGGAGTCACTCTCCACCACTTAGAGGCTGCCAGACTAATAGTTCAGGGGCTTTAGATCAGTTTTCTAATTTCTCATTTAAATGCCTGGATTTTAACCAATTGAGAGACTTGATGTGAAACCCACTCTCTGTTATCCCTTCAGGTATTTCATCCCGACAACGTGCTTCTTGGTCAGTGCTTCTTAGTGTCTGATACTGACGCCTATTTAGCATGTTTTTAAGTGACACATCTACCCACTGCATTATGGGTCGAGCTACAGACGCAGTATGAGTATAGATAGTTCACACATGGAGGGAGGGAGCCGAGGTGGACGGGTCAAACAAACATAGGAGTCTGGGAGGCTTCTGTTTGTGTTAGTAACGTGAATCTGTTGATAGAGACGTGACTGATGTGAGTCAGTCAAGTTAACATCAACCATGCTCTTTTCCAAAACCTAACAAACCTTCCAAAACCACGGACTTTTATTTTGAAAAGACACTACGCATGTATTGACTCGAGCAAAAGTCCCACTACAGGGAACGTAGAGCGTCACAGTCAGACGCTTTGGAATGAGAATGTGATGCCTGTATCAAGGATGGAGCTGGGTGAAACCGCGTCAGCTATCAGACATGCAGATTAGAATAAATCACATCAAACAATCTGCATGTCTCCTGGATTGTTTTGCATCATTTAATTTACTTTAACTCTCTTTATGTTTACTTGTGTTTTGCTAAATTAAAATCTTAAATCACATCCAGAAAGGGACTTCCAGCTAGGTTAGCAGACATACTCACAACCTGGGATCACAAAACATTACATGACCAGACAATAAATTGGATATTGCAGCACCGGGAGAACAAACAACTACGGGGAGGAATGAGTAAAACACACTTTTTTCCCCCAGGAACTATAATTTGAGAAAAGAAAGCACAGGTAAGTGTGGAGGATGATATACAACCGTGTGGCTGCAGGCGAGGCATCTATTCTCCTTCCCAGCTCCCCAGAGGCCAACAGCACTAACTTCTAGCATTACACACACTTAACTGAGTCCAGGCAAACACATGACACATTCTCACACCACGCAGCAGGAGGCTGCTGTAGCTGCTCCTTCTCTGGCTGCCACCTCGGCATCTAACAAGGTTGTAATGTTCTATTCATTGTGTTCCACTGGATGCCAGATGTGAAAGGGGAAACTATACATTGTTGCTGGTGAGCAAGAAGCAAGAAGTGCACCAGAATCAAAAGGAAAACAATGAATAAGGGATAAGACAGAACTCACTGGAGAGAATGTCTCTTCAACTATTTCAAAAAGTGGGAAGCAACTGAATTCAGAACTTTCACAGATGTCCTGGTGACGGAAGAAGACAACAATAGGATGAGCATGACCCTCAAACTGCCACTGAAACGGCTTCCACAGTCGAGGAGGAAATGGACAAAAAGTGCTGCCTTGTCTCGTGTCAGTCTCCATTTTAACATAGAAACATGCTGCTGGGAACCCAGTGGGCGCTTCCTCCAGTTGCCGTGACAATGAACAACATCGAGGATGTAGCTTCTGCTCTGAATGTTACCTCACTGAAAAACAACCCACCAGGCTGTGATGGAGGAACACCCCTGTACTCCTCTCTTGGGTTCGGCCCTCCTGATGTTTCCTCAAGAACTACAAGAAATGTTTCAAAGTGCTTGGCGACCAAGCTCATGTCAATTCTCAAAGCCTTCCTAGCAAGTTCACGTAAGGCAGGATCCCAGCTCTGCTTTGCACTGTCCTGACATTTGATACAGAGTTGAACTTTTCTTAAAGTCTTTGCTGAATTTCACAGTAAAATGATGTTGTAACATTTCTTACTGAAGTCCAAGGAGGTAAACAGTTTGACAGTCATCCATCCATCTATTTATCCATCCATTTATCCATCCATCCATCCATCCATCGTCCGCTTATCCTGTATTCAGGGTCGCAGGTAACCATACACACTCACATTCACATTCATTTAGAATCATCAATGAACCTATGCCCATCCTGCATGTCTTTGGACTGTGGGAGGAAGCCGGAGAACCCACGCTCACACGGGGAGAACATGCAAACTCCTACCAGAAGGAACCCGGACCGAGCCTTGTTCTTTCATGCTGTGTTCAGTTTTGCATCACATCATTGATAAAAAGGCTTATGCCTATGTCATATCTGAAGCCTTTTTTTCCCTCACATGAAAAGGCTCTAGTTTGCACTGGAGCATGTAAAGAGGATTTGGTGAAGGATCATAGAAAAGGCAGAGAGCTGACTGGAGTCATGTTAGACAGACAGGAAGGATGAGAGAGACTCACAGAAAGAGTGTGAGAGGCAAGCATAACGAAACAGTCACTGGGAGAGATACCTGTGCTCCTCTATTGAAGTCTGTTCAGTTCAGACAACATAATAAATGTGTTGTCTCTGTCTCATCGCCTCTGCTCGGTACACCATCGCTACACCTTATAAAACACAGTCCAACTACAACTAACAACTAATAACTACAATCACTGTAGTCCTGACATTAAACACATAGTCATGGTGACTGCTCCATCCTAAAGATCATCCTCGATGGCAGCTGGAACAAAGAAAGTGTACATATGTCAATGCGAAGGCTGGTTGGGGATGTTTCTAGGCCTCTGAATGCAGCTTTAAAATGGAAAGGAAGTATTTTGACACGAGTCGGACGGAAACACACCAGCACTAAATCTCTCTCTGCACTCAATGATCCACCATGACCTCCCTCCAGAGTTCACAACAAGCTGTTGTGCTGGGGCTGATATAACCTGTCTGAACTTAACCAACAAAAACTTAAGTGGTCAAGAAAGTGTTTTAAAGCCAGAATGCTAAAACTTCCGAGGTTACAGCTTCTCCAATCTAAGGATTCACTGTTTTTTATTCAATATACCATGAAAATATGCATTTTTGTATAGACCAAATGATTAACTGATTAATCAAGAGAGCACTAAAAACAGTTGACAAACAGCAATAATGACATGCACTCTAAAGTGACAGTCCTCAACCCCAACACTCTGTCTAACCCCTCGCCGTCTGTGTGAGACACGCCAGGCATCAACAATGTAAACCCACCCATGTTGCTATGAGATGCTGAGAGAAAATGATCCGGGAGTGGTTTGATGTAGTATAGGGAGGGTGAGAAGGAGGCAAGATAAATGGGTCTTACAAACACTGGATTTTCCACCATGGACCGATGTTCCTGTCCAATATGTTGTTGAGTGATTTGTGTGAGGTGTTTTCCTTACTTTGCTAACATTTTAATCAAGTGTACATCCTCATGTTAAGCCCAAAAATGTTTTTCTTAAGTCAAACTTAGTGGTTATTTGACAAAACCTGAGAAAGAAACTTAAGTGACCCTAAGGGCTCTGACCAAATGTCAGTATGAGACAAGTTGGAGTGAGAATGTGTTGGAAGAGACTTCCCGACACGGATGCAGTTAAAACTGTATTGCTGTGCTTACCAGCCAGTTTCCGTTGTCCAATTAAGAAGCTACATTCAACATTTTATTCTGATAGGACTATCACTGTTCAAATTGTGTTTACCTGATCTAGAAGATACAGTTCTCTTGTATTTCCACTCAGCATGAGGTCGCTTTGATAGCAGCTGTATCAGATGTAAATGGCTCAGAGAATGGGACTTGATTCCTGTGTGCTCTGCCTCGGGGAATAAGAGATAAATTGGAGCTGAGCTCCACTGACAAATAGGTGTCATGTCCAGGGGCTGTGGAGGTAGAACTAAGCTGCTTCAAGCCACACAAACAAGAGATAAGCTGCTGGCCTACAAGTCACCTCAGCTCAGGCTTAATTCATAAATTTACTTCTTATGGCAGCGCCAACCCGGAGGGAAGAGGAGTGAGTCTGTAAGATGTTCAAATCCTGAACCAGATGGATTAAGTGGATCAAAAGTCTGCTGCCCTCTTTAAAGGAAGGGAAGGCCCCTCCTGACAGCGTTAACATCAGCCTGTGATCTTCACTGCACTCCATGAATTAGGAATGAACCATATTCTTTTTTTTATAGTTTTAAAAGTAATATTCTTCCCAATATCAAATTTGTTATAATTCATAGAAGGATTCACAGAATTAGTTCTCAAGGCCTTGTGAGGGTCTACTTAGTTGCTGACATTCTTTATGAATGTCACTTAAAAATAATTCTATAATTTTGTAAGAAATGGCTTTTCAAAGAACACACACGTAACACATCTGCATCTATTAACTAGATGAAGTCCATCCATCCATTGTCTACCGCTTATCCTGTATTCAGGGTCACGGGGGGGCTGGAGGCGATCCCAGCTGTCATTGGGTGAAGGCAGGGTACACCCTGGACAGGTCGCCAGTCTATCACAGGGCCGACATGTAGAGACAAACAACCATTCACGCTCACATTCACACCTACGGGCAATTTAGAGTCACCAATGAACCTATCCCCATCTTGCATGTCTTTGGACTGTGGGAGGAAGCCGGAGAACCCGGAGAGAACCCACGCTTACACGGGGAGAACATGCAAACTCCACACAGAAGGAACCCAAGCCAGGAATCAAACCTGGAAACCTCTCGCTGTGAGGCGACAGTGCGACCCACTACACCACCGTGCAGCCCTAGATGAAGTCAAAACATCTGCTCTGACCAAATGCAAAATGGTCCACAAACGTTGGTTTGCAGAAACATACAATACCAACATCCTTTGCTGGTGACTGATGAGTTGTGTGCGTTCTTGTTCTTCGATCCTCCGAGAAGAAGTCAGATCCTCATAATCTCCTTCATGATGGCAGACTGGATTGATATCTGGCTCACGTTAGAAAACAGGATCAATCAGGTAAGGATGTCCACAATTATAGAAATATGATGACAAATTTGCGTGGGAGTGGGTGATATGAGTGACATCTTGACTGATTTATTGTGACCAGTAATGAGGGCTTATCCGAAATAAGCTATGAGTCAAACTTAAATGATTTGAATGATATTCAGCATCATTGAAGGGCGGAGTCAGTGAAAATAAAAGAAACCTAAAAGGTATACCTAAAGGTTCTTTCAAATAATTAAGTAATAATTATTTTCTAAGACATTATTGGTTGAATAACTAATGACAAGAAGATGCAGAAGACAGACTCGGTGCTGGATAGCCGGCCGGGTTTCATTCTGTCTTTATTAATCGTCGCGGTCGGGTTGAAAGGACCTGCGCATCACTGATTGTGTTATAGTAAATGATAAACTTTATTTGTGAATAATTATATGTATATAAGATAACCTGTAATGTTTATAACCCAGTAAATTATCTGATACATACATGTATATTCACCCTTCAGTCGCCACCTGACAATGTATACACTCCTAAAGCCAAATATGTGTTTCCCACATCATAATGGAGATCCTGCAGAGATCCCTGCTGGAGACCTGCACTCCTGTCGTGGACCAGAATGTTCTGTGAGTACTAGTCACCGTGTGTGTACTGGAGCCCGGCTTGACTTCCTGCCAGGCTGCTCACTACGCCTCTGAAGGTCCACCTCGCTGATGACACCCGCAGCGGTGAAATCCAGACGCCGCGCCCGGAGTACTCTGTCTGCGGCTCCGCTCTCCTCCTCTTCACTCCTCCATTTTCCATTTCACCATAATGACAACACCAACACAACAGAGCGTGACATGAAGTAGAAAGCCCTTCTGAGCCATTAAGAGATGGACACAGAGGAGGATGGAGTGTTTACAGTGAGCTGGCCTCTTTCTGCTCCCTGGCTCTTCAATATCATCTGTCTCACATCCCCCCCCCCCTCCTTCTCTCTCTCTCCGTCTGTCTCTCATGACTCACAATCATCTCCCCTCTCTTTCAGATCCTCCTCTTCGTTTATTTCCATCCCTTCAACCTGCATTGCATGTCAAGTGCGTTCTTCGGCCCACCACTCCTTTTATAAAAGAAGAAAAATCTCTGCAGTAGTGAAATATGCACATGACACTGCAACATACTTTACTGGGAAAAAAAAGTTTTCCTCTCAACAAACCCATGCTGGGACAAACCTTCAGGCAGATTGTCCTCCCTAGAAGAACATCGTCAGTCAGTGGAAGCAGAGGCCCAAAACCATATGTGTTTCCTTTCAAGGGGCAAAGACCTGTAGTTGCCATGGTAATTACAAAGAGAGTGCAGGGCAAAGTCAAAGGGCAGTCAGGCAGGAGGGCGGGGTGGATGCATGGCTCAGCAAAAAAAATTGCACTTTAAACTCACTACCATCCGATAATGCCTAGTTTGCCTGTTCAAGCACATTTCAGAAAAGCATATTGCAAAAATGATTCAAGTCACCAACTGGAGACGATTCATGATATCTGATGACCCTGATCAACTAGTTGTGCCACCCACAAAATGGGAGACTGCCAAAATATAATGTATACATAAAAACAACTTTTGAAAAAATATGTAATTTATAAGGCAGTTAAGTTGTTGATTTTCATCCATTTTGTAACAAAATAATGTGTTTAATTCAGCGGGTAAGTTTTTGGCTTTTATAACTGCTTCAGGCCATTGCATTACTCATCCAAAAGGTCAAATGGATTTTCAAAACATTCAATAATCTTTAGGCTGCAACAAACGAGGTAAAATAATTAATACATCTAAATAATTGAATTGTAGAAGAAGAAAAGTCGACTAAAAGTAAAAAAAAAAATATGCTTGGATCATAATGTGTTATTTTAGTTGGTATACTGAGAATGAAGAAACAGTGCTCGCGTTCTCTTTCTACTCCCCCCCCCACCCCAACACGCGCCGTACACACACACACACACACACACACACACACACACACACACACACACACACACTTTTTTTGGGATGTCAGCTCCTCACCCTCAGATCAAGATTCATCATCCTCCTCATTGATCTCTCTCCCTCTCTCATTTCATGGAGCATTGCCAGTTTCTTGGACATCCAGCCACCTTCTGCTCTGGTTCATGTCTCCCAATCCAAACATTATGTCACTCTATATCAAATCTTACTAACTCCAGCTCATGATATGGAAATCTGCTTATTGAAAAATGTCTAAATAATACAACCGGTGTGGCGCAAATGTTGAGCACAGCAGTAAAGAGATGTTTTTGAAAGAGTCCGACTCAGCATATCTAATGTGATCGGACAGCAAAAGAACAGTAGCAATGTAGGCGTGACTGTTCTGCATTCTAAATCAAAAGCCCATAAAAGTGGTTGGATTTCTGCAGTGATTGAACCGAGGCCTGAAACTGCACATCCAACACTTTCACAGCAGTTCATAACACTATCACAGCTACACTTATTATCACGTAAATAACAGGAGTATACACCTTTTAGCATTCAAGCGCTTGGTTCAAGGAGACGCGTATTTCAGAGACGGTATGTGAGTGAGGTTTCTATTGTTGTGATAATGAAGGTAACAGCCAAACTATTCCATAACCGTTCCTCATGCTGGCATTAAGATAAATGCTATTTTACCCGTCCTTCTATCCCCTGTAATCCCCCCTCCCTTCTCCAGCCCATTCAGTGTCATCCATCCTGTGTATTTAAGGTGGACAATTTCAGGAGGTTATTAGGAAGAAGAGGCTGAGCCTGAATGCAAGTCAATCCTGACATTAGGGTAATTCATCATGCTATTGATGCTTCACGCTTGCCACATCCTGCATGCTGGGCCTGCGCCTCCGTGCTGTGTTGGAGTGGTGTGAGAGACAAATAGAGTGTGTGTGTGTGTGTGTGTGTAAATGTGTGGGTAAGTGTGTGCAGCTCCAGGCTCGGAGGCTAATATTGCTTCATAACAGACTATTTTCCATGCCACATTACCCCTCTCTCCCTCCTCCCTGCATTCTCTCTGCCTGTCTTGTCTCAGGCCCAGTATGATAAAATAACCCAGCATGCCACGGGCCAGCGCTGCCAATGCGACTGTTTGTTTGAGCGCTGGCTGGATCGATAGAGGGTGTGAATACGTCCCACTCATCTCTGTCCTGTTGTAGAGCCAACGATCTGGCCTCCGAAGACACGAAGGTGAGCGGGGAGACGGACAGGTGGCCCTTCAATACATCCTGGGACGCCTAAGAGCGAGGGCCATTTCACCTCCGCACTTCGATCGGTGGATTGCTCACTTTATATGCTCTTGACAGCTGGGGAATAGGTGGAGAATGCCTCCGCTCGGAAATGGGAAGAAGAACGAGGAGACTGTTAAAACATCAGCGGTTGATGTAAAGCATGGAGGCGGACACTGGCGCGTTCGCACAGATCCATAACTGAGGTGAACGGAGAGATGTCATGACGGGGAAGATTTTCCTTAGATATATTATGTCGAGCATGAAGAATAATGTTGCCATACAGTTAGAGGAACATGAGTACAGTTAGTGGAAGGTTATGCACTGTAAAAAGCCATTCTATGTATGCAGATACTGCTTTAACTAAAGCTGGATGTAGAAACAACATTTGACCCTTCTCTAAGTCCCGCCCCTGGAACGCAGACTGGCCAGTCATAGAGTGGCATCTCCCAGCAACTATCCTACTCTGCTCCATAGACTCTCATGTAGTGGTTTCAGACTTTTTTCAGGCTGCATAGATTTGGAAATTACGAGCTCCAATAGTGTGTAATAGTGATACTCGTTGCCCAGAAAGATTAGAAGGAGGTATACGTTTATAAAACCTGTCGACTTAACATTAGCACATTATTAACTAACATCCTTTATTTCATTATCTGCTGTCTGGAACGCCAGCCGACGTGCTGCTTCACTTTTACACTTCTCTGTCTTTGTCTTTTGAACGTGTTCTCACTGCTGAATCAGGTCGACATCCTAGATATATCCCTCTGAAGCATATTGTAGACTCTTCTGTATGCTGCTCTCTGAAATCTCAATTTAAAGGAAACTAAAGGATTAAAACAGAAGAGAACACATTTTATGTGGGATGTGCAACTCATGAATAAAGTCTGAACCTCAGCATTTCTTCAAACGTACTCGTAACAAAGTTAAACTGTGTCTGAAGGTTGAGCTGAGAATTCATTCGATATTTCTCCATCTCCACTTTTTGGATTACAGGAGGAGCACAACAACAGGAGAGAGGAGAGAGAGAAAATGCACAAGAACAAGAACAAATTACGGGCGAAATTGCAGTCTGATTCATGCAGGATTATGACTGTGGGAGGGATGGTTATTTTGGTTATTATACTTCCAAAGGCAGAATTTGAGGCAATTTGTACTTTTAGTCTACAAATTAGAGACGCAGATTTGTTGAAATCACTAGCAGTTTCTGCAATTATTACAAATCACCGGATGTCCCCTGGTAGTATTATAGCAGTGTGAACTTGTTAAGAGAATAAATGATGCAGAAATCTGAGGTTCTACCCAAAAGAGAGAGAAAAAGTCCTGCTTTTACAATGTTGAAATCCTTTAAAGTGTGCATTTGTACTGCAAGTAATTTTTTTTCGGTCCATAAATCCAACTATTCAAGTCGTACCTAATGGACATGGTTGTGTTTGAGGGGACAGTAATGTGCTCTCGTGCACCTCCCTCCGTGACACATACAGTATAACAGCCCCGTCGTCGGAGATCTTCCTGTGGAATTATTCAAGTTGCATCCTGCTGAGGAAGTTTGTCCTCTCGCGCTACCTCCCTGCTCTTCCCAGAGACAGGGGACTTATTTTTAGCTGAGTAACACACACTCATAGTCACGCTGGATCGTGAGCACAGAGTCGTCTCCACACAGAGGTACGCAGACAGCAGAGAGGCGAGCTCACACGGAGACGCCGTCCTGTGTGCGAGAGAAAACGTTTCGCACACAATAGGAAGTGTCACACTCATGCACGTCTCTTACATGAACACACACACAAGCTCTGACTCATTTAAGAGACGTGGAGGTGTGTGTGCCAACACTGCCACAAAGGGGACTTGGAAGAACGCTTCAAAAGGCTCATTAGGAGGACTGTAGATATGGATATGATTCAAATATTTAGGATCAACCAATGTGTTTTTCCTTTGCGCCGATTCATATACCAATTCAGAAGACACATAACAGATATTTGGAACAAATAAACATTTTCGAAGAGTCGAAACAGTTTACTGTTAATAGTTGTAAGCATGTGTTGAATTAAAGCTGCAGGAGAATTGCTCTTCCCATGCCCACACCGTGTAATGAGTTTTACCCTGCATTGATCATGATGTCCAGTGTTGCCATGCACACAATTCACTGGTTGTATCTGTGTGGGTATTCCACTGCAGACTGGACTCTGCTAACGCTGACATTGATTGATATGAATGGGCATTGCTCTCACTACCGACATTGTGACGTGTAAACAATGAGATGCTGATTCAGGACATCGAGTGAGACTACAGAGCGGTGACCAAACACACAGACAGCTCGCTGCATCACAGCCAAAGTAGCACATTTTTCAATTCATTTATTTTATCTATCCATCTAGCTATGGCTTCAAAAAGTAAAGATTCTGATAAAAATACAGAATATTGGACAGATAAGCGGTCAATGCCGAGAAAGAACATTTGGAAAATCATATTTTGGACCTTCTTAAATATACAAAAACAACTTTTTCCCCAATGTACCATCCAAGACTAGAAAACTATGCATCTTCTCTCCTTAATTTACTCATTAAAGGGAAATACTTAAAATGTATTCATGTAAAGTCTCTGATAAAGCACGTTGAATATAATTATGAAATGTACCATAAATAACATCAGCCTCCCTTCCGGTGCTGCCTTTTATTTTTGGAATGGGAATAGAGATGAAATGAGACAAGTAATTGATTAATCAATTGGTGGAAAATTAAAAAAAAAATGTTCTGCTTCTGATTTTTTTTTTTTTTTTTTAGTTAACATACTGATTACCTTTGCTATTTTGGATTGCTGACCTGTATAATAATTGGAAGAAACTATTCATTAAAATATGCCATAAACATGACTAAATTGTTGGATTATTTATATACTGAGAGCATTATTAGATTAGATTAATTTGGGAGTATAAACCGTGTTGTATATGCGGAGAGAGAATCTTCTACATTAAATCTGCTTTGCCTTCCAATAAGGAGACATTGATCATTGAACAGCCTGATTACCACAAATCAAGCTGATATGTAGAACTCATTTATGGACATGTTAGCATGAGGGTGGTGTCGGTGTACGTGGAGATGGGAGTGGGACTTGTTAAAAGTCTAATAGTCTATCAGGTCCATTAAATCAAGGGTCTTTAACCTTTATAGGAGGGGAACTCCCTGAGCTACACTCAGGCTCATTAAAACATATTACCTCTTCACAGCTGAACACAAACCAAACAAGAAGGTCAAACTAGCAAACACCTCATTAAGAATCTGACATTTAAAAAAGTGAAACCCTCTACAGCCAGACTCATTAAAACACAACGCTAGTTGAACTGCAAAACAAACAAAACAGTTCAAACTATATGACCAATTATCAGCGTTTTGTTAGAGAATAAAAACATGTTTTTGTTGCAACGATGGTGAGTTTAGAAACTGCTGGAGCCGAAACACAGAATAAATGGAGTGGAATTCAGTTTCAGTGTTCCAGTCTCACGATGGAAACTGGAGTTCAACAGGAGTTCAACTGAACTCTGCTCAGAAACCTCAATACATTTCACAATTACTTTCCCTCTCTCTTCCAAATTTATCGAGGTTGATGCCCAGAAACAACCCCCCCCCCCCTCAGAAAATCCTCCTGTTCCCTCCGGTTTCATGTAAAATAATTGGGCTTGTAACCTATTTCGTGTCAGTAAAGTACAGAATTCATGCAAGAAAACATATAATAGATATAATAAGTCAATGTTGAAAGTCCTGTGATTGCTCAACCCATTTGAATAATGCAGCCTGATCAAGGCTCCTTGGCATCTGACACCGACGCACCCACCCGCTGGATTATGGGTAGAGCAACAGGCGTAGTATGAAGCAAGAGCAATGGTTACGGCAGTGGTTCCCAAACTTTTTCTGCACCCCCCCCTCCTCTCTATGAAATCAGTTTTCATTTTCCAGCTTTAATTTTTCCCAAATTCCATGTTTTCCGTTGACATTTTTCATTAGAATTAAAGAGAATTTCTCCATCAAATGGTGTCTAACCATGTGGTTGATGAATCAAAAATCAATACATCCATAAAATATCAGAAATGTACTGAAGAAACATTCTAATAGTTGAATTATAATTCCTTGGCATTCATAGACCATAAACATGTGGATAAATATGCAAATGTTTGAGCAATCATTTATGGAGGAGTAACAATATAGCACCCACCGTCATAGCTCCCCCGGTATGAAAACCACTGGGTTACAGGGTTCTCATCCTGTGCAAATCTAAAAGTAGAATGAGTATGTGAATCTGTTTTCCATAATCACATGAGTTGTGAGTAAGTTAACATCAACCATGCTCTTTTTTTTAACCTAGCGAGTGATTTTCTTACATAATAACTAACTTCCTGTGGATACAGAAGCATCTACTAATGACGGGGATGGGTTTATATTGTTAGACGAAAGCTCCGTACTTCTCATGCACTGATCAAGCGTGAGTATTTGACTCGTTGGAAGTGAAATAGTTTCACAAGTAAGATGAGATTTCCTGCTACAGTGGAGTTACCAGGTGAAAATATGGTGTAGTTAGAGCTCACAGTGCCATGCTGTGTCGAAAAATCATTAAAACTACACAGACTGTTCCTTGCTGTTATCAGCTTCTCCAACAAGAAACTTCAAGTTTGGACAAAAAAAATGACAGGAAAACCCACAAGCTTCTGCTCTGTGAAATGAATCCCACTTCCATTTGTCTCCATTAAATGCTCACATTTCGTGGCGTGCCGACAAATGACCGACCAGGGATTGGAACCACAATCCCCCGTATGATGCACAGTAAAACGGGATGAGGTGATGATGATCATATCCCAGTCATACATCAGACGGGTAATGGTTTGCTTTGTGTTGTGTCACTCTTAAAATGTCAGAGCAAACATAAAGTTCAAGAGGCATTTATCTACTCTAGACAGCAGACAGGAAACCATTTCCTTCAGGCTAAATCAATATGCTGAATAAAGAAGCCAATGTGACTGTTTCTGTAAGCTCTCTTTCTAATAACATCATATTTCACCTCCACCCCCTTTCACTTTCTAACTTTTTTTGTCTTTCCCATGCTGCAGCAAGCGATTGGTCTTCCATACTTAATCCTCTAGTCTCCTCATTCAACTCTCCTCCTGCCTTTATCCGTCTCAATGTCTTCCTACTTTAAACTCAGCACGGATACCTTCCAGATTTGAAGCAGCATGAATCCAGTCAAACTTGCCCCTTTCTCTTCCAGTTATCTTGTAATTGATTCGCAGTGTTTCACTTATGAGTAGAGATTGATTTTGACATTTTATGGCCTCAGAGAAAAAGTACCCGACCCATCCATCTGCCATCAAATTAAAATGAAACATGAATAATACATATTGAAGCTTGGCATCAGATGGAGGCCAGAATATTTATTATAAATATCTTAGAAGTGTGTCCATATAGTTTCAATATAGCACTTTTACCTGACGGACATTCTATGATTACGGTTTGGATGGTGTTGAGCACCATCAGCGAGAGTGGAGAACCTCTAATCATAGTACTGGACGTACTCAGGTGGAGCTCTGACCTGCAGGTAAAGAACATCATCGTGTTCAACAGCTTTCACACAACAGTGGAAGGACTTTTTGAAGTAATGTTCTCTATAGAGTGCTCTTATAAAGTTGAAAGATACACATATATATGAACAATATTTGACTCCCACCTGGTTGCTACTTAAGAGAGAGAAATGTGTTAACTGACTTTGCTGTCAGGATTTGGGCTGTTTACTTGTCAGAGACACAGTTACAAAGAAAAACCCCACGGAGGGTGACCACAGGAAGATTATGGCTACAGCTCAAACCAACTCAATTCCACTTGGTTGCATCACACAGGGAAAACAGTTTATAGGTGGAACTGATACATTTATGTTCCTACATGTTTCCCCTCTCTGCATGTTTCACCCCTTGCTGCTGGCTTCTTTACTTTTATGTGACACCATTCATTTCAGACCGGTGCCGTGCTGAAAGTGATACAGACCGTATGCCACAAGTAACCACAGCACAGCAGGGTTGGCCAACTGGATGAATGTACAGGCTATCAGCGACTGGCTGAGTGCATGTTTGTTTTTTGAGGGGGTCGTATGTTCATTTTGCTAAGTGATTGTTCTGCCTCGGACAAAGGAGAGCCAGACATCAGGGGAGAATATAGCAGCAATGACAGATATCACCCACTTTAAAGTGCAGGGAAATTTACAGATTATTTGTGAAATTTGGTGACAAAAGACCAATGGAATCAGATTAGTACACTTTGCTTGTCCAAACTTTTTGGATTGTGGGCCATATAAGATAAGATTTACTTTATTGTCCCACATGTGGGACATTTGTCTTGGGCTAGAAGAGTGCCATCACTGTATCTACACATCATATCACACACATGCAAGACTTTACATAACAAACATACATGCTGACAGTACAATGGAGACATACACAACAGTCTGCTTAGTCCAACATTATCCTATTCTTCATCTATAAATGTTTTTATCGGCTAGATGTTGAAAATGTAAGCAACTTCCAGTTCAGAAGAGCAATGTATGTATAGTGCAATGTATTAAAAAAAAGACAATTTAAAAAGGGTGAGCAGGCTTCAGTTGGCCCACCATTTTTGCCACACATGATCTACAATATAGCAAACAGAGTTTGTCGTGTGTGCTTTTTCCTCCACAATAGACGGCCAGCCTGGAAGCCTAAATGAAGAGGGATAAGAAATGACCAGAGCAAATCGGCCACAGATGGAGGTTGTGGCATCAATATAAGGAGGGGGAATGAGGTGTTGTCACTGTTCAAAGATGGAACTCTGGCAGATGAATGGCTGTTTCTCTAATCAGCATCAGAAACACAACATCTGCTTCTTATTGTCTCCGTGTTACATCACTCATCGGCTGCAGCAGATCACTGCACTGCTCTTCACACACCACTGTGTCCATTTACATCTGTTAACCTATTTCTGTGTGTGTGTGTGTGTGTGTGTGTGTGTGTGTGTGTGTGTGTGTGTGTGTGTGTGTGTGCATATGAGAGTTAATAAAGAGTGGTACAGTGGAGTTTATGTGTGTGTTTGTTTATGCGAGTGCATAGCATCCATCTGTCAGCGTGACGCATCGTCCCAGTAAGCGGTCGCCTCCCCCTAGCACATCATTGGCTTCCGCCTTGACTTCAGGACTTATTCAGCCAATGAGCTCGGAGTGAAATAGCTGTGTAAGCTGTTGTCCCGACTCACTACAAACGTCTGCGATACAGGGAGTGGGAGTTGAGGAAAGAGGGGACATGTCACCACACTGCTGTATGGCATCATGACATTAGCCAAGTCAAGTTTGATTGTTTATTATAGTGCCAAGTGCTTCATAAAAACACAAAGAAAAACATCACCGTAAATACAAGAGACAGGACACGTAGGCTAAATGGACCATCATCCCTATGGCTCTCTCCACCTCCTACCTCTTCACCTGACTGCATCTCATAAGTCACAAGTCATATTTCCTAAAGTAGGAATGGGCTATAGGCATGGGCGGTATATTTCATACCTTCCTGACATTTCAGCAGATATACATTATATGCCAGTATGTGTCGCTAAATTATCAGTTACTGATAATTTAAGAATTCCTCCCTCCGGCTCTCTCTGTCTCTCGACCACACACACAGCGGGCACCAACAGTATGGACACATCACTGGGCAGAGTAGATGGATGTGGCAGACTGGTAGCTGAATAAAAGCATGTGACTATAAATGAGGCATGTCAATGGTAAACAAGGATGTTTAGATTCGTTACACAAGTTGGTCTACAGGTTAGTTTATTTATTAGTTTAGTTTATTTAATATAACCAATGGAGACCAATACTTGGTGCGCGAAAGAGCTAGACACACGAGCTAGACACACTTTACACTGAAGCTATCATTTACGGGTTTCGAACGCAGAATGAACCAAAACTCACATCCCTCTTAACATAGGCTTTTTAAGGCAACAAAAGATGGCAACACTCAGCTGCCTGTTACACTAGAGGTACAGCCTCTGGTGGCACATGCACACATCAATACAGCATCATAGAAAATGCAGCATCTGTATGAACGACAGTATTGGTATTTCGAAATACTGTGGTGTACCATCATACCGTCCATGTCTAATGCACCGCTACTGGATCGGCGATAAGGCTCATACTGACTCAGATAGCCGGATCATGTATCTGTGACAATGGGGATGATCTATTCAGTTCAATTCCATATCTATATACTACATGTATTATAGACTGACATTTTAATTCCTGTTTTACCTGTTTGACCAATGTGTTGCTGCCTTAAAGAGCTTTTGGTGCATACTATTAATTTAATAGTTAAATAACCCATCATTCTCTGGAACATGCATCGCCGGACAAATACTTCTGATATAAGCAAAAGAAGCTATCAAGAATTTCCTGGAGGACATAAGAGCTCGACTGAATGCTGACTCTGCTGCGTCCTCCCTGATCACTGCTGTTGTTGTTGTTGAATATGAGACCGGACAGTTGTTTGTCTATTAGCGCTGCTAATCACACTGAGCCACCGATGTCAATAAAACTCATTATGAAAAACAAGTGGCTCATCAGCCGGGCACTGCCCTGCTTATCAGCACAGCCAGGTCCAATTCATCACTGCCATGTTCATGAAACATCATCATCTTTTTAAATCACACCATGGGCTGAGCTGTAACTGTTTACATGTAGTGAACAAAGACTAAACTGAGAAGCAACATATCAGCAATCACTGCAGTTTGTACATATACTTAGAAAAGCTGCTAAAAACACACGAAAAACATAATAATATGCTTGCACTTTCTTATTTTTACTGTTCATGGCTTTGAACCAGGCTGCTTTTGGTGTGTTAAGTTAATGTCTCTTTCAAAAATCACATTAACAGAGCTGTGATCACCTTTCTCCAGCAACAAACTTCCGTTAGCTAAATCCACTAATCTATACTCCACCAAACCAATTTCAATTAATTTGTCCTCACTTTTGGTCTCCATGGTGATTCATCCACACGTTTGGTCTCCATGGTAATTCATCCTCACGTTTGGTCTCCGTGGTGATTCATCCTCACGTTTGGTGATTCATCCACACGTTTGGTCTCCGTGGTAATTCATCCTCACGTTTGGTCTCCTTGGTGATTCATCCTCAAGTTTGGTCTCCTTGGTGATTCATCCTCACGTTTGGTCTCCATGGTGATTCATCCTCAAGTTTGGTCTCCATGGTAATTCATCCTCACGTTAAGTCTCCATGCTATTTCATGCTCACGTTTGGTCTCCATGCTAATTCATCCTCACGTTCAGTTTGAGTGCATCCTGAAAGGACTGACCTGGCGGTCATCTGCCAACATGGGCCCGATGATGAGCCGCCAGCTTACATTTTTCTTGCTAGCGCATGTCAGGTCTCAGACTTTGGTTAAATGATGCATTCCGTCACATTACAGTGCAAGAAGAATGAGAAGGAGTTACTGGCAGCTATGGCCATGGTTTAGGTGTGTGTCAGAAGACAAAGAGACAACTGTGTGTTCAAAACAACAATGGTGTCTCAGAGGTTCACGTAGATGCTGCAATACCATCCGTTCTATAAAAACGGGGTATTTCTTCACTGAAGGCCTTTTTCATCTGGTATTAAAAGTACATTTTTGAAAGTGCATGTCTTTTTCCAAACAGTTCCCAATGATTAGGCTACTTCTCAGACGGTTCAGTGAAACAGTTTTGCACATTAGGTTAAAATGTGATGAATTATAACAGCTCTCTGCTTTCCTTGCCGATAGAGGAAGCACGACCTTGAAGCCAGCAAGACTACTGTCAACACAATGTTTCTTACAGTGTTTGGCCCATCCTCTATACGCTACTGGTAGTTCCTGTTTGCATTTTAAGAATGAAAGCATTCAAATGTCACAACAAGGGGCTGTGATTTTTGATGCAAAACACAGCAACTGAGTTCCAAGGGTGAATTAGAAAGGTAACATTCTGGGCCATTCTAAAGCCACTGGCATATTTTCAGGATGCTCTCACTACAAATTATCTCTGTAGCATTCATTATAGATTTCTCTGAATGTCAGCCCAGTAAAATAAAGCGTCTGAAGCACTCTTTAAATCATAAATGGTTCTTCCTGGAAAGCGACTGAATTGAAAATGTATTTCAACCATGTAGTATCCACAACGTATTCAATTTCTTTTCACATTTCAAAACTGAGAGTGCAGAGACACGTTCATGTTTCCAGGTCGAACGCACACAGATGAATGAACAGACAGAGATCTACAACTAGATATACAGGAGCCTAACCAGCTTATTGAATATACAGATCCAGCTGTGCTGTGTGTACCAGCTGCACTGTGCAGAGGTGTGTGTCTGTCAGCTTCATCGCTGCTGTTGTCACATGTTAAGTGTGCTGATGCTCGACGTGTCAGTCAGTGTTTAGAGCCTATTAACGGTGTCAGATGTGATCGGGAGCAGCTGGATGGACAATGAAGCTGACAGTGTGTTGCCTTCAGCCAGAGACACATATCTACATGTGAAGCTGTTAACGCTGCATTCAAGCTTCTGATGTGATACTATTCTGATTGATATGTGCAGCTGCAGCCTTTTTTACTGCCTGTCTCTACACAGGAAGGACAGATGTCAGGGTCACTCACAGAAACAATCTCTGATGACTCTATTTAAGACACTTATTAGTCAATAAGGTATATTGATACCGAAGCCAATTCAGTGTATATTTTACAGCTAAAATAAGTAGTTGGTTAATCCATTGGCCCGGTTGATTTCAACGTCCCTGATGAATCGATTATTCTTAATTTATTTCAACAAAATGCTCAACTGCTCTCTGATTGCAGGAGCTCTAATAACTGATTATATATGGGTGTTTTGTCAACCTAGCCTCTGGGAAATTACTATGGCAATTAGGGTGCTTTCAGAATGAACCCATTTGGTTCAGTTAAAAGTCTGTTTTCATTGGTTTGTATGGTTTGCAAAACAACAACCAAACCGACGACCACCTGGAAAGGTGGGTCTTCTTGGTTCACTTCCAAGAGGACAAAATGACCAATCACAGGATTGTGTGATAGCACATATGCCATTTAAACATGATTTCAAAAGCTAAACTATTAAGAAAGCCATCTGCTGGTCATGAAATCTCTTCTGCAAGTGATGTTATTGATCTGTATTTTGGCCATACTATATAAGCACATCAGTGCAGGTATGTCCCAAATAAACAGGTCAACAGCTGTTAAAACTGCAGTGCTTGTATCTAACTCCATGTACTCTGTTAGCTCATTAACACAATGTGACATTGATTGCTTTGCAGTATAATAATTATACTTTATTAAAGTGCTGCATAAAAGTCAGTCAGTCACAGAAGACACAGGCCCCCTTGTGGGTCCTGATGATGCAGAATGACAATTGCCAAAACTGTCCAATCAACAAGTTACCCATCAGTCTATATATTCCTTATATTTTTAGTTTCAGCTTTGAAATTATTATGTTTGGTCCGTTGGTGTTTTTTTTGTTATCACCTCGAGTGTCTGTTGTTTTGGTTGTGAGAAATGTCAGCTGTAACATTGGAATGAGTATATAGGGCTATATAAATATAATAAGAGCAGCAGTGTGTTTTCACACTTTAAGCTGTGGGTTATGAGTTTTATTTGTGAATTATCACAGCAGATACAAGCAGGAGTCCAGCGTCTGTTGGCATTTGAAGCAAAAGGTTGAATCTCTTTGTTTTTTCTTTCTTCCTCCGCATTCACTTTATGTCCGAGTGGCTTTGAGTCAGGCACACCCACATGTCTGTTGAATTCTGGTGGTACTTGACTTTTTAATGATAGGGTTTCCAAGCAGCTTTAGTCATGAAATCCAAAATTGTACCAGAGTTGCTTTCAACCCTAATCACTAACAGTGTTACCTCGAGTAATGTTGCATTTACACAGTGGTGCTCTGACAAAAACAATATCAAAATGAATAATTAATAATAATTTGCAGTAAAACTACACTAGGACAGAATAAGAGTCCTAATTGTGTTGTTGTAAGAGGATGGAGCCCCTGCGACTGTAAGGACGCCAGACTGGAGCAGACATCTTTCTCAGTTGATTTGTTGAAGGCGCTCCAGTAGAAATCTGACCCAGTGCTGCTAGCTAGCTAGCATCGTCTGGCAGCTAGCTGTCAGCTGGGTCAATACTTGGCTGCCGTTCTCTGTCTGCAGTCCAGTAGCTGCCTGCCCTCATTACAGCTATTCAAAGGCTACGTTCACTCCCTTTCTCTCTTTTTGTAGGCCAAGACACAGTCATGGTTATGGCACGGCTCTGACTGCTTCTCTGCTTCTCTCCAAGCACCTCTCATCCTCCCCTTCCTTCTCCTTTCATGTCCTTTGTTTCCTTCCTCCTCCTCCTCCTCCTCCTCATCAATCTTATTGCCTGTGCCAGATACTTGAAGTAGAACTGAAATGTGCATGTTTCTGTTGCAGCCACAGCAAAACAAACACTGGCCTTGTTGATACAATCAATACTTCTGCACGGCTTCATGCACCACGGCCGATCAACACTATCGCACAGCGGAAGTGACCTCTGTGAACGGCGTCCCTCTGCATTTCTTTTTTCCGCTTAATGTTAATTTCCAGGAGCACTCGGGTTAATGTTGGATTTGCTGAGATGCGGACATGCTAGCAGATACAGTAAATAACCTGTTTCATGGCCATTGTCATTAAACCAACGGAGTCCATCTCTTACTAGACTTACTAAATTAACCATTTGATGGTCTTCCCTGCCGTTGGGCAGCACTTTTAATCTGTGCTTGATTGAATCCTGGAACCACTTTCACGAGCTCAACTGATTTGTCTCACTGCAGATGAAACCCTGGTGTGGGACCTGATTTCTGGCTCCATGAGTTCACAGCACCAACACTGCTGATGTCATGAGAACTTTTTTAAATGTACAGTTATGATCTGCCATGTAGTGAAACCAGAGGTTAAATATGTCGTAGTAATAAACTGATGAGCAACTTGAAATAATTCTTAACCTGTCTTGTTTTCAGGGCTGCCTGATGGTTTACAGCTTCTACCCTGGAACATCCTTGTTTAAATTCAGTACATTCTCCCTTCATTTTCAGTCATCTCATAATAATGCCCCAAAATACGTCCGTCCAAACACACAAAAGGGTAGCTAATGTTTCCATTTCAGAAGGTGAGACAACAGCTATTCCTTTGACTAAACAACGACAATTTGTAACAGAATCTGTGAAAGAGATAAAGTGAGATAAAGTTTGTAAGAATATTCTGTTGTCTCTCTCTCAGCAGACTGTCCTGAGCTTGTTTTGCTCAATGTGTGTGTGTGTGTGTGTGTGTGTGTGTGTGTGTGTGTGTGTGTGTGTGTGTGTGTGTGTCAGAGTGGTGTCAGAGAGTATTATAGCCTATCAGAGCTTAATGTGAAACATGGCTGTGTAAATGGGTTCAGCGATAGAAATAATGAGAGCAGCTATCTGCGGGGAGAGAGAGCACAATTACCACCCAGCTCGGCTCTCAACCGCCGCTCAACGTGTGATTCACTGAAGGGCCGGCTCATTCACTGGCCCACTAAATGACTGGCTGATTGTGCATCATACATTCACCTCAGTCACTACACAACAGGAACACGCCACCCAAACCTTTATTCACCATTTTCAATATCAGTCCGGAGAATATTGATTTAAGTCATGTCTCAATTTCCTTCTAATATAATAAATACAATATTTTACAAGGGTTTTTTTTCTCTCTCATTTAGTGTTTCCCCACTTTCTTAGGCTGAGTATTCAAGGCTGACATGATTTTATTAAGGGGAAACTTCCATCAGTAATGAAACTAACTCCAGAAGAACAAATCAAAATCAGTTGTGAAGCACACGGACACAGTTATGGTTGTTTGCTCTTATTTCTGGCTCTGTATTGTCAAGTTTACCAACATTAACAGACAATATACAAATCCTGGACACAACCCCATCACCATCAAGGGACTCTATGACAAAGTACAAAACCCCCCAGAAATCAGTAGATCCTGGATAACCAGACTCACTGGGAGTCACTTGCTTCTCATTGTGAAAGACTAAATTAATCCATTTATTCTAAAGGGCAAAATAGTTAATTGCTGTCCAAGATGAAACATAATTCAGCTGGATGAAAGTTATAATAGCAGGCAAGTAGAGAGATGCAGTGAGTTCAATTAAAAGTAAAAATTAAAATAAGAGACTTAATCTTTCAATTAAATATGACATTTAAAAAGGTGAAGTCGTCTGTGGCAGACACGGATTATTGACATTTATGACATTATGTGTAAAGATGAACAAAAATGATGGAGGGAACGTAACCATTAAAGTATTTATGATCCTGATGATGAATAAAAACAAGCACATTGTGCATGAATCAAAATCTTAACTAAAGCATTGCTCCATCAACGCCTCATGAGGCCAACGTGACACAGCTGTTACATGTAAAGTGTAAGAGGAGCTGATATTGATGGTGAAGGCTAAGTGCTGCCCCTCATCCGCCTGCTTTACAGTCACCTCATGTCTCCCTGAGCTGCACTGATGGGAACACAAGAAGCTAATAGACTGTCAGGGATCCCATCAAACAATTGCAATGCAATTAATATGCTGCAGCAACTTTCATTCATTATTAATGACAACAGAGTGCGACCAAAGTATGCCATAAAAAGTTTGTTTTAAAGAGCGGGCAACTAGTGTATCTGTCAAAGTAAAGACGTCTGAAAGTGTTGGAGCAGTCATCCATCCATCGTCTACGCTTATCATGTATTCAGGGTCGTGGAGGGGCTGGAGCCGATCCCAGCTGTGTTGGAGCAGTCACTGTTTTAGTAATCATCTGTAATCTGTGAGGCTAAGCAGAAAACAAGAACCAGGCCGCTGGATTTATTGATGCAACGTTGCCGTCCTTTTTTATATAATGATGAGTACATTTTTACAACCTTTTTTGTTTGTGAACAAACAATTAATTAAACATAATTTAAAATATAATAAAAAAAATAATGATGTGAAATTGCTTAAATTTAAATCAAACCCCTTCAATGTCCTTGAAGGAGGACCCCAAACCCAAAACCTTTGTAATCTTCACTGTAGAAATTGAGAATGTAATAATGATCACTGACACACACCGACATGTGAACAAGGGGAGTCGTGACACTAGTCTATCTCCACTTCAAACACCGAGACTGACATCGCCTTTTGTTGTGTAGCGACTAATTTCAGTTACTTTAATTGGTGTCCATTCATTTTCTGCTGATCTTTTGAATATTAAATTAACTGAACAATGAAATAATGATCAATGAACCAACTGAAATATTATTTTACTTACTAATTGAACTAACTGAAAAAATTAACAATGAAATAAATTAATTAATAGTTAAGCAGATTTTTCAGCCGGCTGACGGAAATTGAGACCGTAAAAGTTAACTAATCTTTCTTTGTGAGTTTGAGTTATTAATTCAAAAAATAATAATATGAAATGCCTCACATAATTATATATTATATCTGATTGTATTCCTCACATATTATGCAAAATCTAATCTGACTGCTGGACTGTGGATCACAGAATGTGTAGTTAGGTCAATTTAGGAAACCGTCCACATCTTGACTTGTTAAACATTCACGAACATTCAATGAGATCCTGCCAAACTATTTCCACAAAGTAAAAAATAATTGTCTTGGGGATTTTTATGAAAACATTGACTGCTCCAACACTTTCAGACGTGCAGGGGGAAAAAAGAATAGAAAATTACACATAATGGTTAGCTCACAGATAAAATGTCGAAACAGCAACGGCACCCATTATGATTCACAATCCCTCCTAATCCAAAACCTCCCTAGAGCAGGATTGCGTGCCAGGCCGGCCCCTTTATTTCTGTCCAATAATAAGCGGCCCAACAGCACCGCCATCCCAGAAGCCCCCGCGGTTGCCATGGTAGTTAATAAAGCTTGTTAAGATCAAAGGCACAAAGAAGATTGTTGACTCTCCAGGGGAGTCGAGTCAAGCCCAAAGGAATGCAATTAAGACTGAGGAAGGGATCCTCCACATACCTGATGCTACGCTAACAAGTGTGGCTGCAGCTAGAGGATGTGCTGCAGCTTCAAGAGGAATGCTGTGTGTGTGTGTGTGTGTGTGTGTGTGTGTGTGTGTGTGTGTGTGTGTGTGTGTGTGTGTGTGTGTGTGTGTGTGTGTGTAAAGTGAAAGCAAAGGGTGGGCACAGAAAGGGAGATGAAATGGCTAATGGGTGCTCACCGAAGGCAGAAAAATATCACCTCTAATAACACAGACTGATGGTTACAATTACTATAATCACTAACGGATTTAGTGTAACTGCCTTTTTAATGTGACTTTTTATGAATTGTAGAAATAACTTTGAACCAGAGTGAGCATATTTAATAGCACACAGAGTTCAATTACTGGGTGAAAGTGCCGTGTCCCTGTGAGGCAGCATGAGTGAAGACCAAAAGGAGACACGTTTGCCAAAAAGTGGTTTTGCTGCTCTGAATCTGAGGTCCGGTGACTCCTGTTAATATAAGTAATAACTAGAAGGTATACTCAGAGTGCAGGTTAAGAGTAGTAAGGAGTCAGGGTTTTTTAAGAATGTGTGAATCACTGCAACCACGAGCAGTCTCTTTATCTTCTGGCAGAGATAACAAAAGAGGATTAATAATGTGTTAAACCTATTTCAACAAAGGTAGTATTGGTATTGAAATAATAAAAACAGTCCCATAAACAAAACTCAGAACATCAGAACAGAAAAATCAAATGCAATTAAAAACAACCTGTGATGAGGGTTCATATCACTTTCATGTTCAGGGCCACAAGCCAAAAAATCTTGTTAACTACCTAACCGAGAATGTTTCTTGACACTTGCTCTACTACTTCTGTAGGGGGCATAATCCTTGACTAAATGTGGATATATCTTGCATTTACTCAATCAGTCAAAAACCTTTTCAATGAAAGATGTAATCAGATGGACCTTTGTAAGCCTCCTTTACGGACAGACGCTTATGATGACTAAGCTGGTTTATTCCCTAGTGTTAAATCAAAAAGGTGTTGTGTTGTCTGACTCTTCTCTTCCGATGCTTCTGATGCCTCCTGTTTCAGTTTCCTTCTACTCTTCTCTCTTATCTACCACATCCCATTTGCATGCATCCATTACACTCTCTTGTGGTTAACTCTTTAATGTTAAATCAAATACCTGAAGAACAAAAAAGGTAATTTGACGGCGCCTTCAAAAACAACCTATATGACCTGAAGGCTTCCCTCAAATAATTCTGCAAAAACTTGTGAAACATTCGTCCAAGGCTCCAGAGCCTGCTGGCCGGCCTGCTGTGCAGTAATGAGCTTTTTTTTCAAACAACAGCAACTGATTGAGGCTAACTGAGCTGTTTATCTCGACTTTTCCCAACTTCAGAAGGATTTATTTTTTTCAGGATTTTGTGACACGCTGCTGTGATTAATTACAGAAAAATGAACATACAATGGGACCAAGCGATCCACGTCCCCCGCTGAGCTGGATCCTGATGTTTCTCATATAGTTCCTAGATGACGACATTAGTAGCCTCACTCATGTGACGGCTGTGTGAGGAAACAAACCTAAAACTTCATCACAATCATTTCCTCATACAGTAGAAGAGATGGACTTTCATTTCAAGGTGCCCCTATTACAAAGGGCTAGTATCCATATTAGCACCGTCTGTTCTGCCATCTCTATGGTCAAGGTCTGCTTTTGTTTAGGCAACTACTTGGTTCAGGCTACAGTCCTCGCTCTGGTATGTTAGTAGCAAATGAGATGTAAACAGGCGAGACTCTTTATATACCGAACCATCCGTGCCAACCTTTTGCAGCAGCACAATCATTTCATGCTTCTTCTAATGTTGCTTCTGAGAGACAACAGTCATTATTTGCATAACTATTCTTGATATGGATAGCAAGTTTCACATGTGGACACAAATTTCACAAAGTCTCTCAGCACGACTTTAAAATGAATGTTTGTCAATTTGTGTCGGCACCATTTTTTTCTGTCACACAGGCGATATTATTGACTTATCAGGGTGATGTTTAGTGAGGCATCGAAGGTAATGATGTGGTTTCATGTCTCAGAGAGAATAATCAGGAAGATCAGGACTACAAAAGACACGCACATTAGAAGACTACATGTAATGTTGTCATCAGCTTAATGGAATTAAAGAAAAGGCTCAAGTCAGGTCTAATTAGTCTGTGTGTGTGTGCGTGTGTGTGTGTGTGTGTGTGTGTGTGTGTGTGTGTGTGTGTGTGTGTGTGAGAGAGAGAATCACTTCTAGCTCTTGTTACCACTTTGCTTTTCAGCGGGAATTCTTTCATCATACTGTGCAACAAAAAGCTTACAACCACATAAAACACACACACACACACACACACACATCACTTATGCATTCCATTGAATTATTTAACTCGACAAATAGTGTAACACTGCTAGGGTTCAACTTGTTCAGATCATAGAAACTGGTGACTGACAGTTGCTGTTTTTGAAAATGCTTCATGATTTTCTTTTGTTGTGTCTGCATTTCCATTTAATTCAAATTCAACTGGAAGATTATTCATCCCCACTTAATGCAACACACACACACAATCAAGGACAGGTTTGTCCACCAATAAACTGGAACCGACACTGTTGTGTGCATGCCTCCGCCAACCACTCAAGTTACAGTTTATGTCCACGTCTGGTCACTTCATCATTTTATCCTATTAAGACATTCCTATGAAATTGTCATAATTCTTGAGTTATGTCGAAAAAGATCGCAGTGACCTTCATCCACCAAAATTGAATCAGTTCATCCGTGAGTCCAAGTGGGTGTCTGTGCCGCATTTGGAGACATTCCTTCCAGGCGTTCCAGAGAGATCTTGTTCCTAACAATGTGACAGATGGACTTGTGAAAACACAATGTCATCGGCCAAGGGTGTCGCCAGTGTGGAGGCATAACAATAAAAATGTCTGAAGGTTCCAGCATTTGGAAAAACATCAGTGGAAAAAGAGTTCCAAAAAAATCCACTTTCCAAGTCGAGACATTCAAATGGGAGCAGGGCTGTACAGTGCGACATATATGTTGCACGTGCTACACCAAAACATGCCTGTGCTAAGAATGAATCTGCCCTGTAGCACGGGGTGCTATGGGCAGATATAGCCACAAAAAAAATCCTTCTGTGTAGAACGATGGTACTACGACCATAGACGTCGGAACTAGGGGTGTGGGGGGTGCGGCCGCCCCCCATCCGCCCCCCATCCACCCCCCATCAGCCTCCCCGAGGCATCCGAGCGCTCTTTCTCAGCCTTGCGCAGGAAGCAGGAGAGACTCACGCATTACACTAATCATAACTACACTATGTCAATTAATCACTGTTGTTAGCAGGCTCCATGAGCTGGACACCGACTCACGGAGCGGCTACCGGTCGGTCAGAGCGCAGACCCCAGCAGTCACACCGAGGATCAACAGCTGAGTGGCGGCAGCGAAGAGGCGGAGGCTCCGCTTTTATGTCAGCGTCATAACGCTTTTGGTGCGTGTTTAAAACAGTAGGTTTACATCAAAACGCGAGTGTCAAATGCTGTCAGAGCGTTTATGAACAGTGTTTTAGAGCTCCCCCTAAATGTCTCAAAGTAGGCTTTCAGGTAATTTCGCGGCATAAACACAGCGCCTTCCGGGTAAAAAAGACGTAGCCTACGGCAAAATCTGGAATGAAAAGTGGCACTGTTATTTCATCCCCGAATCCCATTCATAAACACAATATCTAATTTAACGAGTCGTTTTCCATTTCTCGTTTTCCGTTTTTAAAACGAATAATGGGATATTTTTCGTTTTTTTTATTTTGAAGTGAACAACGGGAAACGACTCGTTATCCGTTTTGCGACTGTTGACTTCAAAACGAAAGTCGGATGGCCGCAACGTACACGGACCGTTTATCCAGTTAATCATTGTGTGCGTCTCTCCCCAGACCCTCCCAACAAAAATCCCCCCCCCCCCTCTCAGAAAATAGTTCCGACGTCCATGACGTAAAATTTAATAAAGATGCTTCTTCTGCATTTTTAGGGTGTGGTACAACTCTCTGGTCCTTTGCTAAAAAACTGCCAGCCTCTGTAGCACTGGTGCTATGTGCTGAAAAAGTTAACGTACAGCCCTGGGGAGACACGACATGACTTAAAGGCTCTTAAAGGCTTAACTACATTCACTTTTGGGAATGTGTTGGAGAACATGTTCACATTTCAAAATGCAAATACACACAATAGGACAATAGGACACTAATGTAATTACTTCTGGTGAAGCCCCGCTAGCGGTTCATACCAGTCCAGCTCTGAAACGGCGTACTGGCCCAAAGTGAAGGTGGGAAATACAACTGTGTTAGAAGTCAGAATGAGCGTTGCATACATTTAGGACAACAGCAGATCTATTGTTTGTGCATGAACACTGCTGTGACACGTCTGGCACTAATATGAGTTCCTCTGACCCCCACACTGATAGAATCAGATTCAAGATCCTGGTACTACTTGCCTTGCTGTAAATATCTCAGGCCCAGTTTACATCCAAACAGCTCGCTTCATTCCCTCTACGAAAAGGCCAACTAGCGCTCTTCAAAGTCACAGCCATTAGCCATTTGAGCTCCACAATGGTGTTGACCTCAGGACTGAAAACTCATGTAATCAGACTAGGCTTCGGTAATATGACCAGATTAGTATAATTACCATTATTACCACTATATTTGTCTAAAGTGTCCATGGTCAGAATGATATTCAATTTAAAAACTTTATGACTGTTGCACTATAATCAGTCTCTCAATACCGGAATTTCACTTTTGCTCGACTCGTTCAGACTGCAAACTGGCCCATAGACCTCCATGGAGTTGATGTACTCCCTGCACGTTTTAGGCTTGTACCCACATGGCTGACTGCACTTATTGAAAGTGGCTCTGGATAAAAGCACCAGCTAAATAGATGTAATGTAAAATATTCTACATAATTCAACAGTAATGTCTGTACTCTCTACCTCACAGTGCTGTTGACCAAAGCCTGCTGCTGTGATAAATCCCAGAGCTGTAAAATCCAGCTTCAAGCGGAATAAAAATTGTTTGTACTGCATCGTCCTGTCTAACAAAAACACTCAGACTAGATTTGGGGGCTCATACTTCGTCTCCTCTCATGAACCTGTAGCAACATGCCGACCGACAGCTCCTTGGGGCTTCGACAAAGCTGCTGCTGGTCTGAGGATGGCCTTGAATATGCATATGTCTACATTACATCTATTTTTATTGTAAACACTGAGATGAAGACACAGAAATAAACAAATCTTTTGGAAGAGCAACATTAATAAACAGGCAGAAAGAGTTACACAGATGGAATGGCATGGAGACAGGCAGACAGACGGACAACAAGGGTAACGGGAGTGGAAAAAACACGGAGGTTGTGTGACAGAGCATCGGACGTGTGTGTGTGTGTGTGTGAGTGCAACGTGGCATCATGACTTTTCGTAAATATACAAGTCACTTCCTGTGGCGTTTTATCTGTAAGCAATTCGAGCTATCCGCGTGTATGTGTACGTTCTAAACGAAACGACCCATCACATCCGCGTGTTTGTCAGCGCCCTCTAGCGAAACGACCCATCACATCCACGTGTTTGTCAGCGCCCTCTAGCGAAACGACCCATCACATCCACGTGTTTGTCAGCGCCCTCTAGCGAAACGACCCATCACATCCGCGTGTTTATCAGCGCCCTCTAGCGAAACGACCCATCACAGCCGCGTGTTTGTCAGCGCCCTCTAGCGAAACGACCCATCACATCCGCATGTATGTAAACGCCCTTTAGGGTTAGGGTTCAGCGTTGACGCGAAAAGGCGATTGTGCGTAGTGATAACACGCCATAATGGCATACGAGTTGGCGTGTCATACATACGCCACTTCATTTGATCAGTCTGGTGAGTGTGTGTGTGTGTGTGTGTGTGTTGGCTGTTTGTCACTTGGCTGTGCAACAAAGCTGGAAGGAGACAGGGGTCCAAATGGATCAGAAAAGTGAAAACCATGATACAAATGTCCATGGCATGTCTGTATCACTATGTATATTCACACACCTTCCTAATAATTCAAAACTTGTTTAAACATGAGACCTTTACAGTTAACAGCAGGTGTTCAGTTTCTGTTCTCTTCATTAAATTAATAGATTTTCATTTAAATGTCTCGAAGATAAAAGCATCAAATTATATTTTAGTTGCCCTTGAGGGAGGTGAGACTTTGAGACACCAGCAAATATCGTCCGAATAATCTACATATTATATCATGATGGTCAACAGTGGTTGTTCATGAGAGAATAATTATTCCCAACTCTGCAGCTTTATGGAGCTTTCAGCCTCTTTCAACTCGCAGTTTTGGTTTTACAGAAATTGCACTGGTTCAGTCTCAGAGTCTCCAGTAGACAATTTTATCAAACAAGAATAGATGTAAATGGAGACCACATCTAAATAGCAGCTGTAAATAAGGTTTGGTCAATCACGATAAGTCTGTTTCATAACAATCTGTGAAAAACTATTTTGGGTCCAGTCCAAGTCCTTGATCCATGTTGGACACCATCCTTCATTGACAGGTTTTGATCTTTAAACATTAACCTTCTGAAAAATACTTCCCTTTGAAAGATGAACACACTCCATCCACCATGGGTGTGTTGGTGTGTGGAGCACACAGGGATTGATTTAAAACAAACTTCAAAGAACACACAACAAACTTTAAAGGCTTAAAATAAATCCACTGGAATCCATTCAAGAAAACAGTACTGGGACTGTCTTACTGGAACCCAATCACATATCTTATGAAGGGTGAATATTGAAGTTTCCTTTTAAGTATTTAAAAAAAAAAAAAAACACTTCATCTGGAGAACGGCTCTACAGGCGTAATGCAAATTCTGGGAAGTGTCTCCGGGGAGACGGATCTATTATCATCTACGACTTAAAAACAACAAACATTTGTTTCATGTTTGAGAATTAATCATTTAATATTCAGAACCAGGAACAGAGAGAAAATACCATCACTAAACGGAAACATTTATTAATATATATTCAAATTAACCAGTCCATTTGCTGTAGTGGTTTGACATATCGCTAATCCTAAAGGCTTAAGTAACAGTGAAAGTATGCATCTCTTTCCAAAGGAGGAGAAATCAGTTGGTTACATTGAGGTGTAATGTCAGCAATAAAAGAAGAAGAAGAAGAAGAAGAAGAAGAAGAAGAAGAAGAAGAAGAAGAAGAAGAAGAAGAAGAATTTGTTGAGCATAATAATAAATATGTTCACTAAAGAGTAAAAAGAGTAAAAATCTCAACATAATCTTAAAGCTTCTCCGTTAAAAAAACGTAAATACATATTTCAGACAAATTCTGTATCGAGAAAAAAACAAAAACCGAACCGATGGTAATGTACTTTGAAAGGCTGCCTTTGTAATGTACACAGAGCTACATACAGGTTTGTTGCAACCCATAACTGCATTCAACCTAAGCTATGTTTAAACTTTACCAAAGCTGCAGCTCATTATAATAACTCACTCACTAATAACAGCTTCATACTATTCTATTAATGCATGAGTTTGCAGAAGAAACACACAATCACCATTCTGCTGGCATCAAACTCCACTTACTCCACATATAACAGGTTTGGTGTCTGATCCCAGAGCAGTCGCCTTCCCATTTAAAGCGATCTAGAAGTGGTTTTATATTTTGAGAAGGAGGTCGTCTGTAGAGAGAGAGGAGTCAGTAGCTCTGATAAGATTAGGAGGGTTTGTTAGTGTGCTGTTGTTTATTTCATCAGGTCTGTGCCTTTACTCTCACAGGCCAGCAACTTTACTGTCATAAAGGGCTTTATGAATAAATCAACCTCTCTAAGTGAATCAAATATAGTGGCTACATATTGGTGCAATGAAGCAGCATACCGTCCATCTGTTTTCTGTTTAACTCCTCCCTCTGGTCCCAATAAGCAACCTCACAGTGAATGAGTTGTTTCCCTTGTTTTACTGCAGCATCTTGAATAATAAAAGTAAATAGTTTGAGGACTAAAGAAAACAAAGCCAATGGAGAGGCAAAATTGATCGTTTTTCATGGTGGACACAAATTAACCACATCAATGCGGTCAGAGCTGGTGACGAAGTCTGTGTGATGTTTTTCAGAAAGCTAACTAAGTGGCTTTGTTGCCTAAACCGAACGTCAACAAAGTGTAAAAAAGTTGTGTTTTATTTCTAGTTTCTAGTGCAGAGTTAGAGTTCTCTATGAATGCAAGGGGACATTTTGAACAAGGTGATAAATCACCAGGCATCAGTGCGTTTGGCTCTCTGGTCTGGCTGGCTGTCTGGTGAATCATATATCAACTGCTGCGGCCGTCACACGCCTGCGTGAGCATTTGTTGCTGCTGCTGCTGCTGCCAGCCCTTCTGTCTGCATAGGATGTTTCATTTCATTATACATATATTCCTTATATAGGCAGAAATAAAGTGGGCTCATTTGTAAAGAATAATAATCACTCTTAATTAATGAAGCCTTGCAAGTCACTGCCTTTTCAACACTATCAACATCCAAAGCCTATGAAGTTGTTCTGAACAAAGATAGTAGAAGATAAGGAGGCAGGCCCATACCAGTGTTACTACATGTCATTGTCCATCGGCCTCCTAATTTTACATAAAACTCAAAATTGACCAAAATTGCTGTATTTTTGTTTATGTCCATTTTCAATAAACGTTGAATGTACATGCAAACGTTTGTCAAGGTCAAAGCTAATTTTGTACTTAAAATCCTCCTTCTAGCTCAAATTCCAGTTAAAAATTCAGTCGTAAAGGAACTACTTTTCCAGGCGTATTAACATTCAGACCAAACGGCTGTCTTGGCTCTGCTGTGATTGACAGCTCAGAGGGCGGGACCAAAGTATAACGGAGGTCAACGATCGGCGGAAAGTTACACCTCTGGCTTGTGTGACTTTCAGGCTCATACTGATATGACACAACAGTCGCCATAAATGAATTGAAATGAATGAATGAAATTTTCAGCTTCTCCCAGTACGTCTTCCTCATATTAATACTGGGATGGTCCTTTAATTAATTATATAATAGAAGTGCTCTGCATCAGTGATGCAAAATGATGCCAAGATTAAACTGGAGTCATATTTTTGGCTACAAAGTCTGAAAGTCTGCTTTAGTTCGGACTATCAACTAGTACTAAAAATATGTACTTAAAAAAAAACTGTATACGTGTATATGAGTAGCCTTCCAATAGGAAAACAGCGTTCAAGTCAGTGCTCACTCATGTGATGAACTTCCCTCCTGGGGATCAATACAGTTTTATCTGTCGTGGATAAAAATGGATTATCATGTTTGTGATTTGACACCATTGTAAATGAGAATAATCTTCAAGGTCTTTTCATGTGAAATAAAGGCTGACAGTGGCGATGAAAAGCTGATGCCTGTGAATGACTGGACACTTTCTAACAGTAATAACAGGTTACATGCTGACTTCAGGTATACGAACATCATGCCCTTCTAAAAACAGCAGGGACAGTAGCTCATTAATGATGACGACGTTAATGGTATAACAGCAGCGTTGTATGCAGCATACACAGATGTGTCAAACATGCCTGGGTTACAATGTAGATGGGACTGAATGAGAACATCATCATTCCTGCACATTTAAGAGTGACCAGCCTCTGGCACACCTTTGCAATAATAATGCTGGTTAATCAGCACTTTGATATGCCACAGCTGTAAGGTGGATGGATTATCTCGGGTTAGGGTTAGCTAACCCTAACCCTAACCCTAACCCTAACCCACACTCACTAACACAAATTTAAACAAATTGTGAACATAATGTAAGAGAAATAGGCCTTTTGTGCACTTAGAAAAACATTTTTTTTCTATTGGCTAATGAAAAATTAGAGCAAAAGAAAAGTGTTGCGTTTATATCTTTTTTCAGTGTACATAGATATACAAATATACTGCACTTTTGTTTGACAATGAAAAAATAAATTGTGCACCATCAGCTACAACTCATCAGCTCATGCATGATGGAGGATGTGTTCCTGTGATCGGGGGTTAACATAGAAATTAATTGAATAGATCAGCCCCATTGTCAATGATATCTGATCCAGCTATTCCAGCCAGTATCAGCTATAGAGCTCAGTGCTTCTCTCTCCCCGGCAACCATCTACCCTCCGGTTTCTGTATCAACACCAAATGTGTTTGCCCTGTTAATTTATGCTGCAATTAGTGGGCACAAAGAGAAAGAAAACAGAGGAAAGAAAAAGGTCACATATGGATGAATTCATGGGTTAAAAGATGTGGGCAGCACATGAGCCTGGCATTTGACCGCATTTTATTAAATCTGAACTCAGCTGTAAATCTGTATGAAATTCTCCCACCTATTTTATAATACTGGGCAAGGCCTTTAATGGACATTGTTATTGTCTAGACCACTTCAATGTCTGTTATTTTCTCCTGACATTTATATTTGTCATCCAATCACACATAGCTGCTTGCAAATTATTTAAAACAAATATTATATTGCGGTAGTTAACTGATCACATAAAGTCGGATTCATTTCTGAACCCCACTTTCAAATCAAAGTCAATTAGTATGAACTGGGTCGAAAAGAAAAGTTGTGGAACTGCTAATCATCCAGGTGGCAATGAACCAACCGAACAGGACGATTAACAGTGTCACAGTTAAAATGAGCCGCATTTCATTGTATCTCTGAAAACTGGAAGTTGAACTCGCTCCAACTCTTCGAGCTATAATTGGCTCAAGAGCCACAATCTATCACAAGTTCTATCGCAGCTACATTAATCACCATCTGTGCTGAAAGTCCGAATTTAACCTGCAGCAGTTGTTGACAGAGGAAGTCCTGTCGGCTCCTTATCGGTGCTCTGTTTCAATCCCACAGTCATGCAGATGAATAGCTGCAGTTTTACCTGCAGATAACGGAACGAGGCGGATCCACTGTGATCAGATAGAAGACGCTTATGTCATCGCTGCTGTTCCACTTCTAGATAATGTCCACTCTAATCTGATGCACGGACGTTCATTATTCAGACAGATATTGGAGCGTTAGTGGTCGCTGGAGGCTCCATGACACAACGGCTGATCCACTGCTGTATGTGTGTGGCTCTGCGGACCAGTCTTTCAGGGTTTTACCCCACTCACTTTTTTGTATTTTTATGAAATTCATTACATGTATTTGTAATGTGTGTCCATGCATGTACGCCACATTATGATGCATCCCCTTGTACATGCAGACTCCTCCTCTTATGTGACAAAAAGGTTGTGACAGAAGCCTGCATGCGTTTCATCAGAGATCAGTTCAGTCTCTGGTACAGAACGTGCAACAATTCTGCTTTTGGATTTGTAGTTTAAAGTTTAAATAAATCATATAACTTTATTAACTTACCTTTATGTCATCTGGTTGCCAGACCAATCTTTCTTGACACCTGAAAACAAGAATAACATTTTGTTAAGCATTTGTTCACAACTTTTGTTGTAAATAATTACGATGTTACACATGTCGTAACAGTTCATCTAGAAACTTGTAATGATAGCAGAATCGGTTTCGTAAAGCATCAAAGAAAAAGAGAAAACCCTTTGAACAAGTTTTTTTTTTGTTGCACAAAAAAAAGAAACATTAACAACACTGCCCTCTTTATTTTTGTTGTAATAAAGTTTTGGCCTTCCCCTTAATACTTTCTGACGTCCTGTCAGGGTGTAACCTTCGACCCACCTCAGCTGGGATCAGCTCCAGCCCCCGCACGACCCCCAAGTAGGATACGTGGTACCAGATAATGGATGGATGGAAAGAAAACACTGCATTTGTTGAGGACTATTTTCAGCAGTGGATTAATCTGCATTTGGTGATCTAGAGTATTTGTGTCAGCAGGATGGTGGATATGGGATTGAGTCAAAATACAATAAAGTGTGTGTTTAAGGTAATGAAGGAACAGGCCATCCAGTGCAACAGTGTGGCTCATTGATGTGTTTTTGATAGAGCTCTATGGCACACAGGAAGGAGGAGATATATAAAATAAAATTTAAATAAATCCTCACTTGAAACAGTAGCCTAAAACAAATTAAGCCGCACATCTTTAAACGATCTTTCAAAAGATTTTTTTTACTGCCGTTAGAGAGAGGAGGAGCAGAAGAGGGAGATGACATGCTGAGGAAATAATGAGTCAGATTTGATGGGGCGAGAATATAGTTGAACCCCCTGAGTCATCGCGACACCGACTCCAATTTCATCTTTTCGCATTTGTTGCCAAACTGCATCTCTTTGCAAGGGAGCAACGTTGGAAACGGAGCAACTCGGAGGCAAATGGATCCATTTTAAAGACGCAGAGGCAGTTGATGAATGGATGTCATCACGGAGGAGAATGAGTGAGCGGCGGGATGAATTACAGGGATGACTTTTGTTCCATCTACACGTCTCTGTATCTGATAGATGAGTTATAAACACGGGGAGAGGGAGAGATATGGAGTAAGATTCTAGGAGACAGAGGCCAAAGATCCTGAGGATGCAATTAAAAAAATGAGCAAAATATGAATTGATCAATAAGCTATGAATTTAGAGCTCCTCGTCTTTCCCCATTCTGTTCTTTCTTGAGTCATTGTCTCCCACTTCCCCCTCTTCTCTACAGCTTCCCTTTCTTCATCTCATTCTTAGTTCATCCACTCTCCTCCTCTCTCACTCTTCCTTTCCCTCCCCTCCTTTACCTTTTGCTTTCAGAACGTATTGCAGTGGAAATCTCATCAGACAGTGTGGATTATCAAAAGCCTTTCCAGGCTCTCTGCCTCTGAATGAAATTGGACCACTTGAGTTTTAAAAGCCAGCCGGCTACTTTGATCTCCAGATAGCATCGCTAACATCACATAGGGTGCTAGATGTGTGTGTGTCTGTGTGCGATGATTACACAGAAAGAGCAAATCCTCCAAAAGTGAAGACACCGTTGTTCTCATTGTGGGATTTGGGTTTGAAAGAGGGCTAAATGTGAGGTAAAGGTGAAGCATTTATTGGTCAGGTGCATTAGAAGTCGGGTTAATTAGCAGCCAGAGGATGAGCACAGGCCATCGGTAAGATGAAGGCCAAACTTACCAACTTACCAAACCAATGTGTTGTACGTCACGTAATCCACCACACAATGTTTCCTTGGAAACATAATCCACAATACATTTTCGTTGTGTGAACATCCTTTTTAGGACACATGGGTTTATTTTTTTGCAACCATATACAAGAGGGCGGAGCTAAGTACAACCGAATACTGAATAAGACGTATTTACTATAAACGTGACTTTTCTGAAGCAGAAGTTGCCTATGGGATGAACTTTGGATGAAACTCCTTGAGCTACAGGGTGAAGTAAAGGTGTGGTATTTGTCTCAGTGTCTGGCAGCTCCAGTCTCACTGCAGAATGTCGACATTATTTGCAGCAGGGTGACCTGTGATAGGAGGTCCCATGTTTCCTTTTGAGCTCAATCAATTATGCAGGTAAACACAAGCAGCAGTTCATTTGCTAATCACCATCCTCAGTGGGTTTCTATAATCTTCTAATTGAGCTATAACCCGACGGACAAATCCAGTGCTACAATTACAGCAGCACAGACTTTTAACCAAGACAGTTGTAGAAACCTGGCAGTAACAGTTCCATCGTACATAACAAATGTTATCCATCTGCGACTAATGCATGGGAAAATACAACTTGTTTATGTTACTTTAAGAATGTATACCATTAATAAGGTTTGCTATTTTTAAAAATGTCCACCCCAACTGTACATTAAATGCAGAAATCCCTTCACAGGTATTTATTCATACAAAATGAAATAAGAGTTGAATATATGTTAGCATAAAATAAAATGCACAGAATTATTCAAGGTATGAATTTTTCTGGTTTCACACCTCTCCTTTAACTTAAGAGAAACCCTTTTTGTTAGATACTCTTACAATAAAATACATTCAGTACCTTTTTAATACTTGTGTTACAAGCAAAAACATTTTACTCTCAAGCCCTCATGTTTGGTATGACCATTGCAAAACGGGTCATCCTAAAGGAGTGGAAGTCAGCTTCCCCTCCCTGCTTCAAGAGGTGGCTAAATGATATGGTTTCTTGTTTATACCTTGAAGAAGTTCGGTTTTCTATGTCTAACTCCCAAGCTAAGTTTAAGAAGATTTGGGGCCCTTTCATAGACTACATCAGGAAGGATAGACCACAAACTGGGACCTAATTGTGCTCCATACTGAGACTTTGCCACTCCCCTCCGGCCTCCTTGACTCAATCTGTGTGAGTGGACTTTCTGGGACATCTGTTCAATGAATCGACATGTATAAACACATTATACACTATATTATGTGCTGGCTGTATGTTTTTTTTGTTTGTTTTTTTGTTTTTTTAAATGTCTGGTTTACTGTCTTGTTTTTATTACTTTTGTTTGTATCGGACTTCTACCGCTAGCTATAACGTTGCTAACTGTGTTACACATCCAGTCTCTTTTCACTATAACAGTTAGATATAGCACAAAATACAGGCATACATATCATATTCACCTCTTGCAGGTCACACAGAAGTTTATATCAGGACCACGAGTAGTCGACCTTCACGATAAAACTTAAATGCTCCCTACACCACGATACCTCCTCTCTTAGCTCTCTGGTCGATAACGTCCGTTTCCCTCCTCATGCGTGCTCACTACTCCACACACTAACCTGAGCTGCTAATCCCGCCCCTTGCACAGTGGCTTTACTCTGATTGGCTCGTGAGGTCTTAACACAACCAAAGACAAAACAGGAATGAAATAACTGACATTTGACAGGTAACAGGTTAGGTTACACATATAAAAACGGCTTCTTCCTCTCTCCTTTTCTCTAGGATCACAGATATTTTACGGACTTAATGAACTTAAAGACCTTTATATGAATGTATCTTTTAACTGTAAATAGTCATATTTATTAAACGGTAGATATTATATTTATGCTTTTAACCAGCACACATTTTAACCATGTTTAACTATTATGAACTCTATTTATTTATTTATGAACTTTTTTTGAACACAGCATGTTATTATACTGTTAATTATGTTTTATGCTCTGTAACTTCTCTGATTTTTGTACAGGGCTACACACATATTACATGAACGGCAATGGACAAAAAAACAAGATTACAGCCAAAAACAACTAATGCTTACACATACACAATACCCAAGGTATTTGCATACAAATACGTAAAAAGCTAACATTTGAAATTGTTCATGGTTTACACTGGCTTCAGGATGGTTGAAATAATATTAATAATGTGAGCAACGAAAACCAGAATGTTGTATAAAAGGATTTTGTTTTGACAGATAATATCATTATACATTTAAACAATACAAATGTTGATTTTCTCCCTCAGAAGGACACAAATGAGTTGTTCTGTCTCATTTTCTCTTTTGTATATTTATTTTTGCTTTTTAATAAAGCCAAATTAGTTGTTATCCAATTACTCAATGAATCAATGGAACAATCGGTAGAATGCTGGCTTACAGGCACACGGATAGCTGCAGCCCTACTTGATTAAAACCTAATCCAGGTTTATGATAATCTGTGTGCAAGGAATAATACGGGACAGGATATGGCAATAAGAAATTTTGATAAGAAATGTCAAACTCTCGTATTAGCTTCTCATGTATGTGGATTAACTGCATGTTTCTCTTTTAATATGATAGTAAATCCTAGTCTGACATCTAAAGGCTAGACCAGGATATAAGTGTGGCTGTCGACACACTCAATGTTGGAGACATAGCCATCAGCTGAACCCAGCCAAGCTTGTTCATCACTGTAAAAGGAAGATGTGGTCATGGCGAACTCCATCCAAACAAACATTCATTGATATTATTCTATTATGATTATTTAATGTCGGGGCCCTTTATGAGATGGAGGGAGGCTCCGAACACTTCCAGCATGCTTTGATGCTGACTCAAAGAGGAATGGTAGCAGGAGGTATGGATTCAAGTGGAGTCTGTTATCCTGTGGTTTTCCTTTTAAAAGTTAGTATATGGGCTAATGGCATGCAGCAGGGAAAGTTTTTATGCTGATGAAAGTGTATCGTTTCATGCCTCAGCAATTCTCTTGTTTACTTCTTTACTTAAACTTGAATGTATTTGCATTTAGGGCAGCAGTCAACGCACACACATGCATGCACGCACGCATGGACGCATGCACGGACGCACGGACACACAGTATATTATATTCAACATCAAATCCAAACATCAAATCCATACCACTTTTCACACGGCCACCACACATGCAAAGGGATGACCCTGCCTTACCAGACATGGTATCAAACTAATTAAATACAGTTTAAATGATGTATATCACATCAGTTTATACAAAGGCATATTTCCAACCTAGAAAAGTGCATATATAACAACATCTATATTAACATACGTTCAACTAAACTGCCAAAAGTCTGACAGCCATTAAAAATAACACTGCTGTCTCATTTATGATCTCAGCCTTTCCACCACTAACAGGTCTCTATGATCCGTGCATGTTTTGATATTTTGTTTATTCAATTAACCCTATAGTAGCAGCGACAAGAAAATGACCTGCTATCAGGAAACTACTCCGCAGGGAGAAGAGATCAGACTGGTCTCCTGCAGCCGCCACTCGCCCTCCTTTGAGCGGAGTCGTTTCCTGGCTGCCGGGAGAATGACATGAATATATGATACTTTTTTAGTTTCTCCCACTTTGGATTTAATCCAAAAAACAAACAAAATGTGCATTGACCCTGTACCTTCCATGTGATTGACAGGCCTCAGGTCAGCTCTACTTCTCCATCCTCTCATGTTGGACTGAGGACAGATGGGACGCTAGAGTGACTCACTCGCCTTTAGTTTCAGTAATTAAACTAGATCGTATTAACCCAGAGCCAGCTGTTTTTTGTTTTATTTTACGTATTTTAAGACTAAGGGCCCTAGTTTCATGGCGCAGCGCAGGGCGGCACAGGGTGGCGGAGCCGGCGTAATGCAAGTTTCGACCCGCGCAGCCTTGTGCACGGTCAGTTTGGCAGTTTGGTGGATCGCCTGCACCAAGATGGTTTTGGCGGCGCAGCAGGGGGAGGCGTCACTGATTCAGCTTGGCGTAGCGGAGGTTTCGTGGCAAAAAGCCTCGCCGAGACTTCGCCGAAAGCCTACCAGCTCCAACCAAGTCTACTCTTGGCGCAAGGCGCAAATAAAGTCCATTCATTCAAGGCGAATTACAGCTGGCGGAGTGGAAGTTTGGCTGACCGGCGCACAGTGCACACACGTCACCGAGACCTCACAGGCAGGTTTCCACAGTTCCAGGCACATTTAAATGCAATAAATAATCACAACAAACACTATTTAATGCAACTAATTGAATCAACACGTGAATTTATATCTATATAGATTGTCCCGTGACATCTGACGTGAGATCAAAGGCGGATGGCACGCGTAACGGAAACTCAGCCTCTCGGACCAAAACATCTCCCTCTCTCTCTCCTGTTTTTTATAATATCGGCATTGTTATTATTATGATACGCACGCACAGCGTGTGATGCGCGTGGTGGGAGCGGCGGCGCTGCTTCTGTCATCGGGTTGTCAAGTGACGGAACTTGCACTGAACCTCCCCTAACGCATTAAAGGTGAGGAGAGGAGCTCATTTGATTGGTGAAGATCTGAATCGGCTGTATTAATCCCAGTCCACGCCTCGTCTCCTCCTCGTCTCCCACTCACGCCTTCTTCTCCTCCCTCTTTCCCACTTGCGCGGGTGGGCGAGACGGGAGGTGAGCCTGCGCGGTGCACGAAACTTGCAAAGTCGAAGCGGACACACCCCGTCGGCGTGGCGCAGGTGCGCTGCGCGCTGACTACGCCTAGTCTACGAAACTAGGGCCCTATATATCATTTAGATCACTATTTCAAATTGTTCCTCTGATATTGATGTAAGTGATGCAGTCATTGCTGTTACCGGTCAATACCTTCTTACATATATTGTTTCTATGAGCTTTGACCATCTGACCAAAATTCACTGCAAGTCCAATGGCATTTGTTTGTTGACGCCAAATGCCAGAGAGGGGGGTCACAAACTGGCCATCTTCCTTATATCTTTTTATATTTGTTGGGAGTACACCAAGCATATGCACACTTTAAAAAAGCTTCCTGTGGGTCTTTTGGTACATTCACTTTGTTCAATCACTTGCTGGTTTCGGTTTTCTATTTCTTATTTTAAATTGTCTGCTGCGTCTCCGCTGTCTTCAGAGGTAAAGGCTTTTTGTCAAGATAAATTCAGCCATTATTTTTCTCTCCCAAAGACTATGCAGACATGTAGAGATGAAAGGGATAAGGACAGTCTGACACACAGAAATCTCCAGCAGCTCAGAAACACTTGATTCCAGCTCCAGGACCATTACACACAAAATATTGCTTGAATGAAAAGACATTGTGAGAAAACCACGTGCAAGAGGAGATGAATACTTTACATCTGCATTCAGCTAAGTTTGAAATACATTCCAGGCAGCCACACAAGAGCTGAGGAGACAGCTGAGGGGCACAATGCATCCAAGAGATTTCTACTGGTAGATTTTTCAGATTTAACGCAAATCTCACCCGAGTAAACAGTTTAAAGCACTGTTTCTGGAGGTCAACTCCAGAAAAAGTTGCTAAGAAGCAAAAGGGTCAAATGTCACTTTGATGACACTATATGACAGTAAATATTCTTTATTTCATTACATATCATAATAGGCAAAAGGTCCAGAAATGAGTACAGAAGATTGTGTGTTGATGTTAGTGGTTATTTCCCCTCCGTCGGTATTGGTGGTGAAATGGGATTTTCTTTTTTAAGTGCTGTAATTTTCCTTTCAGTTGTGTTGCAAATAGATTATTAAATGATTTTTATTTCACAGTTTACAGTCTGGTTTGATCTCCACCAAAAGACAGCATCTGGCTCTTAAACTGCTAAATGTTCCACTTCCTTTAGCAGCCAGTTTACTTTGTCTGAGCTGATTATTCTGAAAATGGCTGCCTGCTGCTGCTGCTGATGCAAAAGACTATTATGAGAGCAGCGTGACCGAGTCATCCAGTAATGCTGCAATACCAAAACCATGAGCTACAAGTGGCTGAACAGGTCTCAGCTGCAGAGTTGGTGAATTCAACACATTTGCTCCAATGTAAATATGAAAAAGGGCATTCCTTTACTTTAAAGCACTTGATAGACAGGAGAATTGCAGGAGAACATTAACAAGTTGTGCTTGTACCTGAAGTGAACTGCGGTAAAAACTCTCCCTCAATGAACAAAGGGTGAATAAATCCCTTTAAAGACCTCCATAATAAGACAGAGGGCCACAACTGACTCATTCCTATTACCGTGCTGTCACAGCAGCCGTCTCACTGCACCGCTGCAGCTCATTAACCCCCTCAGGTCTTCACTGCACTTCTCCAGCTGATTATCTCGGGTTGGCTATGAAGCAAAAACACACAGATTGCTGCTGCAAATGACGGTGCATAATAGAGACGCAGCTGTGCATCCACACTCATCATATTTAGAGGTTTGGCTGAACTTGCAGCTGCTATTTTGAAAGAAATTCTGATGTCTTACTACTTTCTAATAGAGATGTTTTGGCTGGCTAATGATAACTTTATCAACTACTTTTTGAAAACCATTTAGTCTGTAAAATCAAGACTCCATCATAATGTTCAACCTAAAGTCCAAACACTAAATGTTACATTGACAATTAAAACACAGCAGAAAATTATTGCAATTGTCACTTAATGAATGGCTTGTGTCATTATCATTCTATTGTCAAAATGTCTTAATTTTTTCTGTAAATGAATATAATTAGTTGACTAGTTGGTTCAGCCCATAATGTGTTAACGTCACAATCTCCTATAGATGTTTTTCCCCAAAGTGCTTACCAGCATTTATGCTAGCTAAAATCCCATGAATGTCATCTTATGGGTGTTTATTGATCGGGCAGTTGGGGTAAATGCTAGCAGTAGCTTTCACTTGCTGTCATAGCAACGGCAAACATCCGGTTAGCAGATCCAAGCAACTTATTACATTGGCTATATGTATACATGTGAATGTATGCATGTCTGCCTGGGTTGCCGATTGGTTGCTAATTGTGTGTAAATGCTTGAGTGTTTATTTGGAGGTAAAATGGACATGGTCGGAAAAAATGTGCACACAATCACAGTAAATATGGAAGTTAAAAATTGCTGCAGAAAGTAGAAGGTTTGTACACTGTGAGAAATGTTTACAACAGACGGGTGGATGGTTTCTGTCTCTTGACCCATTGGACATATTTATAGTGATGCCACCATATATCCAGACTTGCCTCATCCTCTTTTTCTCATGAAGGCACAGCTTAATCACGCGAACACACAATTCACACAACACTCCCTCTCTGCCTCTCCTTTTATCTCTCACAGCATCTTTCTCCTCTTCAACCCTGCATTTCACTCGCCCCCACTCCCTCGCTCCGACGTGAGAAGTCCGTTCCATTGTCTCTCTGCCAGCTGACACTGTGCTCCACGACAGCCAGTCTGATGACACCCACCATCAGCCGTGGTGTCGCCACACCAACGCTACAGTATGATGGGAGAGACCTACACCTGGTACATGGTGTGTGTCTTTTTTGGTTGGTCTGTGTGTGTGTGTGTGTGTGTGTGTGTGTGTGTGTGTGTGTGTGTGTGTGTGTGTGTGTGTGTGTGTGTGTGTGAATGTGTGTGTCAGGGTAAGTGGCGCATGCCTTAGGTGTGTTTTGAGAGCACCCATGCATTCATGAGTCTGCGTGAGTGTGTTATATATATATATATATATATATATATATATATATATATATATATATATATTTATTTATTTTTTCTTGTGTGTGTGTGTGTGTGTGTGTCAGATTGATTCTGTGTTGATTTCTGCCTCCTCTTCTTCATGAATGATTCAAAGGACTCCAAATAGGAAATAGCTCTCTCTCCCTCTCCCTCTCCCTCTCCCCCTCCCTCTCCATGAGTCACTTCGGGAGTGTGTATGGATGCATTTGTGGAGTGTCCATATGCGTGTGTGCGTGTGTGTGTGCGTGTTGCAGATCAGAGAGGCGGCCTGAGGCTGTGGCTGGATCAGATTGAGTTGGCGGTGCAGAGCAGAGAGCAGTGATCAGGAGGAGATGCTCAGCCTTAATCTGATTGTGGCTCCAAACTCGGCACACCCGACTGGCAGAACCACTGACAGGAGGTCTGGGACGGCACACACAGACAATGGGTCGCTCCGGCTTCATATAGACAGGGTGGACTGTTGGTCAATCCCAGCACCACTTTGTAAAAGCTGAGTCTCTGTAAAGTCGTTTACCATATCAGCAGAATAAAATCCATGTATCACCAGTCCCTGAACTATCCATCTATCCATTAGTTTGCTCTCTGGCTTGATGAATATCCCTGGAGACCATAAATACTGCAATATTGCATTATTACAAGAACACATTTGGACAAAATGAGAGCTGAATCAGATTTGTGGTTTATTGTATAATAAATCATTCCGGTTTCGATTCTCTCTGTCTCAGTAACTCCAAAATAAATAGTTTAGGATGCACACAATGTCCATTATAAATGATGACAGCATGTGAGCTTCCTTTGGTTTTAGTGTGACACTAAAAGCAAAGGTCAGATCAAAACAATGAATATATTTTGTGTTCTAATGAGACTGGGGGGGTCCCAGAGAATTAAACTGCCTGGATAACTATAAATAATGGAAGTGCTGCTTCAGGGACTGAAACTGAAATTGCTTTTAAAATAATAGGATTTCTCAACACGGACACCATACGTTTTGTTGGAATTAGTGTCTGCAAACTCTCAGCCGAAAATGCCTCGATAAATTCTGCATGAATGTGTGTGACAGAAGCGTTGAATGTTTGGAGCCATGTACAGTATCACACTGTAAAAAATAACCAGAAGAGAGATTGCTCAAGTCCTAATTCCTTTGCCTCAGAGTCCATTTGCCTGCATATTTTACAAAATATAACACATAAATCACAGCAAAACACATCCATTCAGTTATCTCCAAAAATACCACTTTTTCCACATTAAATATGACTTAAATAAAGTTACCGTGTCATATTGGAGGTCACACTGCCTTTATGCGACCGTCAATAATTCATAACTCTGCAGTAAAGTGGCTTGTTAAAACACACTGCAGGCTAGATGCCAGTAACACAACTCCAGCCGAGGTATGTTTGTGCAACCCCTACAACATTCCCATACAACTACACTCACCAACATAAAGAAGTAAACATTTTCTCCTGGTTTGTTGCTATTAACCTTTTGAAACAATGGTTACATTTCTAAATACAAACAAAAGTAATTTATCAGAGATGGGGCTGGTTTACGAAATCTTGACCAACTTCAGAAAAATGATGACAGACATTAGAAGACATACCAGTTATTGGCCAGATCCGGGACCCTGGTTGGCTATGAGAAGGAACTTGATAATAAAAATTTGAATCAAGTGGAGGGAAGGCAACATTTCAGGTTGTTTCGAACAAAACATGATGAAATCAGTTGCAAAGGAGTGTTCAAAGCTGGTGCAGTGGTTTTTCTGATGAAACATTAGCATGTTTGTTTGACGTGGACGAAAAGAACTGGTGGAACTACGATTAGTGAATTTGTTGTAAAGATTTCTCTACCATGGGGTAGTCAACGCTGGAGGTGCATCCTAGTCCTATATCAGCAATGTCTTCATGCAGACTGGAACCACTAGGGGCAGCACTGGACACGCTGCTGCTGACTGCACCAATCCCCCATGAAGAGTGCTAAGTACTGATGTCATTTTTGTCCAAATCCCCCCCCCCATTCATGTGAAGACGCAGGCTGGGCATGGTGGGCTGGGAGGCGGGGCTAAAATAAAAGCTAATTTGCCTACTCTATGAGCACATGGATGTGGAAGGTCGCCAGAAGATGCAGGTCATTTTATCTATATACGTATATATTTAACTGATATTCAAGTCTTTTTGGCTTCATGCGCCAGCGAGACACTTTCAGCTGAATATTAATGAATTCCTTTCTGACAGTCATTATGATGCTTAGTCAGACACGTTCACCTAAATGTCTGATTTGTCCCGACGAAAAGAACAAACTGCAACACACAGCACCCAAGCCACATATTTGATGCACACGGCTGACACGATTAAAGTACGCTTTTCTAAAAAGTTGACACACAGAAGCAAGACAGACCTTGATGAGCTGATGCACATCAACCCACTGCCGGTGTGCAGGCTTACATAGAAGACAGTGGGTGCTGAAACACATGCTGCCAGTGTTGTGTTACACAGCAAGAGAGATCACCTATTATCTCCACAGTTCTGTCTTCACCTGAAGCCCGGCCTCCTGCCGAGGCAGCCGTCTATCTGAGCTCAGAATAGGCGATCCTGGTGGGTTTAAAGTCCTGTCTGAGGTCATGGGGGGACCGAGGCAGCATGAATCCAGTTAACAGGCCGAAATAGGCTACTGCTGCTCACCGAGGAATCCCAAGGTGCAAGCTGGGAGGGCGTCTGAGCATCCACAGGGAACAACATGACGAATAGTTGAATTTCACCGGGAGGAGAGTAGACAGCTGCGGGTGGATGGGGAGGTGAGAGAGATTTAAAAAGGCACCATTTTTTCTTAGTACCCAATGGTGTGTCACATTTAGAGTTAGAATGCGTTACCAGAAACAGGGCCACACTAGTGAAAGCCTTAGGGAGGGAGCAGAAACAGGAAGACGGAATTGCTGCCTATATTTTAGCTTAATATGCCATATGGTGGGCTGTTTCTCCTCCATTAGACCCTGATAAATACTGCAATCACAAAAATCACTTAGAAAATGTTGGAATGTTTCCCAATTTATTTAATTTCAAAATGCTGCCTTTTTATTTACCAATTTTCATTTGATTTAAAATGTGCATTCCGTTAATTCCTTGTTGGAGCCAAATGCTGTACAGCTTGTCTGTTTCCTCGGCGTAAGGGCATTTTGTTTCCTGCAATTAACACGTGAGTATATTGTTTATGACTGTTGTCCTTGTCGTGAGTATCTTCACACAGAACATGCACTTTATGTGGAAAAGTGAAGGCCGATTTTCTAAGCGTTTACTCTGCAAATGAAGGCATCGACCATCAAGTTGTGCAGCGCAGAGCAGATCCATTGTTTTCATTCTTACCTTTCACAATAAAAGCCCTACACATGTACACCGTAACTGTTTGAACTCTAATTCATCAGAGCATTTCACTAAAAGGATTGTGTTTTTCATCCGTCAGACCCCCTTTACTGTTTAGTGATTGAGTTACCTGGCTGAAGTGACACAACACCGTGTACAGCACCTGTGAAAGGTTCCAAGCCACAAGAACAACACTGTTGTGTCGACCTGCTCAGCCAACAGAGAACAGCACTACAGCCGGGTTGTTCTCATCACAGAGTACAAAGTCAAGAGGGAGAAAGAAAGAGGGGAGGGAGGGGGAAAGAGAGGTAGGGTGGGTGGGTGTTGGCAGACACAAGCACAATTCAAGGTGAAGTTTTAAAAGGAAACCAGTGTAGAGAAAATAGGTGACCCATGTGTTCCCCTGCTGTCCTCACTGAGAATGAACTCGAACAAAGCTGAACCTTCACATCATGTGCGCTGCCATTCCACTGAAGTTAAATAACCAGTTTCCAACGCACACTCAATTCCTGAGGGTTTGAAAAGTGCTCAATAGCTTGATGAGTCCACTCGTCCCTGGCAAACACAAATAGCAGCTGTACATGCACTAAAAAGCTAATTCATGTACATTCCGGAATGTGTTGAATGTCTGCAGTAGCCGACACCATTCCGGTGTGTCCCTGTTGAGATTGTTCTCACCATAACGAGGCTGGTAGCTGTCATCGCAGTCCTTTTTAATTCATTCATCATATCATACCCCAGAGCCTGCCCTGGATTACTATCGGAGCAGAGAGCCAGGGACTCTACAGCTACATTTTAAAATGTTGGGATTGTCATGATCTGTGTTTTCATGTTTTGATTCCCTGGTTTATTTTGTGATTTTTGCCCTTGGTGTGATTTCCTGTCTCGTACTTCCTGGTCCTTGTTGTTTCCGCTGTCTTGACTCCCCCATCCTCTCGTGTTGATTACCTTGCCTGCCCTAATGTGTTTCACCTGTTCCTCGTCAGCTCCCTGCCTCCCTGTGTGTGTATATAGTCTGTGTGTTTCCCTTGTGTCCTGGTCGGATCATTGTTGCTGTTGAATGTCGTTGTTGCTGTCGATGTCGTTGTCTCTTGTCGCTGTCATGCACCACGTCTCGTCCCTGGATTTGTCTTTGTCCCTGCGTCCTGCCTTCCGTGTCCCTTCGTGTTTGGTTCCATTTCGTAAGTGTTTCGTTGCCTGGTGTTTTTGCCCGTGTGGTCTCCTTCATTTGATACTTTGTTTTTTGTCTTAGGTTTTATTTTGTATTTAGTTTATTATTTAAATAAAACCTCTGTTTAACTGCATTTGGGTCCTCACCACCTGTTTTTCGAGTCCACGCCTGACAGAAACATGACAGAATGATCCGACCCCATTAAGGACCCAGCAGCTAATATGGACCTAGCAGCCTTTCTTTTATGTGGCTCAACGCATGAGCTCCGGGAGGCTACCTATAGACTCCAGTGTCTCCAGGCCGAGCACCGGCATGCTGAGGGAGAGGAGGAGAGGCAGTCGGCCCTGGCGAGGGCCAGGGAGCTGGTTTCCGCCAGCCCGTGGCTCAGGGGCTCATTGCCTGCCTGGGTCAGGGGCTTCCTCCTAACCCCTGAGCTCCAGCCATCCTCAGCCACAGCCAAGCCTCCAGTCCAGGCCTCAGCCACAGCCAAGCCTCCAGTCCAGGCCTTAGCCACAGCCAAGCATCCAGCCCACGCCTCGGTCACAGCCCTTGTCTCGGCCTGTGGTCTTCAGTCGGCGGCTCGGCCGACACCTGCCAGTGGTCTTCAGTCGGCGGCTCGGCCGACACCTGCCAGTGGTCTTCAGTCGGCGTTCCGGTCGACACCTGCCAGTGGTCTTCAGTCGGCGGTCCGGTCGACACCTGCCAGTGGTCTTCAGTCGGCGGTCCGGTCGACACCTGCCAGTGGTCTTCAGTCGGCGGCCCGGTCGACACTCTCCTGTGGTCTTCAGTCGGCGGTCCGGTCGACACCTGCCAGTGGTCTTCAGTCGGCGGCCCGTCCGTCGCCAGTCCCGGCGGACGATCGTCCGGCACCAGCCCAGACAGGGGACCGTCCCACACCTGCTCCTCGCAGCCTATTGGGGGTTCGCCTGTCACCAGTTCCTGTTCCGACGGGGGGCCGTCCCACGCCTGCTCCACGCAGCTTTCGGGAGGTCCGCTCGTCACCAGTTCCTGTTCCGACGGGGGGCCGCCCCACGCCTGCTCCACGCAGCCTTCGGGAGGTCCGCTCGTCACCCGTTCCTGTTCCGACGGGGGGCCGTCCTACTCCTGCTCCACGCAGCCTTCGGGAGGTCCGCTCGTCACCCGTTCCTGTTCCGACGGGGGGCCGTCCCACTCCTGCTCCACGCAGCCTTCGGGAGGTCCGCTCGTCACCCGTTCCTGTTCCGACGGGGGGCCGTCCCACTCCTGCTCCACGCAGCTTTCGGGAGGTCCGCTCGTCACCAGTTCCTGTTCCGACGGGGGGCCGCCCCACGCCTGCTCCACGCAGCCTTCGGGAGGTCCGCTCGTCACCAGTTCCTGTTCCGACGGGGGGCCGTCCCACGCCTGCTCCACGCAGCCTTCGGGAGGTCCGCTCGTCACCAGTTCCTGTTCCGACGGGGGGCCGTCCCACGCCTGCTCCACGCAGCCTTCGGGAGGTCCGCTCGTCACCCGCTCCTGTTCCGACGGGGGGCCGTCCCACGCCTGCTCCACGCAGCCTTCGGGAGGTCCGCTCGTCACCAGTTCCTGTTCCGACGGGGGGCCGTCCCACGCCTGCTCCACGCAGCCTTCGGGAGGTCCGCTCGTCATCCGTTCCTGTTCCGACGGGGGTCCGTCCGACGCCTGCTCCACGCAGCCTTCGGGAGGTCCGCTCGTCACCCGTTCCTGTTCCGACGGGGGGCCGTCCTACGCCTGCTCCGCGCAGCCTCCGGGAGGTCCGCTCGTCACCCGTTCCTGTTCCGACGGGGGTCCGTCCGACGCCTGCTCCACGCAGCCTTCGGGAGGTCCGCTCGTCACCCGTTCCTGTCCAGACGGGGGGCCGTCCGACGCCTGCTCCACGCAGCCTTCGAGAGGTCCGCTCGTCACCCGTTCCTGTTCCGACGGGGGGCCGTCCTACGCCTGCTCCGCGCAGCCTCCGGGAGGTCCGCTCGTCACCCGTTCCTGTCCAGACGGGGGGCCGTCCGACGCCTGCTCCGCGCAGCCTTCGGGAGGTCCGCTCGTCACCCGTTCCTGTTCCGACGGGGGGCCGTCCTACTCCTGCTCCACGTCGCCTTTCTGAGCAGCCCCGCCCGCTAGGTCGCCCTCATGCCCGGCCTCCTGAGCGGTCCCGCCCGCTAGGTCGCCCTCATGCCCGGCCTCCTGAGCGGTCCCGCCCGCTAGGTCGCTCTCATGCCCGGCCTCCTGAGCGGTCCCGCCCGCTAGGTCGCCCTCATGCCCGGCCTCCTGAGCGGTCCCGCCCGCTAGGTCGCCCTCATGCCCGGCCTCCTGAGCGGTCCCGCCCGCTAGGTCGCCCTCATGCCCGGCCTCCTGAGCGGTCCCGCCCGCTAGGTCGCCCTCATGCCCGGCCTCCTGAGCGGCCCCGCCCGCTAGGTCGCCCTCATGCCCGGCCTCCTGAACCCCCCCTCCTGGCCCCCTCCACCCACCCTACGTATCATGGACCTTGGGGACGTCTGGGATCCGTCCCTTAAGGGGGGGGTACTGTCATGATCTGTGTTTTCATGTTTTGATTCCCTGGTTTATTTTGTGATTTTTGCCCTTGGTGTGATTTCCTGTCTCGTACTTCCTGGTCCTTGTTGTTTCCGCTGTCTTGACTCCCCCATCCTCTCGTGTTGATTACCTTGCCTGCCCTAATGTGTTTCACCTGTTCCTCGTCAGCTCCCTGCCTCCCTGTGTGTGTATATAGTCTGTGTGTTTCCCTTGTGTCCTGGTCGGATCATTGTTGCTGTTGAATGTCGTTGTTGCTGTCGATGTCGTTGTCTCTTGTCGCTGTCATGCACCACGTCTCGTCCCTGGATTTGTCTTTGTCCCTGCGTCCTGCCTTCCGTGTCCCTTCGTGTTTGGTTCCATTTCGTAAGTGTTTCGTTGCCTGGTGTTTTTGCCCGTGTGGTCTCCTTCATTTGATACTTTGTTTTTTGTCTTAGGTTTTATTTTGTATTTAGTTTATTATTTAAATAAAACCTCTGTTTAACTGCATTTGGGTCCTCACCACCTGTTTTTCGAGTCCACGCCTGACAGAAACATGACAGGGATACCTGTAACTAGCAGCTTTGTGGAACCCAACCAGGGGTTCGAGACTCACAAAACGATGAAATGCATAAGAAAGAGGGAAATATATATGTATTAGCAGGTGCACTATGGTGTTTCATGATAACTGCCACAACTCAGTTGTTCCACTGGAGCCCCGGAGAGATGGACACTGAGCAGCTCTTTGCAGTATAAAGAACAGCCTATGAACTATAAAAAGCATTGATATACTAGAATAGTATACATCAAGAAAATATTGAGAGAACATTGTAAGAACTATACCAACATTGCAGTAATGGGAGTCGGTTTCCAATCGGACAGGATACACAAACCTCTGAATCGCAAAACCCACAGCTGGGTTTAAAAAATGTTTTCTGGAGAAAATGCCAGAATTATACTATTTATCATTGCCAGAAGATATAAGAAGAGACCATCATTTGATATTCAACTTTCTGATGATCTTTTTTATTGTTTCTATTTTTTATGATTTAAAAGATTATAACGATCTTATACTGCACAAAGGACATTTGAGTTCCCACTCCTTCTAGCCACCATTGTGCTGTGCAGGATACATTATTGTAGTGAAAAACAAGGCCACGGTGAGTTTAATGGGACCGGAGCAAGAATAAAACAGCTTGGGTTTCGGGGGTTAAGGAGCCCGAGGCCTCGTGTGACACTGAGTTCATTCTATTTGTGTTCGGAGTCGGTAACGTTAGAGAAATCCAGGCCTGCGGGCGTCTCTACAGCAGCTAAGCCTCAACCTAAATCCTTCTGCTGATTGGAAGATCCTACGGATCCCTCCTCCCACACCTGGATCTGCACAGCTGCACGCAAACGACCAGAGGACTGTCATTTTTCTTCTCTCTTCCGCCTTCAAGCGGAATAATCCCACATGTCGTGCAGCACCAGTGGAGGGTGAAGACATTCAGTGACTTGCTCAAGAACACTTCGGCAGGGTGTCAGCTGACTACTTATGCTTGCGTGTCTGACTGCAAATAATGAACATTTTGGGATTAAGTAATGATCACTTTGTGCATAACATTTCTGTTAAAATAGTGAAATATATCCCTGAGCAATATGTGTTTGGTTTAATATAAAAGAGAGAAAAGCAGCAAATTTGTGACTGAAAATGTTTCTGTTTACATGATTATTTGATATTTGACAGCAGTGTTTATGTTGGTTCCAGCTGATCTTCACACACTGTTGTACGTGTGCTGAAGGGGAAAGAGATGCGTTCAAATACGCTTCAAGTGATTTGAGTGTGTTAGTTCACAGCTCGGCTGCCATTCTGGCCAAATAAGAGAGAAGAAGAATTGTCTTAATTACTCATTAGGATTCCACGCTCACTGACAGATTGCACCACTTGCTGGCTCCTTTTAAAATAATACAAAGTGAGTCGGTTTCAGAAACAGCGTGGATTAGTCAGATTAGAGAAAAGAGAACAGAATGACCCGAGTAAACTGAAGGGCAACTCAGCGTTTGGCGACAGCTATGTGAAATGTCCCACCCAGGTTTGCATACAATGCTTTTATCAGCCTGCAGACAAACCCGGTCACAGTTTGATAACATTACAATCATCCGCAGAGCGCTGACAGGATTACTCTACTCACTGTTCTGCTCCGACAGTTACGTCATGGCACTTTGTGATATTATACCAGATCAAACTCACTGGTAACACAAACAGAGGACGTCAAATGTGTGTTTGGAACTGTTGCCAAGTGTGCACATTGATGTGATGCGTCGCTTGTTTGGATGACAGCGGTGGAAAACCCCAGACAGAAAACACGATACTGAGCACAACGCTTTGTGTCGACTGCTGGGATTTCAATTTGTCCTGAGGAGTGGGGAGAGACACTAAGAGGAGAGGTGGAGCAAAGAATAGATGAAGAGATGGAGAGGCGGGGAAATGAGACTCAAGCAGAAGGAGTGAGGAGACGAGCGAAGGATGGAAAAGTCAAATACGAGGGCGGAGACAGAGGACAGAGGAAGAGAGAGGAGGAGAGAGAGGAGGAAGAGGAAGACATGGAAGGGTGAAGGAGGGAGGCGATATATAGGAGGAGACTGGGAGAGGACAAAGGAGATGACACAAGAAGGGACAAGTAGAGGACAGACAAAAGAAGTGGGGATACGGGTAGAGGAGAGAGTGGATGAAGGATGAGACAGAAGGAGGAGGAAAAAGGAAAAGCCAGAGACAGAACAGAGCTGATGTCCTGACCCTCCACTCCATAAACTAGAAGACGTGAGACAGGAGAGATGAGACGTGAAGGACAGACAGGAGAGGAAACAAGTGGAAGAAAGATAATACCAACTGATCTGTGAGGGAGGAGCTGGATGAAAGGACAGATTTATAAATCGCTAAATTTCTCTTTTACTTATATCTAAAAGAGAGAAAGAATGGACCGATTTTCAGGAAAATAATGCAAGGGTTATTTTTCTCAGTTAGATTGAATATATTTCAGTTTTTCCATAAGACTGTGTGAAGTGAGGAGAGACGAGGAGAGGACAGAGGCTTAGAACAGAACAGAAGAGGCTACTCTCGGTTAGCGGCCCTCTGGGTAATTTGAGCATTCTTGCAGAAAGCAGATGCTACCCAGGGAGCCCTCCTCACCCCGACTCCCTCACCCGCCTCCCTCTATCGTCAGTCACTGAGCCAAATCAATGCCCATTTGTCCCCTCACCTCCCCTCTCTCTTTTCTATCGGGATTTTTTTCTCCCCTCTCCTTTTCTTTCCTCCTCATTTCTTTACTTCTTATCTCTCCGTCTTTTCTTTTTATGCCTTCAAGTGACCTTTAATCATTAAGTGCTATTTAAAGACGGCATGAGTTCTCTTCATGTCTCTCTCTCTCTCTCTCTCTCTCTCTCTCTCTCTCTCTCTCTCTCTCTCTCTCTCTCTCTCTCTCTGTGTTTTATTTCTCACTCTTCCGTCTTTCATGTCTTTGGTTCCTCATTTTCTGTCCATTGCTGGTGTTCATTCTCTTGAACCTTTTCCCTTCTCCTCTCCACCTCCCTCAACCTTCCGTCCTCCCCACCTCTGTCACTTTTCTCCGCCTTCCTGCTTCTGCTTGCCAGAGCCTCCCGGCGTTCCTTCCCTCAGCTGACAGGAGGTGACAGCGAGGAGAAAGAGGGAAAGAAGGCGAGACGGTGACGGTGGAACAATGAAAGCAAACAGGATGAGAGGAGGTGAGGAGAGAGATGAGATGAGGGAGATGGCAGAATGTCACTTTATACTGAGATGCGGAAACCTCAAGCGATCCTCTCATGGCGTTGCAGGGAGGAGGCGAATGAGTGGAGGTGGGAGGCAGGATGACAGAGGAGAGGAATGGAGGGAGGCAAATTATTAGTGAGTGGGGGTTAAAGAGAAAATGAGAACAGAGCAAGGGAACAGGTAAAAAGGGTGAAATTGACTGGCCCTCAAACAGGAGCAGCAGACGTTTTCAGCCGAGAAAGGACCGGTGATTCAAACACCTGAAAGCTTTAAATCGATTTGCTGAGGCAGAAAACGTGTGTTTTTTGCACCAACGCGCACTCTCTAAACAGCGCTCTGCCTCCGCGGTGTAGCCCGTTAGGTCATTAAGTCCTTTGATGGTTCATACAAACTATTTTCAGTGTTTAATGATATTTCTCTTGTACATGTCGAGATATAGGCAGCCTAAATCTGAGGGGCACAATACCGACCACATGACTGTGTTGAAGTAAACACATGCAAAGATTCCACCCAGTCTTACAGGAAGCAAAAACATTCAGGACAGTGATGGATAGGTTTAGATAACAAATTAAAAAAGAAAAAAGCGAGGGAAGACCACTGACAGCCCAGCGAGCGGTGAATCATTCAGTCAGGTGTTATGTCTCAGTGGAAGAAAGCATTGTCAAACAGCTATCCCCACCCACGACAAATTCAATCCTACAAAGCTGTCGAGCTGTGAGTCAAGAGGACGCTTGTTCACCGGCTCACTTGAGACACAGTTAGTCCCACAGTGCCTTTCTGAGTGTGCAGACAGTCCTGCTGCCATCCTGGTCACCCAAAACCTACTGTCACACGCAACCGAACTGCATTGCCTTTAGACTTATTTTGTCGTGGATTAGGCTTGCTCTTGACCTATCCTAAAGGAGTTTAAATTCAGGAGACTGCTGCCAATGTGCTATGTGATCCAAGTACATCTTAATGTCTTTACACACAACCGGCCTGACAATTAAATTACACAAGATGCCAAAAAGCTAGGGCTTTTATTCTGAAAGGTACAGACAAAATGAGTGGATCTAGCCTGGGCCACCTTTTTCAAGGTTTAAAGAAATAATAAAGTTTTCCATCTTTGATTTCCTTTGATTTTTTTCTCATAAATAACTGCAACTCAACCCATTCTGCATAACCTGATACGTTTTTATGATAAAAACAGGTTGAAAAAATATATTGATGTGCAAAGTAATAACACACACACACAGAATGCCCTCCATTGTGCGAAATGAAGCATAATCGGGTTTTATGCGACATAAATAAACTTCTTTAAGAAGGATATGGTTGTGTTAGGACACTGTTTCCTGAAAAGCGTGGGTCGCTGGTGTCCTCCGACTGGCTGAGGGGGAGTTTTTGACACACTGCTGCTGTAGGAAGCAGAATGCATCTTATCACAACAAGGCCAGGAACATTTTTTTTAAAAATGGAATCCCGGAGAGGAAGAGAGCAAATGAAAGCAATAAGAGGGGAAAGGAGATGCTGTAGCGACTGAGTGTGGCAAATCAACAGAATGGTGACAGTGGAGGATACGCTGCTCGTTTCTGCACTCTCCTCTAAAGGCCTCTTTCATTTCATTTTACTGGGCCACATTCACATCAAAGCATCTCTGTGTGTTTGGGAGTGCGTGGGTGAGTGCTGTGTGTGTTGTGTGTGCATGGAGTAAATGCAAGCTGAAGTGCATGGAGATGGCTAAGTGTTGGTTAAGCATGTGTATGTGTATCTGTCTGTGTTTGTGTGTCTGTGTGAGAACCATCTGACATTCACAGCTGATAAAGAGCAGCAAACGTTCCCTCATGTCAAAATAAAATGCAGAATGGCAGCATTTCATTATTACAAGTTTAAATTTGAGGTTTGTCCACCAGGATTTGCATTCAAAACATTCCTGCAACTAACAGATGACTGGAGAGCAGCCATGGTCTGTCTATGGTCTTAACCACGGCTTTGACGAGAGTGAATTTGTGCAAAAATGTATTTTGCTGACCATTTTTACCGTTTCCTGCATCACCTCATATTATCTTGATACTAGCCAATAATAAGAGATATATGTTTGATAAATCACAACTGTGTCATTGAAAACATACGTTAAATACTTCATAAATGAAACCATATTGTATAAATGCATTTGTGTTGGAGTTAACAGGCGGTCTGATGAAGAATGCCAAAAAATAAATGTTCCAAAAACACAAAATCAATTTGTAAGTAATCAACGTAAAAACAATAACTTGTCGTATGACATCAGATGTCAGGAACCAAACATTGAGGTTCTTGTGTGACGGTGGGGATGAAGGCCAGGCTAACTAACTGCATTAATCATTATGGCGGTCACTGCCAGTATCGTCCAAAACATTATGATGGCTTTCTATAAGACAGGGAAGACATTATTATACAAGGAGCCTAAAGGAAGAAGGTTGTGTTCGCATGGCAGCCTTCTCTGACGTCGTAACATTGAGCCACCTGTGCAAGTGTATCCGTCCTCCAGGCTCAACCTTATTCCTATTGTATACATAATTCCCTCCCCCCACGCGAGGCTGACCGCTCATGGAACCAAACGTGATCTAGAAACAAAGGTCATGTTGCCTCTGACCCTGATCAGGATTATCAACTGAATCATGAAGCCCAGCAGCTACTAATAACAGGAGATGTTCTGGCTATGAGCACAACAGGAAGAGTGTGATTCATGACCCAGTGAAGCGTAAATAACACATCTTAACTATGTGGGGAAAAACGGTAGGCGTCGTTTCTTCACTGTATATAAATAACCTTTAATTATTCAGGGTCGAGTACATATGCTCTCGTTCAGTCACGCTTTTCCACACAAAACACATACACTCTCTCCCCACTGAAGTCATTAAGAGTCTTCAAGCAATACTTTCTTTTGACAAAAGCAATGAGGAGTAACAGCATTTCTGCTTGGTTAATGTTCAATCACAACAACTTGATCAATCCGGTGGACTGATGAGCCCGTGTAGATTCATAAATAAATCCATTTTACAATATATTAATTTTACAATATTACGTCCTCCAAATTACATGACTAAACTATATTTAACTGCCCTACAGAATGATGGCAGAATAGATCATTTGCCTTCCAAAACACTGTCACATGAATTAAAAAAATGGGTTCAAAGAAACCGCTGTGATGGTCACTATTCTAGATATTTGTCTTGATGAGTTGATATAATCCAACAGAAGTATGCAAAAATATAAACCTGGAGAAGAATGCTTACCAAAAATAACAAGAAGTCCCAAAGGAATAAAAACTCACCAGATGAAGAACTAGGAAAAAGAATAATCCAGCCTTGGCTTGATGGTTCTCACTGTTAATGGTCTCACGTACACGCTGATTTCCTGTTTTCTTCAGTCGCTCGACGAATCACCACACAAAACAGCACAACTTCCTCACAAACAAAGTCAAAAATTCCCTCCTCAAACAATTTGCTCCCCCTTTGTTCTCCCAGGCCACGCCCCCTTAACTATGTGAGGAACACCTGACCAGACTTGTCATGTGGGAGGCGACAATCGAGTGACAATCTAGAAATATTTATCCCCTTCACCTTCGCAGTGGCGCCACAAGGTGGCGTATAGACTGTAACAAAGTCGGCATAGGGAGGAGGTGGGGGTACAAGTTAACAAGTTGACCTATACAAGTTCATATACATCATAATTAAACTAAACAATTACTGAAATTAAGTAACAACTATATTAATTTGAATTGTTTAAACCAAACAAAATCGAATCAAGTAGTCTGACTAGCGTCCGACTTATCGAGGAACCATTAAGTTTCCAAATAACTCCAATGTCAATGGATCTATGTCATTACTAGAAGGTGAGCGCAACCCATGTACAGTATAACTATAGAGCATGAAAATCCACCCTAAGGTGCTTGGGAGGGGAGGTTGGATAGGTCAAAACACACAAGACTTTCACCCAGGAGACCACCGTTCATGTTTGTATGATTTGAATCTTTAACTAATCATGTTCTCGCCTAATAATGATTCCTCCTCAACTGTCTCCGCAGCTGAGATCTATGGACGACCGAAGAGGCGCGTGGGAGCAGTTGATCAAGATATTCATCAATTTGTGTTAATGTATTAACCCGGAGGGAAATCTTTACTGCTGCCCGGCTCTGCAGTGAGGTCAGAGGTCACAGTTAGGACTCAGGGAGCAGCTCTCAGGCCTCTTCTGAAGCTGGACGGAGACCTGCTCACCTGGGTCATTATCATCCCACGGAGGTCACCAGCTGTGTCTCACACTGGATTCACAGCTGCGGAGACCAATCGATGTCGTTAATTCAGCCCACTGATTGATGGGAAATAAATTAAAAGTCTCAGCGGTGCTGCGCTGCTACACTGCTGCTGACACCCTCCACTGACTGCTCTCTGTGTGTGTTCTGGCCCAGACGACATATGTTAATAATCTGTAGATCTGTTTTTGTGTGATTATATTCATTTTCTCTGTAATGATGTGACCGTGTGCGGCGACAGAGTGCGGCGACAGATGTTCCATCCATACAGATTATTGACACTTCCACATCTGGTCGACACTTGAGCTGAACAGCTGTAGCGTCAGTAAAGCAACCACCTTACAACAGTAAGTGGACATATACAACTTGTCTGCAGGGTCACAGACGGTGGAAGAGGAACCGTTTTCTTCAGAATGTAGAAGCGGCGTGATGTAACAGAAACTGAAAAGTCAACCAGAGACCTCTGATCCATGTTATGTCTCTAATTGCTCCAATTTTACCATCTGTGCTTGCAAGCCATGTTTCATGTGTTTCAGCAGCTACATGTTTACAATCTATGCATTCATATTCTTACAATCATGTTGAATTTGTCATTTTAATTTATGTATACATTTAATTTAGTCCATTTAGTTTATTTTGATTAATCAAAATCAAATTTGTTTGCTTTATCTTGAGGATTTTTCCCTTCCCCTTTGGGAAGGGAAAAATCCTGCATTTTGGACTGCATTTTGATATCCTCAAATGCAGTCCTCTATCTTTTACCTTAACCATCTTATAATTGTGAATGCAAATTAATATAGTTGTAATGGTAATATGACAAACAATCTGGTTTTGTGTAAATGGACATGAACATTGACACAATGATGTGCTGAACATAGATTCCTTGGTTCCATAAAAAAAATGCTTATGAATATATGAAAGAATAGTTCAAACATGTCCCACAGAGAAGACTACTGGAAGCATGTTCATGCAGCCATATCAATGCACTGCAGGCTTCCACACATGACTGAAAAATAAATATTCCAGATCTAAAAGATTTTGTGAGTTTTTTCCAATTTAATCTTGAAGTCTTGACTTCCTTTTCAAGGCTAGTATAGAAATCAATGCCCTATGTGTAACTCTCCCTGATTAAGTTGTACAGAGTCTCCATGACAGCAAACAGAAGGACACTGAGCCACTCGGACTTGCAGATCAGGCTGCCTTGACTAAGACGAGCTGCAACACAAAGGTTGTTTGCTTCACTTGTCGGATGTTTGAATGGACGGTTGGAGGCGGTCTGGCAGGGTGATCGACGAGGATCGGCTTGAGGACGCCGTGTCAGTTGAAGTGAATGCTGGCAGTGAGGAAGTCAAGAAAAAAAAGAATCGAAATCAAATGTTTATTTCTATCTGATGTAGAAGCTTCAAGAGAGAAATCAACTTCCAACTCAGCAACGGGAAGTGTGACCTCGACACAAACAGGAGAAAAGCTGATAAAAGTCCAGAGGTCGATCCGTGTTGGAGGAAAGACCTGACATATCATGAATTCAGACTGAATTCAGATGTTATTTCTGCATCCTAGAAACGATTATTTCTGATGACAACACGACACCACTGCGTTTGGCTTTTCTGACACATTATCAAAGGAGCAATCGTGGTTGTTTCGGCCTCGGTTGATGAAATGTTGTTGGTAACTGCACGGAGGTTAGAAACCCTGCCTTCCCCAAGAGTGACTCGAATAAACACAAATGACCCGTGGTCAAAGTCACACGGTGTGAACACAGCAGATTTTGTACCAACATTTTAATCTGTAAAACTCATTGAAACTATGAAACTCATTAGCTTTAGTTTTATGGAAGGTAACTTGAGGCCATGGATGCTGCAGAGATCGCCAAAACTGATTGTTTTTCGATTTGTTTTTTAAATGATGCCATTGACAAATAAAAAAAAAAACATTTCATGTGGATTAGTCAGGTCACGGCTGAAACCAATCCACACTCGGTTCCTATTTATTACTATTTGTTGTATGGAAGCATTGTTTCCAACCACTGGCTCTAATCTGCTCTGGCGCGTTGTGCTGTTTTGTGTGAATTGGACCAAGACAATGAAGCTATTTTCATTGCATTTCCCTGTGTGGCAACAAATATCTAGTTGTGCTGCTTCACAACACGCACAGCAAACATAAACACAAAGACAAACAGTACGCAACGGGGAACGCACACACAAGCACGGAAAAAAAACATATAAAAATAGACAAAGGCAGATTATTTCCTCTCCCTCTGAAACAGGGATTAGTCAGCTGCTCCTCTAATAGAAAAACTGGCCTAAATAGTTCCTGAAACACACACACACACGCACACACACACACAGAGTTTTGTTGAGGTCAAGAATACAGAATTACAAAATTTTGCTGCTTGTGATATTGTGTGTTAATTTGTTTTCATTACACTTGCAGAGACAATTATGCATGAAGACATGTGAGCCTGTTTTTAGAGTTTAGAGGAGATGATGCAGACTTCCTGGGTATGATGTTGACATCAGAATGAAATACAATGGCACTATCAACATGTTTTGTGAATTGTATGTGACAATTGCCTGAGAATACAACAGTACCACTTATTGTTGACATGTAGGATGGTGAAGCAGCATTGATCCATCATGAGAGTCTGTGATTTATCCAAAGTCATATGAAATACTACAAAGAGATGATGCTGTTGACTCTTTGCCGTGTCACTTTCACTTATTTGAATAGCGGGATATTACATGAAATGTACCTTTATTATTAGGTATGGGAATCCAAACTTTTCTGCAAATAAAATCTGTCTTTATCACTGGACTTACTGTAAGCAAATGTGTTTTTGGTTTGGTTTATATCAACCGATACTTTAATGGTTTAGATTTTAGATTTTTTTTTAATATTTGGATGTGAAAAGTATAATCAAATCACCCAGGTGTTCCCTCCAGTGTTGTGATGGAAATATACAATCTCCTCCAACAGAAATACACAAGGAAAGTATTTAATATAAACTCAAGCTGATCTACAGTAAAACATATTGTGTGTACTAGTTAATGAGTGTGTGTGTGTGTGTGTGTGTCATGTCCCTTCAGTGTAATCACAGATTTGTGTGGTTCTTCTATTAGAATAAAATGAGACTGATTACTAATTACAGTGGACACATTTCATGGCTGCAGTATTCTCTGGCCTATTAAAGTCCTCGGCTGTAATTAGCCCAAAGAGACTACAGTCATTTGGTGTGTGTGTGTGTGTGTGTGTGTGTGTGTGTGTGTGTGTGTGTGATAGAGAATAAAATGTGATTATTTCATTTCTCCTGTCAGTGGACATTTTAAATAGAGATGAGGATTCCTCCTGCCAAATACAGAGACATGATATAATAATAATGATTATAATTAGAGAGAAGATCTGGAAAAGGGCAGCTTCAGATAGACACACAGACTCAGAGACAGACACAGAGAGAGAGAGAGAGAGAGAGAGAGAGAGAGAGAGAGAGAGGGAGGAAGAGAGAGGGAATAATAGTGAATGGATGGGTGGAGAACACTGCCTGCACTGTCACTGTGCCGAAAGAGACAAGGGGACTAAATTAAGATGTTCTCAGACTTGAGAAGAAGAAATGAAGCCAAAATGGAGTCTGATAAGAGTGTACTTCCACACTCATTCAACATCTGACTGGATTTCACATCTTTTTTATTTCCTTTTAGGCACTTGGTCAGGTCTTGACAAGGTGGACTGGGCCGTTGGAATCTAAATCCAGCCTTTTCCCCGTTTTGAAGTAAAGTAAATGGATAAGTCTGACCTGAATGCTTCAAAGCTTCGACTGTTGTCCTGTAATCCTGCAAATTCAAATCAATATCCAAGTACATAGAGGGTTTTTTAAGTTGTTTATGTACATAGGCAAGTCATTAACCAAAAACCCTAAATAGCTCATAACATAAGATCACATTATATTATGAGTTATTCCCAGAAGCATACACAGTAAATTGTCAATATCACTATATAGTCATTATTATTTTTGCTTCCTCTATCAGTTCTGGATTTAGTGCCACAGATATAACTGGTTACTTTACTGTCTATAAAAATGATTTCAACAAATTTAACAAAGCACCGTTATCACAATAGCAGAGTTTTATCAGCAAAGAGTCCAAAGGAGAACCAGACGGTTTCTGAGATGTCGGCGGTGATCAACACGTTTATTGTCTGCAGGCAGATAAAAAAGGAACAAGAAAAGACTCAGACGTGTTTATATTGTTTAGGTGGTTCAGGGTGGACACAGCTCGACAAAAGCTACCTGATTCAGTTTGCAGATTTATCCTGCTTATTGTGAAGTCTGTGAGGAACGAGCACGGATAAGCAGAGGTCCATAAAATGATTGAGGGAAAAGAGGAATGAAAGAGATCACAGGGGAGGAGACAGAGAAAGAAAGGGGCCAGACGTGGGAAAGGATTAAGAAACCAGACGATGTGGTGACCAATAAAAGTGCTGACGCAGAGGACGAAGGAGAAGGGGAGAGATGGGAATCAAAGGCTTTGTCAGGTTTAAGGAAGAGAGAATGAAGAGGGAGAGGGGGAGAGGGGGGGGGGGGACATTGCATTGTCCAAATTTTCCATTAGCCTCTAACTTAATGCATGCACACACATTCTGATGCAAGCTGACAACACATAAGACATTCAATGAAAAACGATCCAGCGCACACACAAACTCTCTCCCACTCACACAATCTCACACACTCGGTGTGTAATAATCCAGCCGACTCAGCTCCGGTTCCACTACAGTGGCGTAATTGGAGAATTTGAAAAAGGAACATGAAAGCCAAATGTGATTAGTGGTGTGCAGAGAGAGGGCGAGTCGGAGCCATAGATCGGCCAAGCTGATAAAACGGCGTCGCTATGTGACTTCCATGTAAAAGTAACGGGAGTGGTGGGACGGAGCCTCCGGGGTATAACACGGCAGATAGATCAGGGATGTGAGCGGCTTCTGATATATCTCATGATTGATTTGTAAATTGTCCATTCACTATGCCTCAGGAGTCTTTAAGCTTTGCCACAGTGCGACAGTGGGATTTATTGACAGATGCTCAGTTCCACCTCGCCACGTACGGACGCTTGGACCCACTGCACCCCTGGGGCTCACTTTTGTATCCACTGGATAGCCATTTAAGAGTCATTTTTTAAGGGTAATGCAATGTGGTTAACGTTATAGACATGGCGCACGGCACGTTTCTACTCTAAGGCTCTATCACCTTCATGTATGAATCTGGACCTTGGAACAACGACCACTGAGTAAGTATCAGCTATCACATTAATGTACATTTAATATCTTTAATTTTACAAAATTGTATTTGCCAAGGTTTATGTGAACTACTGTCCTGTGCTGGAGAACGACTCAATGGAAGGTGCAAGACAAACGAGGACCCCGGTAAACATTATTCAAATATGTATAGAAAGGATGCTGTGAAATGGCGTTTCAAGTTGGTCGCTCTCACTTCCTGTTGATCAGTGTGTATATGCCTCTGACGGGACACTCAGCAGGCTCAGAGTCAACAATACATCACGACGATCTAAAACTTCACTCTTTGACTTGACTGCTGCTCATTTCCCATAGTTGCCATTGGCTGCCATTGATCGTGGAGCTTCCTAATCCCGGGACGAAGCAGAATCCAGACATAGTTTTAGCCTGGGTTGGGAAAGACCAACAGCAGCTGACACACTAACACAGAAAGATCACCTCCAGAGGGCGGACCACAGAATCCAATCCCACGTTCTTGATCCGCCACTCCCCGTTTCCTCCCATTCGTCTCCTTTTCCTCGACCATCCATGCATCCTTCTATCTTTTCCCCTCCATCTAATTTGTCCTTTTTCTCCTTTTACACTTTCCTAATCCTGTGTTCCTCTGCGCCCTCCATTCATCAACTTCAACCCAACATCCAATTTTCTCCTCCTCCTTCCTCTTGCTTCATTTGTCTCCTTCTTCTCCCTCATCCTTCCCCTTCCTCCCTCTCCGCCCACCTATGTAACTTCAGCTGATGAAATGATCATTGTTATGTATTCTTTGATGGCTGTGGGCACTTTGGCTGTACTGTAAAACAGCATCCATCATGAAAGCTACTGCTTCCACTGTAATGTGTTGGTCTGAGTAGTTGCTTTGTCTATTCAAATGATTGGCAGAAAAAACAACAACCTGAACCAAATGTTTGTGACTCCAGAATATGTATTGGCCATTATGGCTTTGTAATGTGGTGCATCACCCCACAGCCTCTTACGTGGGGCATTAAGTAAACAGTATAACCAGCTGGTGAAATGTACTAACCAGTGGGGGGCGGCCCACAGAACTATTGCTTTTATCAATAGTAACTATTTTTCTACTACAGTTTGCCCAATGAATCATGATTGAAGAATTGGAAGAGGCTCTGTTAACATTGATTAGCAACATACAGTAAACTAGTTAGTATTACTCTAATATGAAGAGAATGCAAGCAACTATTCATTTACAATGTGTCTATATAATAATTGTTAAACTAATTTGTCTTAAAACATGTTGAGAACAACCATATGGGGAGATAAGTAGTTCTATTCACTCACATTATATTTTTGGTAGATGTTTTCAGTCAAAACACTGACTAATAAGGTGATTGGTCGAGGGGGCCTGACACCTGTGCAGAGTTGCATTACATGACATGGGACTGACTGTGGATAGTTCTATGCTGTGAGTGGGAGAAGTGTCTGTGCACGTCCACTCACTTCACTGACTCACATCAGTCAATGTGAGCCCTGTTTGGGTTAGTGGCATGTAAAGGCTTTGCTGGGAGTCAATGGCCGATTATTGCCCTGGATTTGTGGGAACATGATGCCTGTATCGACCACAAATAAACTGCACATTTAATTACACAAATTGAGTTTTCAGCAGCATCTAACTGACTGGCTGGAGTGCTAAAGACTGGTCGCCACGCTAAACCACAGGGGAAAGTCATAGACACAAGGTGGCTGCAGCTATCTGTGGAGGATGATGCCGATAATAAAGGTTATGGTAAAGGAGATACATCTGACAGTGAAGAGTCAGAGGAAACTTCACTCTGAAGTGTACCTAATGCCCCGAAGCGAGCACTTCGCTCCTCTACTTCAGCTGGCCGGCTGGTACCACCATCGCTGAAATCAAACAAATGTCGCTCAGCAAAGTCCAGACTCTTCTCTGTTCTGGCGCCTCAGTGGTGGAACGAACTCCCGACCAATGTCAGGACAGCAGAGTCATTTGACATCTTCCGAAAAAGGCTCAAGACTCACCTCGACTCTACATAGCATGACCCACTTACTCTCTTCAACTTAAACACATTGAAACAATTAGTTGAAAACCAAAAAATGAATCAACAATTTATTTTAATTACATTGCCAAAATGTAAAATGTATATGCTTGTTGTTTTCAGCCTCTACAAAGAAGATTTTGCTACTAGTGTTCATTAACTGACTCTGACTCCATCTTTGGGTTGTGGACTGTTGGACCAAACAAGACAATATGTGCTAGATGATCATATAAAATAAATACACAAAGAACTACTGGTCTTTTTTTTAAATCCCAGACTAATGCTACTAGCATTCTCCTTCCGGAGTTAATCTGTTGCTAAGGATCCGTCCGCCTTCCCTGTGTACTAAATAAAGCTTTCAATCTTGTGTGCCCTCCTACCCATCCATCCATCCATCCATCATTTTACCATCCATCGATTTATCAAGTCATTACTAACTGATCTATCCATCTCTGTGGCATGCTGATGGACAAACCTCACACGGGATCCATTAGACCTCTCACTTCTGCGGCATTCATTACAGCCACAGGAGAAGGTCAGGGAGAAAGGAAGTGCATCCTTTCAGCAGCTCCAGGGGTCAGTAAGAAAGACAAACCTATTATTTGAAGGAAAGACTCCAAAACTCTGGGCATTTATTCAGAGCATTAGTGAGGTCCAACACTGATGTTGTGTGGTCAGGTCAGTGTCGGATGGAGCTGAGGTCAGGTTCTTCTGCCACACCAAACTGCTAAAAGCATTTCTTGATGGAGCTGGCCTTGTATATGAGGACATGTGTATTGTTGAAACAGGAAACTGTTGTCCAAGAGTTGAAACAACAATATTGTCTAAAATATAATTTCCAAGGAATAAGTAGACCAAACCTTAAAAAACAAGAACAAAAATGTGGTAAAGAGTACCCATGTACTTCTGTCCTTAAAGTATGAATTTTAACTTTTTATTCTAGAACTTTTCAATGACAAACATACCAATGGCCTCAGATTGTGGTTGTTCTAACACCCCCCCCCCCCCCCCCCCCCTGATCGCAGGAGACCATCCTTCTCATTTAAAGGTCAAATAAAAACACTTAATATTCCACCACTGTGCATGTTTATGCCTGCAGCTCAGAGGCTGCAGGGAGGAATCACTTCATCATTATTGTTTTCAAGGGCACGTTTAACTGAATATCAGGAGCCGCGTGTAGGCTACTAAATGACCAATGGACAACAGCCAACTGCATCGTGTAAGACTCCAGAGATGGAGTAATCTGTTAATGTGTTTGAGATGGAGGTGTGGGGGCTAATAAAGTGTTCTCATGTTCAGCATTTAAACTCAGGCTGATGTGGAAACACATTAAGGTGAATATGGACCAAGACAGAAAAGCATGTGTTATTGATCTATAACCCGACAAACAACCAACACCCTGCTGACTGACAGGCCCTCGTCCTGAGTGAAACAGCAGGGAAGTAAAGCCCAAATTATCCATCAAGTACTAATGACTCTTAAAGTCAAGCTGAAATGAAAAATTCCTTTTTGATCCACACACCACCACATCCATGGTCATATTGTGTACCTTTAATTAATATATATGCCTGTTGGGACCTCAGGGTCTGTGTCTATGAAACAATTCATGGATGCATATTGAATTGTTTCTGAACATTCGGATTGGAGTGTCCTCTGTGTGGAAACACAGCCACACACCTCCACAGGGAGTCGTCCCCCCCCCCCCCATCTGCCTGCAGGCCTGTGTCAGGCCTGTGACCTGTACCTGTGAACTCCTACCAAGCAGACCAAGTTGGAATCTCTCTTTTCTACAGAGATATAGAAAACCTGACCACAGGTCTCGTCACCCTTCCTCCTGGACCTGGACCTGACCAGAGGTCTCCTCTTTCTCCTGGGATTCCGCCCGGACAAGCAGTCTCCCCACCTCCCTCTTTCTCCTGGGATTTGGACCACAGGTCTCAAGCCCCAAGCAGCGCCCTCAAAAAAGCCAACAAGCTGACTGTTGGAACCTGCTTCTGCAACAAAGACCAGAATTCCTAGTCGAGACGCATCTCACTAGAAATTCCTCCATCCACAACTCTAAGGACAGCAACTTTCCTTCACAGGAACCTGAAGACAGCAACCTTTTTTTAGAGGAACAACCAACCCTTCTTCAAGGACTGGTAACAATCTGGGACTAGCTTAGGACAGAAACTGAATGTGATGACAATATGAAACCTTAGTTCAGTTGTTCTAGAACAGACAGATCAACTGGGCCTAGTGTGAGTGCTCCCTGGTGAACAAACCAGATACCAGTCAATTCACCACACAATTAAACCCATATAAGCAGAAAGGAATGATTTCTGCAGCAATAATGGTTTGTTTGTTTGATAACCTTAACCAAAGTGTTCCTGTCGAAACCTAACCATGTGAGAATCTACTCCATAAACATGGCACTTCCTCCACTCGACAAAACGCTGCCAAGGAGCACAATGCAGGCAGCAATCACATCTCCCATGACAAGGTAGAAAACAAATCAGTATTATTGCTATGTAATTTCGAGGAGAGCCATTTAGAGAGGCAAGGACATCAATATGGCTTCCGTTAACATCTGAGACGGGCAGTGTGTCTTTCCCCTGAAGTGAGGGCATCTAAATGAAGCTTCAGAGACTCGAGAAGAGCCGCAATCCTTGACATGAAAGCCAAACAAAACCCCACGGTTTTGGTGTCGGGGTTAATTCCAACACATCTCCAAGTAAATGAGTGAAGCACTTTGCCCGTGGCTTTGAGGAATAATTACTCTGTAATGAGAGGGCTCTGGGGAGCTCTGCATTAAAAGACGTATCACATGCTGCTCAGGATTTTTTTAGGTCTTCCCAATGTGTCCCACTGGCCTCTTCGTGTTTACAGTCATAACACTGCAACACCTTTGATCATGTATATGTGGATATGTGGAGGTGTGGATATGTGGATTTGTGGAAGTCCCTTTAATTAATCTAATTTAATAATACATTTCTTCCTTTAAACCTGAACCTAAAATATCCAAGGAAATTGATATAGGCATAGCATTTAGGCTGTTTTAATGTATAAGCAGTGCTTGAGGGAAAATGGTTTTATTTAAATTAGTTATGTTAATAGCAGAATTACACACAAATGGAATATGAAGGTGGATAAATCTGGCCTGTCAGCATTAATTTGTATCTACAGTAAGACATCATTTCAAAGGTCTTAAATAGAGTAAGCAGCAGATACAGATTCTGGTGGTGTGTCTGGTGCTGGTGGGCTTTATTTTGGAGGGGAGATTTAAAAGCAAACAGTATTCTGCTGGGAAGCATTGAGAAGCCTGGAGAAGGGGCACCACTGAAATCCAACAAAATGATTCAGCAGGATAAAAATACAAACCATGCAGCATGTGTCAAATCTAAATTTAGGACAGACAAAACATCACAATTAACTGCTTTCACAGATCAGCCAATTATAGACTCATTACTTTAACACGCTACACTAAACAGCTCTCTGTTTGAGAGCCACTCCAACAGCCCGGTCTCCCAAAAATGACATTACGACACAACAAAGCTGCATTGTGAATAATGTTTCAGGAAAAAATTGTTTTCGTGGAAAACATTTGCTTTAGATGTATCACAAAGACAGTTTAAAATGAGCGTGGAGAAGTCTGTGTAGTTAGGAGGTCTGGGTGGTGGACGGTCCAAAAACACAGCCGGTCGTGAGTGTCCTCAAGATAACCAAATCATTTTTATCTTCAAGCTTTACTGTTTTGCTTTAGTGTTTCAAACAGCAACCATAATCCAGAGAAAATATGTTTCCCTCGAAACATAATACCATTAGTGACTTGGGAACATACGGTAATGTGACATGTCGATTCCACAACACATTTAGACCAGAATTTCTTAAACGGTTTCTATACGTCTCTCTGTGCTATTATAGTTGTTTGTCATCTTTTTTTCTTTTTAAACAATTAAAGTTGTTTTTCAAACTGCATATTCTAATCCATAAAAAAATGTCAAGTTAAAGCCTCTCTTTCTCCCTCCCTTCTCTTTGCAATTATTGTCAACACCTCGGAGGGAGGTAATGGATCGACGACTCACCTTTAAAAAAAGGGAACAGAGCGAGTAAGATGAGTGTTGTGTGTTATGGGGTGAAGGAGAGCAGACTTGAGCACCTGGTTAAATGCCATTAGATAAACACATAAAGCCTCATAAATCACGCGTACTGGAAAACAAGGTTGTTACACTGCCATCACACACACACACACTTCCTCTCTCCACATCATGCCGTAGATGAATCCATATATGGCCTCGGGGAGATCTGCAGCCCTTGTCCCAGACTTACATACACAAAGACAGAGAAAGGAGGAAGGAAGGAAAGCAAAGGATGTGTGAAAGCATGTAAGGCAGCCGTCACCTCTCATCTCCTGTTTGTGTACGTCGACAGCAAGAGCCCTTTCACTGCCTTCTCTTCCTCTCTTCCTTTACTAACCATCTTCACTGTCTGACAGAGGGTCGAGAGAGGAGCAGAAAGTAGAGCTAATCAGAGCGGGAGAGGAGGAAGAGGAGGGAGCGAAGAGGGGATGAAGGCAGTGTGTGGGTGGTGAACATCTTCATGGACGTGTGTTTACTCTAGTGTGCAACACATGTATTTGAAGTCTCTGATGGTGTAGGTGGTGTTTTGTGTTCTTGCTGTGAGGGTCAAACGCTCGCAAGTGAGTGTGTGTGTGTGTGTGTGTGTGTGTGTGTGTGTGTGTGTGTGTGTGTGTGTGTGTGTGTGTGTGTGTGTGTGTGTGTGTGTGTGGGTGTGTGTGTGTGTGTCCATATTGTGCCGTGGCAACCATCACTTACCTGGACATTTGGGAGATTCCTGTGAAAATGCAGCGTTTGTTGTAAAATACATAATCGTGAAGAATGTATTTATATTTTTCTGAGCAGCTGTGCTATTGACTACATCACATCTTATATTGTTTTAATGGTTGAAATAAAATTGTCATTTTCAATCATTATCATTAGTACACCTGAATTTCCAACCCTTGGTTTAGAATTGGACTACAACTTCTTAGACTACCTAACTACCGATTATTGTTATGGTTAATTGCCCAAGGTGATTTTTTGTCTGAAGAATCAGAAAAAAAAAAGTATTTAATAATCGAAAAAAGCTGTAAATCCCTCCAGTGGATCAGCTGGAAGTAGGTTGAAGTTTTAAATTATTATGAATCAGTTATCACTGACCACTTTTGAAAAAAAATGTCTTATGTTTTCTGTTCTCCATCTTACATTTCATCATTTACATATGAAAAAGCATAATTTTCCTGAAAAGGCATTTTCTAGTTTTACATTAAAGGAAATCCTTATCCACTTATTGACTGGATTGAATAAGAAGTGAATTAAACCCGGGCGGACTCTTTAATCTAATACGATTAACAAGGCATTTCTAATCCACAAACAACCGACTTTACAGCTTAATAAAACCTCTTCAGGCCTGCAGCGTTCAAGACATGCTGTTACTGCGCCGCTGTTCTCGAACGCACTGACAACACATTGTTAGCTAAAAGTCACCATCATAGCCAGTACCTAAATGCTGCCTCCTTTTCTGTAAAATGGCCTCAGATCTGTGATAATGACATTAAATGTCTTATGTGTCCCATCAACTCTGGCCCGCGGTCACTGTAATCCCGTCACATCTACACAAAACCCAGAGTGCTGGTGTTTTTATGAGCCGGGCCAGTGTGCGGAGTAAAGCCTGTGCAGCACTGCGGCTACCAGGCAATGAGTGTAATGACGGTGTTTTATCTAATAAGATCAGCAGCGCTCCGTCTAATCCTCCAGCCACCTCCTCCGCTGGCAGAGAAACAACATTAGCATTTTTATGGCACAGCTATGCTACACACATGTCATGATGATTGCTGATACGGTATCAGCTTATATGGCTCTCGTTAAGGCGTCGGGCCACAATAACACTCTCCCTGGATGGAAATATAAGCAATTGATGTATGCTGCGTGTCTTAACGTGGGGAAATAAATTCTCAGCACAGTCTCTCTGTAATTCTCTGCGATAGAGTCAGCAAGCAGCTCTCAAAGAGGACAACAGCCCGGTGATAAGAGTATATCAGGAAATACAAGAACTCACACCAGCAGGAGGGTGGGAGGGAAAACCTGACAACTGGCATCGATTAGTATGACATCAGCAGACCGAATCGTAGATGCAAATTAGTCTGGGGGTCATGTCCCATTTCCAAGGGGCCTATCGGTATAGACCAAAACACCTCTGGACAATTGGGTAGTCTTACAACAAATTAGGGCAACAGAATGTGATGTTGGGATAAGTGATGGAAAACAGACTTCAGCGTTCAGAGATGAGCTGCGATGCCATAGTATCAACACGTCTGTTGACGGTTTTGCCGTCAGAATTTGAAGATAAAAAGGTATTTTTCCTTTGCCTGCGAACCAAAGGAGTCTGTGAGCTCATCTTTCAGTCGTTCTGGCAGGTTCTCGATTTGGTCTGGTGATGTCAGGCAACGCCACGGCGGCTTGAACAGTAAGTTCAACATCAGTCGCTGCCATTTGGTTGTTTTATGTGTCAATGCTGCTCCTCTTAATGATCTTCATCTCACACATGCAACACATTAGAAAAAAAAACAGTCAATTGATCTGACACGTCTCAGACCTCTGAACTCTGTTCAAGCCTATCTCACTATATTCAATAGTTATTTATTGAATGTTGAAGTGACATTTTTTTATGACAAATATGAAAAAAGATACACATTTATAAAACATGGGAGTTTGATCAACAAAAGGAACAAGCCATTAAACAAAGCAAGTCAGACCATCTCTTTTGAGTGTTTATATATGCACAGAAGGCTAATCTCTGAGTTTATTTGTAGGGCTAAAAGTCTATAAGTGAGTAATTCCACAGTTCCCGTCATAAGAATCTAAGTGAAAAACCTTAAATGCAGAATTGGTGTTTTCTCCACGTTTTCTATAACTCATTCAGATTCATAGTGAAATCACAAACCGTGAACCTGACACGACAATGCGCTGGCTTTGTCATGACAAAGTGCATTTGAACGTCAGCCCTTTGGATGAGTCTTTTTCAGATTGCTGCTTTTAATACACATGTGCTCACTTCGAAGACATATGTCTTTGTGAACCTTCCTGGTGTCAATGTGTGAATCTGTGTGAATGCAAACACCACTTATGCTCCATCAATCTCTGCGAAACACGTTGTGATTTGATTAAGCAGAATGACTTCAGCCACAACATGTATTCATTAGAGGTGATGCAGTTTCATGGAGAGCTGCAGACAAATGCTGGACTTTTAGTATTCAGCGAGTGTGTTGAGTGCATAGAGATGGATGGTTGCATCTTTTCACAACAACTTCTTGGAGGAATGGCTGTTTAATCTGTTGATTAATCTACAGTTATGCTTTAACGTTCTGGCAGGTGCATTCATTTTACATCACTTTACAACAAAGTCTCACTTTCCAGACAGACTTTTATAACAAAGAATTGATAAAGTCAGCTGATTCAAGATTCAATCTGTGTTGCATTTTATGTCTCCTATCTTAATGAAGCTACTGCTGATATGTGCACCGCTCAGGGAGTCATAATTTAGAAAGAGTGCAGCGGAGCAGCTTTAGACCCCAGATGAGTCAATAAAACAGATTGTGAAATTAAGACCGCCCTTGTTGTGCATGAATTCTGGTTCTGACTGAATCCCATTAGTCAATTTTATCAACCATTCTGGAAAGTAATCAAAAAGTCCTGCGAGCTGGAAACAAAAAAAAACAGGCAGTTTTAGTGTTTACTAGTCTTGGGCGGGTTTAAACATTTTCAAACCGGTCTACTACTAAGCCAAAGACCGGACCGAACCGGTTATACCATCTATTAACCCGATCCTTTCCCACTGGGCGTCACACTTGCCATAGCAGACCTTCCCGAGTGATAGATTAGTTTCAAAACGTCGATGTAAACAAACAGTTTAGTACGGCGCTCACATCTCCCCCCTCCCACGTCGACTGAAAAGTGATCTCCGTCATGCCGGCATCGGCTCGCTCCGCAGCACACAGGCTGCAATTTGCGCACCGGCCGACTGGTACACTCGCCGATCCGTTTATAAATAAACACAATACAATTTGAATCACTTGTCATTATTGCTGCTTATTACTAATGCAATACAAGTTGGATTTGGTGCTGTGACGCCGTCGGCACATGTCGCTGATGTAAATTCTTATTTAATTTTCCAGAACGTGTCATGACAAAAGCTGGTTCAACCGGACAACATGAAGGTTTGGTTATTTTGTAAACGCTGGTATGCTTTAAGAAGCGAGGAGACTGTTGGGAGACGGAAGCAAACCACCGCCTCCAGTTTTAAAGGCTCACATTTTGCAGGCCTGACATTCCCCACCAACGAAACCATCATTATTCAACCACATTCCTGCCCACAAAGAGTTGAAACAAAAAATGATGTTCTTTCAGGTAAAGACACAGTCCAAGTAAGGTATTTAGAGGCCAATCCTATTCAAAGGAACCCTGACAACTAGTTAGCACAAACAGAAAAGAACTTCAAGGCATAGAAAACAACAACTGTGATCCACAGAGGGCTCAAACCTTCAGCATTTCAGCTATTGATACTAGACAGACATTTTCTGTGAAGATATGCAACCAGAATTCTGTTGTATTTTAATTAAAATTAATTATTTGTCATAAATCGGGTTGTACTTTCCCGATACCATTTTTCCCTCCCAATACCGATTTGGATACTCGTGCTGTGGGTATCGGCCGATACCGAGTACCGATCCATCCACTGTGAAGTACTGCCAAACCGTCGACATGATGCGCTAACATTAGCTGGAGCCGATCCCAGCTGTCATTGGGCGAAGGCAGGGTACACCCTGGACAGGACGCCAGTCTATCACAGGGCCGACATGTAGAGACAAACAACCATTCACACTCACATTCACACCTACGGGCAATTTAGAGTCATCAATGAACCTATCCCCATCCTGCATGTCTTTGGACTGTGGGAGGAAGCCGGAGAACCCGGAGAGAACCCACGCTTACACGGGGAGAACATGCAAACCCCACACAGAAGGAACCCGAACCCAACGCAGGAATCGAACCCAGGATAATGAATCAAGTGAGAAGAAGGGGCCTTTTCTAATAGACTTCTTTTTACAATGCAGGCTTAAGGTACTTGAGCTTTGGCATCACTTTTCAGAACCAGCACCATAAAGAAAATACAAATATATACTGTGGTCATTTTTATATTATCGCAGATTTTTTTTGTAGATAATAATAATAATAATGCCACATAATTGTGCCTCTGCAGAGCCGCATCTCTTCTTTAGGCCCATCCAGCCGGCACCATGGACAGGCTGCTAGTCCCAACCCATTAGTCAGACAGGGGTGAGCTTGCCTTGTCGATCAGTGGTGGGCCCCTTCACAATGGGCTGTAAGGTTGTTCTAATGGGGTCAGCCGGCTCTGGCCTCATTCCACAGTCCGACAATTATTTCTAGACAGCGCCACGGACTCGTCAGTCCAAACAGCCAGGCTATTTCTGCCCACACGGCCATGCACCATGCATAAGGGATTACTACTGAGACTACATCAGGATCAACAAACACACAGAGACACACATCAGAGACTTATACAAACACAAGCACACAGAGTCATTATCATTACGGACACACACACACACACACACACACACACAGCTCAGCAAAAAAAGCATTACGCCAGAACTGAACAATGTGATAGGAGCACATTTATGTCGATATTTGTTTGATGTTTCTTTGTGTGCCTGTGCACTGATGACATCCAGAGCGATGATAAGATCTTTAACCTCTCCTGTAATGGCAATCATGATGGCAGTGAAGTAGAGATGAGAGGTGGAGACGAAAGAGGGATGGTAATGATACTTATGGCTGGCACTGGAGAGGTCAAGATGAGAGCATGAGAGGAGGGAAAGATGAAGAGATGGGGCTGAGAGGAGGTAACTGACGGGTCAGGGTGAGACAGGGAGGAGAGGGGAGGAGATGTTTAAGGGGTAAATGTGAGGTGGAGGACACTGAGAGAGAGTGAAGGATAGAGGGAGGGATGAAGGCTGAGATCATTGAAGGAAGGGGTGGAGGAGAACAGATGAGGAGGGAAAACAAGGCGAGGAGGCAAGTGGTTGGATGCCCAGAGGTCAGCCGAGATGGAAGACTGACACGTGGGAAGAGGAAGGCTGGAGGAAAATAGCTGTGGGACGGATGGAGTTTGTTAGGGCAGAGGTGGAGGACAGGATGGACGGCTGACAGGGAAAGATGGAGCTGAGGGAGGTGAAGAGGGGGGGGGGGGGGGGGGTGTTGGGAGGAATTGTAAGGAGAGGAGAAAGCAAGACAGGTAGCAGGAAGCCAACTTGGGGAAAAAAAGGAAAGTGGAGATTGAAAGAGGACATCGGCAACGTTAAAGGGACGTAAAGAAGGAAGGATGTAGAGGTGCAGGGATGCATTATATGAGGGAGGGATAGACTGCGGATAAACAGGGCCAGTATGCCTCATTAAAGTTGGATCACGGGCTAAGCTGGAAAGGTAATTGTCTGCTCTGGTATGGCATGGACTGGTCCGGCACTCTGACTTATTACCCCCTAGCTGCTGGGCCTCTCTGCTACAGCCGGCTGCACTGAACAGATGCTGGAGGATTAGCTGCTGATTGTGGGTCCTGCCTTAACTGCGGTCTTACTTAAAACGAGGATGAAAGCTCTGTGAACCTTCCTGTTGTCTCACTGGTTCACGGCCATAACAAAAGCTGCCTGGATTGTGGGTTTGACTGTCAGGACCCATCAGATCACAGTAAGACCAATGAAAAGCAACTGAAGCACAGCGGTGCACCGCTACAAACTTTACTTCAAAACACACAACATTAAAAAGTTTAGTTGAAAGAAACCTGAGAACAGAGGCTCCGAGGGCCCCGCTCTCAAACAACAGTCTTTTTTTGTCGTAATGGGTATTATTTGTATCACTTTGTATCACATTTCACACACCAATTTATTTGCTGAGATCTGAAGAAATCAAACATTTTCAGCTATTCTGTCTAGTTAGAGCTCTGTTCAGGTTGAATGTGGAACAGGATGCAACAAATCCACAATCACAGCTCATACACGCCCATGTAGACCTTCGGAGAGGTCTAATCAGGCACAGCAAGGGACACACATGCTGTTAGATAGGAGGCAGCAGGGATCTGACCACATTAAAGATGGGATTGCTGCGATCTGTGTTTGCAGAAAAGTGAACAAAGCAGGAATAAATGTCCAGGCTGACAGCTTCACTCACAAACCATTAACATCAGGAGGTTCTGTTGAGGTGGATGAGAGGCAAAGTGCTGCTTGCATTAGCACAGTGATAATGTAAGGGGATAGATTAGTCTCCCTGGCATCAATAAGGTAATGGCTTTAAGGAGAGTATGAGCATTACAATAGTCTTGAACTATGCGTCTGATCTGTGCTGGGTTTCTGTGTCTAAACAGACATTTTCAGAAGAAGTTTCTCACACAGGTTAAATTTCCAGTAGGGCCACAGCCAACTATTATTTACAATTATTTAATATGGATTATTTTCATGAATAATCCATTGGTTGTTCGGTGAAATTTAAGAATAATTGGCAATTAATTGAATAGTTGACAACTAATTGTGATTAATAAATTAACTGTTGCAGCTCTAATACATTTCAATTTAGGTGACATTTGATCAAAACTTATTTGGGGTGCGGTTAGGCTCCAGAGAACCAGCTAAAACCTGTTTTACATGTTGTTCACTTCCCACCTCACAGAAACGCCTCATACAAGGTCTCAGTGGACCAGAGGCCAACTTTAATGAGGCATTCATACTTATGTTTGTGGTTTGGAAAACTGGCCTTTTTCAGCTTTAAAATCCCTCCAACAATGTTATAGGTGGTAATATAATGATAGCAGGCAGTTTTAAGGTAAAACTCTGAAGTATGTGACCCTGGCCCCTCCCAACCAAAAGTGTCTTTGTTCACTAATGTTAGAAATCAGTCAGGTTTTCTCTTCCATTTTTCTTGCCTGCAGATTCCATTGAAGCAGAATGCCAATAAATCCTTGGGTTTCGTGAAAGGCGCTATATAAATTAATGCTATTATTATTATTATTATTATTATTATTAAATGCATCTCTGAAAGCTGCTTGTGCTCCACTCTGCTTGTAATGTGGATGGGGAATTACCTCCAGGTAAATGATGTGTCTCATTGATAGGAAACCAACCATTTATTTATAAGCAAATTGTGCTAAGATTTGATGTAAACCAACTTCCTGTCAATTGATCCCTGAGGGTAGATTGAGAAATGTCAGAGAAGAAGATTGTTTGAATTTAGAGTTAAAGTAGCTCTAAAAGACTGTAAAAAGTATCTCCAACAGACCCACAATTTTAAAAAAGCAATTAGATAAGAGAGATCACTCAAGATTACTTCAACCGTTGAGGCTAATATGAGGAAAAATGTAGAAACAACTGAGGCAGGATTTTCACTCTCATGCCAAACCCATTGCTAACAGCTCACCCTAAATCTTTGCAAAGCGCCGGCGGAATCCTGTGACCTTCAGAGGAGGAGCTGAGGAAGAAGGAAAGTGATTTCATGATCAATACATGAGCCAGCTCTCGTTTCTAATGGACAGGCGGGTTGCAGCACACAGCAACACATCTCACTCATCCAGAACTCTGTATTGAAAAGATAATGAGCAAATGCAAACAGGAAACAAACACAGACCACGAACTGTGCTCCTAAAACTCCAGGCAAAGATGACAAAACAACAAGCTCCAAGAGTCGAGATGGATTTTTTGTTTGGTTTTTTTTGCCATCAATGTGATTGCTGATGGTCGATGAGCTGTTACACGGCCGATCGGGATTTTTTTATTGCTTTGTTTTGTAATAGCTGTTATACAAGGCCCAACACCAATTTTTGAACCATAATAATTTCAACCGTACTAAAGTCAGTATAAAGAACCAAAATCTTATTATTAATATTTGAATTTGTTATGCAGTTATTTGCATAAAAGTGGTTGTAATGGTTGTAGACAATGCAGGTAAACTTCTAGTGTCAAGGCAACATTAAAACACTGATGCATTTGTGAAGTTTTGCTGATTTTCTTGTTTGCATACTTATTAGGTAAGATAACTCTAAGCTATTCTATTTTTCACCCCGTCCATCCCTAAACACACATACAGTCATATTGCTGAATGCACAGCCGCCATCACCAAGAGACAACTTTGCATTCTGTGGATGCCGCATGCCATGACTGAGAGCTTCGTACTGTGTAATCTAAATTCACCGTGCCTTTAAACACAACAGCTTGGCTCCAAAACCACTTCCAACAGTCGCACACACACACAACCAGAGGCTTGTACCTGCAGCCGGGCCTCTTGACAGATGATTTAAACTATAAAAGTGGGTATTAAAATATTCAGTAATGTGTATAGAAATGTGAATCATGAATGATTAAAGACAACATTATGAAACCTCTCCAGCCTCGTCCTCAGCGGAGCTATAAAGGCACACTTTCATGCAAATATAGCCTTTCATTTTCCCATAGTAGTGAAAGTATAGACATTCACAACATCACTTCAGATGATGTGATTTATGACGTTTGTTCAGGTGTGAGTGACTAAATGAGCCTAAAACACCATTTAAACAGTCCAAACCCTCTCCTTTGAAACAATATAATGACAGTTAATATAAGAGGGGATTCATATGTTTAATGGATGCTTTCATCTGGAACACCCCGCGCTTCCTTGAGTGCATACATTTTATAACGCCCTCCAGAGGGAATTGAACCAGCGGCAGTGTAAATCTCTTACTGAGCTCCAACACGGAGAACAAAGGCTTCAATTTCACCTGTGCGATAAATATTCACTGCTGTCCAATGAAGCCCACTTAGATCGAAGATGTTAGCTGTTCAGAAAGTGAGAAAACGGCTTGTTTGAATCTTTATGATGCATTTTCAATCTTTAAAGGGCTGTTTTTTAAGCCTAAAATGGAGGAGAATGTTTTCAAGCTGTAGATTTAATCCTTCAGTTTATTCTGGCCTATAAATGTTAATGTCTACCAAACATGGAGAGTAGGGATGAGACAATACAGGATTTTATCAAGGATCGGCATAAAAAAAACCCACTCACAAAAAGTGGATCGTGGTGAATTTCCATTTTCGAGATTATCATGAATACTTTCACCAGTGACACTATTATGTGGAGAAGTGAATAATAAAGAAAAGAAAAAAAATACATTAAGTATCAGCTAATAATGAAAAAGGCATTTTTTATCGTAATATTTAAGATCATTAAAGATTGTTTGTTTTTCCACTTTTTACACAAGATATGTGTCGTTCCTTAGCTAAATTAAGGGAAAGTGATTCCAGGTTTTTTGGTGCAATTTTATGAGTTTAAAGAACATTTTGATGATTATCTGGAAAATATCATGAATCAAATTGATTTATAATTGTAAAATTAAATTTTCATATAAAATCATCCCCGACGGAGACATAATTTGAATGAGAAACAGAACATTTTCACACTAGCACTTGTATAAATGAGTGAAAATGACAAAAAAAAAAAAAAGTTCGTAACTTCTTTTCTCTTTTAATTCCATCATGAATTGAAAATGTTTTTCTTGTCAGGCTGAACATGGAGCTCAGTGAAGCACCATTTTATAGATTGAACTTTTAACCAATTAATCAAAAACACAACCAAACAATTAACTGATAATGGTAACAATTTACAACCTCATCATCGGTGTAAATTAAAAAAACTTTGCTTTCAGACTAAACAAAGACATTTAAAGGCTATATCTTTCTTACAATTTACTAACAAACCATCCGATCAAAAACACAACCAATTCATGGATTAATGTGAAGGCTTATCATTGATGGGAGTCCTCCTAAGCTCACATTTTTCAGCAGGCATTACACACACATGACCAGAGCGACAGAATATCCAAAGCAAGCCAGCTTCCTGAAACAGATTAACTGTAATAAATGTGGATGGAAGCTCCAGTGCAGAGGAGGTCATGTCAGTCACCAGGGAGACGACAGCGACGCTGCAATGAGCAAATCCACAATACCATCTGCCATCAGGACTTCATAGCAGAGTGGTTGAATAAGCTTCCATCAGAGGCCGGAAGTAAAGAAATCCACCCTGAATAACATGTGCTCTTACTCTGGAAAAGCAGTTTGTGTACCAGCATGATGAGAAGTCTTTTAAAGCGCTCTCACTGAGGATTTACACATTTAGTAGCCATCCTTTTCTGGCAGATTTTGGACATTCATTCTTTATCTGCAGGCGGCTGCAGTGTTAAGTCTAAGTCAATGTTATTGTCAAGTCTACCATACATTCAGGAATCCTGAATGTATGGTAATCCTCTACACATCCTGAATCAGGATGTGTAGAGGATCAGATATCCGTCCCTCACAGACCACGGTATCAGTACACACAATTCAATTGACATTCAACCAAAAAATGGTTTAGAAATATGAGGATAAAAACGCTTAAGAAACTATATATTTACCTGTTAAGCTAGGGGGAATATCACAAGGCACAGAAACAATATAGATTTGCCCGTAATACACCACGGACAATGCTAGTAATTCAATTTGTTTCCAGATTGGATGAACAAACATCTTCTCCAACACAAAGACCTAATATGTTTACTTGTTTCCCTGCGTATATCAGCTTCCTGCATCCTTTAGATTATCCCACAGACATGTTTCTGAACTTGTCTACCTCCTGTCTATGATAAATTAGGACAATGCACCCATCTACTGTACAAACCTGAGGGTCTCCAATAACATGACGGGCAGGATCGGTGCTCAGTGTTAATAGCATGGCTCAACTCCACACGTTTCACGGCCTGGGAAACTCAGTGATGCTCTTAGAGGACCAAATATTGAAAAGAATTTAATGCAAATATATGTTGTGTGCCTGCTGCTGTCTGACCGAAGCTGACCACCAATAAGCCATCATAAATGGGATCCACACTGTCTAAACACACAGGCCTTTCAGATAGAAGAACTGCTGTTCATGTCCAGTGTGAACCAAGTACTTACCAAGTAAGTTTTGGTTCAATTTCATGATCATTTTAAGCCAAACCAAGATGTTTTTAAACCAATTCGTTTGTGTAGCATTTTCACACAACTTAATCTAAAGAATTATAAGACGATGTCAGATAATTCTTGAAAATATAGACATTTTGAAGGGGATATTAAAAAATATCTCTCTGCATTTCCACCTTTCCTTTTTTTGCCTCTTCCCCACACATCTCTCTCTCTCTCTTCGGATTCCTCCTCCCTCTTTGCCTCTTCTCCCTTTCATCTCTCCCTCTCCCTCCTCCTCACTCACCTTCCTTTATTCCTAAAACCATCTTTCATCTCTCTCCTTCTTTCTCTCCACCTCCCTTCTATCTATCATCACTGTCAGCGTGTGACAAATTAGCTCTCATCTCACCATTACCATTTAATGACCCGACCTTACATGGAGACACTCACCCATGAAGCTCATTACATCAAACATGACATTCAGCTCACAGTGTGTGTGTGTGTGTGTGTGTGTGTGTGTGTGTGTGTGTGTGTGTGTGTGTGTGTGTGTGTGCAACATTGTCTTCTTGGTGGTTTGTATACATACACACACACACACACACACACACACACACACACAGAGGTCCATCTTGAAATTATATTTCTGCATCAGAGGTAATTTTATAATTGGTTTTCGTAGTTGACCAACTGTGCCTCTCTCTCACTCTCTCTGTCACACACACACACACACACACACACACACACACACACACACACACAGACAAACTGCTATAAGGCTGAAGCTTTGTTTATACTTGTGCATGGCCCTGTGAGCCTCCACAGATGGCGCCCGAGCTACGAGCACGCAAAAGGCGTTTATGCTCAGTGTCATTTGTAGCATTCTTCTCTGAAATGCCAAAGGGCGTACGAACACAATATTCTGCAGAAGCAAGAAGTCAACAAGTGGAACAAGCAACCTCAACCATCTCCACCTCAACAATGCCCAGGAGGAATCGTAATCAAGTATAAACTCACTTTTTCTTCGATGAGATCGTATTAAATGCATTACAATGCAACAAATGTTCACTATCCTTCAAACAATTTGATTTGGCAAAATAGTTACAAAAACTCAGAGGTGCACGACCAAGCACCGTGATCACTTATGGACCTTCATGCTTGACTCACAATGCCACGATGATGTAATTTCCTGTTGCAAGCCCCGGCTTCACTAGTGGAAACATAAACCACAATCACTCACTATCACATCCCATTTTGTAGTGCTGTCTGAATGTGTATGATAATTATTAGACACTTTTACCCACAATGCATCAGGAAAAATGTGGACAAGGATGGTCACTGACCAAGCACTATATAGCACTATGTACCATCATGCATTGCATGCATGGCAGCCGGATGACATGAGAGAGATTGAGAGAAATCAGTTGTTGAGTTGTAGCACACACACACACACACACACATTCAAACATATAGTGTCTATTTTTACCCCGCTCCCGCTCCAGCAGCCTGTCCCACTGTTCACACTAAGCTGAGCCACGTAATTGGCTGCGATCTAGCCTCTCTCACTGTGTCTCTTTGTCTTTAATTCTGCTCTTCTCTCCTCCCCAGCCTTCCAAATCCCTTCATCCTATAGTTTTCGGTAACCTCGGCGAGTTGTGCGTTCAGAGCTAAAAAAGCAAGCTCCCATTGTCTGTCTCATCGGGAGGCCTGAACTGAAGCAGAGCTGAATCACAGGCTGTGTTTACACTGAGGCAAAAGACAGAGGGATGTGTGAGGGGGGAGACGAGAGTCAAGAGGAAGAGAGGTGAATAAGGGTTGTTTGGAGAAAAGACAAAGAGAAGGAGACAGACAGAAACAGAGAGGAACATGTCTCAGGGTGTATTTTTAGGCTGCTATCAGGTGTGTTACTTAACACCTGCTCGGGTTTGTTAGAGAGGAGAGATGAAGGAGAAGAAGTGGAGGAAGGAGATGAAGGAGAGGAAGTGGAGGAAGGAGATGAAGGAGAGGAAGTGGAGGAAGTCTGATGTTGGGGTTCAATTGTATTTTATTAAAATAAAGCCATTATGAAACCTGCTTATTGAATGCACATCCTTTTGAAAGCCGTGGAATCTACTAGGTTAAGCTTTAAACAGTGTGGGTAACATCATGAAATCATATTTAAGAACAAAAAGTAGTATTATGTAGTATTATGAGAAGTGCAATTGAGATATTTTTGCTGTCAGGAAGGCCATTCCACAGCCACTTAATACATAAAAAAATGTAAGAACTGCTTGCATAAACAAAGTGAGATGTTGTTATTAAAGGATCATAATTAACATTCATAATAATTAACCACTTAAATGATAGTAAGAATTTTGGCTTATGAATGCTATCAGTTAAAATACATATTCACATATTTTCCTTTCTTTTATCCTCCTTTCAAGCTGTCACTTGAAGGAGGATAGCTGGTCTACCTTAAAGGTCAGCCCACCTTAAGTGAGCCTGATTTGTGGTTGTTGCAAGCTTCAGGCTAACCCCCTTCACTTCAATCAGCAGGCAACAAGACCCCGGAGCTTGGTTTGGGTCTAGAGGGGTTGTTACATGTATTCACTGCATATACATCTGTTAATGCCATACACAGGGATTCAGGTTTTTGATTTTTTTAATAGCAGAGGGGGGCCAGAGGTGCTATTTCACACAACAAATATTTACTAACTAAATTCATAATTTGATGACATGATTCCTCCTCTGCTGAACACGTTCCTGGAGGAATTTTGTGGTTTCATGAAATGTTGCACATTTTGGAAAAAAAACACACACAAAAAAAAACAAAAAAACATTTGACCTGTTAACAAAAATTGTTCCAGAAATAGACACATTAGACTGACTTGGACTTTTGTGTCACAGGGGAATCTCTGATATGAGCACAAGGTAAGAGGGAGAAGAAGGCAGCAGGAGAAAAGCATGAACACGAGTGCAGAGGAGAAGAGAACAACGCTGGTTTACTCGACTATATGTTCCTGTGTGCATCTGTGAGTGTGTTTGATGGACACAACCAAACACACACACACACACACCTGGCCTTGGAGGCTCTGTGGGACTCAGGAGGAGCAGCAGCAGAGCCATAAAACCCGGGGACAGGGCTGCACCGGGAGCTAAATGAAACGCACATCATCAGGGACACACTACACTAATTGAATTGAAAGTTTCTTTCAGGGGCGCTAACGAACAGATATTGTCGTTGTCAATTATGACTGTTTTTCTAATGAATAAATCCATTATCTAGTGTACGAAATGCCACTTCACTTCTTGCTTAGTTTGATCTTGTTCGAGTGCGTTGGGAAGGAACACAACACACACACACACACACACAACACTGTGTTGTTCTGTTCTGTTCTTTTGAATCAGCGAGCTGTCAGATATGACCTTCAACTTGCAAAAGAGAGGGAGACAGAGTGTGAGAGTCGTGTAACAAAGAGAAAAGAGGAAGAAGGTTGGAGAGGGGAAAGGACAGAGGGATTAAAGAGAGAGCTGGAAAGAGTGGGACAGTGGTGTGGAAACGGAAAGGCAGAGTGAGACGTGATGAGTATTAGATCACTGTCCTGCTGAGATTAGCATGCTGACATCCATATTGGATTTACACTGGAGTTGTGCTTGTCACACTGTCGGTTCTCAGGGGGTCTGCACCACGCCGGCTCACATTCAATTTAAACTTGACACGTTTTGCCATTTTCTCATTAATCCCTCTGCTGTCAGATCACATGTGAAGACTCACTCCAGTGGCAGGAGGCGGAGAAGAAACCAAACCCTCGTTACACTTCACATTTATCTGCTCTGAGCTTTTAATTCAATTCAGGGTGGATCTGTGCTGTCCTGAGAGAGAAACTGGTTCATCGTTTGTGCTTTAGTGACTTTCATTGTGATGGAGGGATGAAGAAGAAACATATATTTGTAAAAATATATCCCTTTCATCTGGGTTGGTTGCAGGACCTACAAATCAATTATTTCTTTCAATTGTTGTACCCTTGCAAATTCATTTTAACAATACTTTGACAATAAGTTATTACAATTTGGAAATGCCAGATTATTTGAGGAAAATGTAATATTGTTTAAGGTTTAAGTGAACAACTTGCATGTATATAACTTATGTGAATTTGCACTACAACCATAACATCAATAAAATATTAACCCGAGTCATCTGTGTGCCACAACAAACAGAGACATCTGCATCAAATGTCAAATCACTCGGCTTTTACCTTCCTTCAAAAGTGGTCCTTGACCACCTCAACAAATAATGAAAAACCTCCTGAAATCTTCAAAACTTTACACAAAAAAGGTTCTAGACTTTGGACACTTCAAGGCAATCATTTTATACAACAAAAATACAAAGGAACTGCAATGCCTTATTTGGGCACAAAATGTAGGTCACATGTCTGTGGATTATTTAGATAAGTCTTTATCACAAAAATAACATGGAGACAAAACATGAGGAGGAGTGGTGAAGATGAGGAGGAATAAATTAACACTTCATCACAGTATTTGAGGCCTGTATGTGTGGGAGTATCGGAATATTTTAACACTAATGGCAAACGGATCAGATCAGAGGCTTTGAATCCGGCAATGGAACCACGAGGGATGCACTGATACCAATACTAGTGTTGGGTCTGAGGTCCGATACTGTACTCATGTATTCATACTCGTACTCAAAAAACTACTCTGATACAACCTGACACCACTGCAGCAACGTGACGTTAACCTCTCACCATTGAACCTAATAAGCCGCCCAGCTGCAACAATAACCTGATGAACAAACATGCTAAATCATCATTTATCAGCAGCTTCAGTACGCCTGCTGCCTGAGTGCAAAAACAGAAAACGTCTCATGCAATGTCTCCAAAGAATGCAGCGGTGGAAAGGAAATGAAATTGTGCTGATAAGAAGGACCTCCTGGGTACCAAAGAATGAAGTACAGATAATCGCCGTAGCATTTCATTTAAATGTAATGTCTTGAGTAGAAAGCAGTAGACCTGCAGTGCACCTGCAAAACATCTGCTCCCAGAGCCAATCAGAGAATCTCTGGAAAGAAAGAAGATGAAAGAATGCAGGCGAGGAAAGTGAGCTGGCTGGTTGAATGGACAGATGGATGGAGAAACAGATGGGTGAATAGACGGAAGGATTGGGGGTATAGCTCTATGCTGAGGGATTAAGCCACAGATTAATTCTTGAACCAGACAGGATGCAGAATTTCCACGGGAATGTAAATCACACATTGTGATCAAGATATTTGTGGCGACCTCTTACTTGCTTATCTGTAGGGCCGTTGTTTGTTAGATATCAAGCATGTATGGGTAACTAGTACTCTGAATGCCTGCTCTCCTAAACAAACACACTACATTTCCTTTCAAATTGCACATACATAAAAAGAAACATCCCTGCTTGACAGCCACAGATCAAAACACAACCTAATTTGCAGAAAAGGAAAATAACTGTTTTCAAGCAAAGAAGGAAATGAGAAATACATTTGTTATGCTGTGTTATTCTTTTAGCTGGCAAGAATGTTTAAGAACAGAGATGCTTAATCATAGATATCCTGGATGGTGGCCATGGTGCCAGCTGAATTACCAGACTTTGTATCTGCCAATCATATATAACACCTGTAATTATGTAAGGTCTGACAAACACAGTGAACCCCCAATTTGACACAGCAGACCTGAGTTTGACTTGTGATCTACTGTTGAAATCAAATCAAATTCCTCACATCCTCCACGTTCCTGATTCAGACGTAGAATCGACTTCAACCTTAGAAAAGTGATTGAAACAGATGCAGTACTGAAATGACTATCCAGGTCAATGCATTTACAGATGTTTGTTTTAGTTGTTTGTCAAGTGATTATACAATGTATCCATTAAATATACCAACATTTTCCAGGTCTTTTCCTTTAAATATCCTTCCTGATTTTGCTATGCCAAGTGTTTGTTATTAATCCCATTTAGAACTTGTTCTGGATTGGACGTTTCAGACTTGTGTTTGGGGGAATTTCATCAACAACAGGAGGGTCTTCCTGTGTATGTCTGAGAAGGGAAACTACATCAGCCAACAGATGTGTCACAGGGAGAAGAAGGAGGTGGGAAACACATCTGTGTAGCTGATGGTCATGCTGAGAGTAAGTGTGGAGGTGGGATGTGTTCTCTCTCCCTCTCTGCTAATGGGATGTGCAAGTGCATTGTAATTCTCTCCATATGATAACAGTCGCCACAAAACAATGCATTACTCCATTCGCACTAACACATTTCCCTCTGTTATCACAATCAATTACTGCGTGGCTTCTCACCTGCCTGACTAACTGTTCTTACTGCCTAATCACAAACAATCATTTACCGCCTTCCGCCAAATTGTGCTTCCTCAGAACATAACAAAGCAAAGCAGATTAACGTGTCTCGCTACTGGGTTTTGTTTGGTTATTGTAATACATATTTTATTCATATTATCAATTAAAAACAGAGCAACCAAAAGCTGATACCACTTTTCATGGTATCAGACATTTTGTACAGTAGTTATTAAAACAATTATCCATGAATCCAAATATGTTTAATGAACCAAACAAAGACATTTGTTGACTGATATGATATGAATAATGAGCAGCTACACTAAACAGCACAGGTTTGTACTCTTACTGTCAAAAACCCTTTGCCTGTTTTTTGTTCTTAAAATAGATTACATTAGATCGAACACATCTATGGACTGAAACGTCAATACCATTTTTACATATTTAAAAAAAATTAACTCCAGATATTTTCTTCTCAATAAACCCTTCCTCTCGAGGGATGTCAACTGTAAAACAGTGACTCTGAAGGGGGTAGGGGTTCAATGTCATGCTCAAGGACACCTCGGCAGGCAGGATGTTTACCAACATGTGGATTTAAATTTGCACTTAATACCTAATGTCCTGAAACCTCATGTTTCATGTTCTGCACTGAATCCATGTGATGGAATTGAGAGTTTTTTCTTTGTGTCTTTCTCTCTCGGTCCAGCATCGATGCACCTTGACACTGATACTATGGAGTCGGAGCTAGGTAGATTAGGTTTTTCAAATGAAAAGAAATATGGTCTTACTGTATCTGTGCTGCATGAAAAAAAAAAGAAAAAGATCAAATTTATAAATAGAGCCTCAGTTCATACCCTTCATCCAGACTTGCCACTGGTTGTCAAACATCCAATATGCATATGTTCTGAATCTGCCCATAATTTTATACTCCAGGCAACGAGTCTCTAGGAGCTCTCCAGGGTCCTAAGTCAGGCCTCAGCACTGAGATCAGTAATAATGTTCAAACCTAGTCCTTGGCCCTGAATGGCAATTTGTTGTTGGCTAGGTTAACTAGGTGAGAGCTGTCCATGGTGCTTACAACATATAGGAGCTCACTAAGCACCCAAACTATGTTGGAGCTCTCCATGGTCAAACAATCCACGGCTCACTGTGACACTGACCAGGCTGGAGATTTCCGTGGTTCTGAAACCACAACAGCTCTCTCCATTTACTGAAACCATGACTGTCTTGTTATTGAGGTCACTCTCTGTTGCACTGCTCCTTTGACCCTGATGAGCTCTCCAGGGTCCTGAATCCAAATCACTTGTTTGAATCTATCCATGAACGATAAGACATTGTGATCCTTAGACACTTCTAAAACACACTGTGGAACTCTAGGGCGAGGGCTCTCTCCACTGTGGTGAATATTTTCAAACATCATCAGTGAGGCCACTTTCTATTACACTATTCCTGGAAATTAAAGGACCTGAAAGGAGCTATCCTTGGTCCTGAAACAAGTTCACATGTTTCATACATAATCTAGAAGCCGCTAGGCTGGAACTGTCCATGGTGCTATAATCATGTCAGAGTTCACTGTGGCAATAGCTCGCTATCACTCCATTTCCATGACTCAAATGTCGAAGCAACTCAAATGTATTGGAGCTCTCCCTGGTCCTGAAACCACATCAGTTCTCTCTATTGACTGAAACCTTGGTGGATCTTGCTACTGGGGTCACTCTCTGTTACACTGCTACTGAGACCGCCTCTGAGGAACTCTCCATGGTGCTGAATCCCACTCAAGTTCTCTGTTCATGAACTCCAAAAAATCTTGTCCAGATGTGGATTGAGATAGGTTTAAGCTCTCTCACTGTGCAGCTCTCACTGGTTCGCCTCTGTTACCAAACTATACCTTAGTGGTTTCAAAGGGATTTTCTGCTGCACAATGAATTACCAAGTTAGATCATTCTCAGAGCAGATTTTCACTCCTTTCCGTCTAAAAGTAGAAGTTAAAATCTGCAAATATCGTGTCATTTATGCAGATTTACCCTCCTCTTCCCATTCTTTCCTGAGTCTCCGGCTTCTTCTACTCCCTTCTCCCATCTTTCCTTATCTCACACTCTCCTTTGCCACCATTGTCATCTCCTCGTCTCTGCCCTTGTCTTTTTCTGTGTCCCTTCTTTCATACTCTGCCCCCCTCCCCTATACCCCATCTCCTTCAACCCTTTCTCTTGTCCTCTACTGTCCTCACTTCCATCTTTTCTCACCTCACCCTTTCCCATACGCTATGATCCTTACCACTTTCCTCTCCTTCTCCCAAATCTCCTCTCCTCCCCTGTTGTGTTCTCATCTCCTAGCCTCCTGCATAATAGATGTGGCTGTAACGCCAGTCAACTGGAGCGGCATGATGAGGCAGCTTTAGAAACAGAGAATGAGATATGTGTGTGTGTGTGTGTGTGTGTGTGTGTGTGTGTGTGTGTGTGTGTGTGTGTGTGTGTGTGTGAGAGAGAGAGGGGGGGGGGGGGGCTCCCCCAAAATGGGTTCTATTACAGCGATCCCACCCACACACGCGCGCGAACGGATGAATTCATACATGCGCGCGCACAACCCCAACGCACACCCGCACACATACAGATATGCTCGTACACATTCCCATACAGGCACGGCGGGGCTGCCATTCCGGCAAAACGCATCGCAGCACAGAAGTGAGACGGCAAAAATAACAATTAGTCTTCCACCGTTTGAACCAGCAGAGAGACGACTGTCAACAGATTTGGCAGAGCTTTAAATGAATTGTACCCTGAGAGAATGGCAGAGTCCACTAACAGTGCCAGCACAGGCGCAAAAAAAAAAAAAAAAAAAAAAAAGACAGAGAGCAAAGGCACGGAGCGGGGTTAAGGCTGAGCCTAATCAGATTACAGCGATGATTCATTTCCTGGGCACTAAGAATACAACTATTGTTGGCAGTGCGATGAGCCTGGCATCCCCGTGGCAAGGGAAAAAAAATCAACTGCATAGCAGAGCTCGGTCCCACCGAGCATCCTCCGCCATCTCACACACACCCTGCATTATTAACAGCCGATCAATCAGCCTTACCTTCATCGATCTCCACCTTCTCTCCTCTCACCTTGCCTCTTTTCTCTAGAATCCCTTCTTCTTCCTCTCCCCTTCCGTCCACTAATGGATGAGTTAAATCACAATGAGAAGCCCCGGGAGGATTTCAAAAAGGCGATCGGGCTCGGCTGCTTATCCCAACTCCCGTTCTCCTCTCCTGCGCGACTCCTTTCCCATCCACACACGTACAGGGAGAGAGGGAGAGAGAGAGGCTCGGTAGTTTTCTGGGGCTGAATAAACGGGACTGTGTGTGCGCGTGGGACCGGACAGCAGCAGAGGCAGCGGAATTAGCGGAAAAGACGTGCACGCAGTCTGGCAGAAGGGAAAGGGCGGCGAGCCGGGAATCCAGGTGCCGGTTGTCTCACCGCGCAAACCCACGAGAAGCACTCCCGTTCACATAGATCCACAACGGAGACGGTGGGATGGCTGAGGCTCATATCAAGTCCCAGTAAAAACCCGTGCATTTGTGCTTCAAAACCAAAGCAGGAAACGACACCCACCAACAGTGAGGGGGGTCCTTGGGTGCATATAACATTTAAGTTATCCAAGCATCCGTCTGGGGCTACGGACGGGTGGTCTGGTCCAGAAAATCATGCAATTCTCCCTCCAGGTACAGCCTTTTTAAGTAAGAAAACTACTTCAATCCCCAAAAATATTCCAGGGATGCGCGCGGCTTCCACCCGTCAGCGCGTGCTGGAAGCTGCTGTCTCTTTCTTCACCAAACCAAGAAAGATATTTTTGCAATCCGTGTCCGGTAGCCTTCCAGCTGGACCGGGCGGTGTCCGGCTCCGTCTTCCGTGATCAATTATGAATCACACAACTGACAACCGACTCTGGTAATCCACCGAGGAGCTCCAAAAACACATTATTTAGGCAAACATCGCAGTTTTGAGGGAAATCAAAGCATCGTTAACATGTGTCCGTGGAGGCGTGCAGACCCGCAGCAGGTTGTGCATACCGAAAGTCGAATATGTGATGAGGAGGAAAAAAAACTTCACCACACCGATGGAGACCGGTAATCCGCGCCAAATGTCCTCCTTTGTCCGCTTATTTCCTCCGCTCCATCCCTCGGTGTCGGATCCGGTCTCTCAGTGACAGAAGGTGAAAGTTTGATTCCAGCCGCAGATTTCCGCGCGTGACTTCACGCCGGTTGGAGGCGGCTGTAGGTGCACGAGGATGACTGACTGGCGGGAGTGGGAGGGAATTGTGTGCAGCGTGCACGAGAAGATGCGCGAGGGGTTCGAAGACACACCCATACAGCCTGCCTCTATGGATGGATGGATGGATGGATGGACAGACGGACAGACAGACAGACAGACATACAGACAGACAGACAGATAGATAGATAGATAGATAGATAGATAGATAGATAGATAGATAGATAGATAGATAGATAGATAGATAGATAGATAGATAGATAGATAGATAGATGGATAGAGGAAAAGCTCTGTTCATCCTCAGGACACTTCAAGGTGCAAAAAGCATTTGGGAGTTGGTGTTCTGAAATGTAGTTAATCACAGCCTGTAACTTATTTATAAAGCATTAGCGAGTCATTTATTAACCATTAATTAAGCCATTAGTAACCGTTAGAAGGGTAGGTTGACTAGAAAGTGTGTGAACAGAATTTAGGTGCTTTTTGAGGAGTAAAGTTTAAAAGAGTGCCACCACGTCTGAGCTGTGAAGAGTGATGAAGTCTGTTCTCAGTGTAGCGGAACATCTTCCTGATCTCACTTCAAATGAAATATGGGCTTATGTGAATCCGTGCATTCAGTCGATAAAAGTAACTGTAAACACAATGGCTGCTCTATTAAATGATAATCCATACTTGCTATGGAAATGTTAAGCCCTTATTCACCAGACACATCAAGACAAGCAGCACTCCAGATACATCACATTTCATAGGATTGATTAGTTGTTGTTTGTTTTCACTGCACAGTTTGAAGGAGGAATCACTCTCTTTATTACATACAATGCAATCCTATGTGTAATTTCATTCACTTCTACATTCAGTCAGTATCATCTATACATCAAAAGTAAATCAGTCGTCCCTTTTAATTTGGAAATAAATAACTGGAGACGACACAATGTGGGATTTGTGTCACAATGAAGGACTAACTGGGCAACTTCAATAGAACCAGACAGGAAAAGAGAATTTAAAATGTGTCATGTTTGTGGTGGTTGTTATAAGAATACAAGTAAGTATGGATGGAAGACGACTAGTATGAGGAGGGTAAAGGAGGAAAGAGTTTAGGTGGCATGAGGGGTGGCTGCTGTTGCCGGTGCGGCCCTGAATTAGAATTAGCCGCGTCGGGGGAGCGTTTTACGTGGACTGAATGTTGAATATTGTAATGCTGTGTAAGTGGAGACGTGCTTTGCATCTCTCAGTGAAACGGCATTACAGTAAACCTGAAGGAGCCCGAGCAGACATGACGATGGGAGACAAATGAATGGCTATGATGGAGGAGTTGTGACTTGGTTGTAAACGGAATAGTGCAGGACAATGGAGAGCCCTCTACCACATGCATGCTGTACAAACACACACACACACACACACACACACACACACACACTTTAATCTCTGACCTACATGTACACATTCAAATTACAACAAATGCATAGATTAGACGTGATAGATTGATGGATTGATGTAGTGGATTGTAAATATGAGGAAATGTCCCCTCACAAAGATACCACCAACACATACACACACACACACACACACACACACAGTTTAATCCTTGTATGGGCAAATATTTGCCGCTGATGATTTGGTATTGAACTGTATTCAACCTTCTCAAATCACACACCACTAAGACCCAGGAGGATTTCATTTAATAAACCAAAGCAGAAGCTGATTTTGCTGATAAAATGAACAAGACAGAAATGACCCACTGGGGTGTTGGAATGAAAGCATCTATAATCTTATGTCATAAAAAAGAAAAGAAAAATACTGATCTGGGGACAATTTCTTAAAGCGGGATATCTTGCATGCTCCATAAGAATGCAGCGTTTTTGAATGGCAACATACAGTATGTATCAGAATACAGTGCTGCTTGTCCGGTCCAGTGTGTACTGCTGGGATGGGATGTACTGTTACATGTTGGCCTTATCCAACCTGATTGGCTCAGCAATTTATCAACCAAACAACCAAAAGTAGCATCTCACCATTTAAATAAAACTTCAGAACTGGGTGACATTCAGAGGTCAGGCCATGAATTTAAAGAGTCAATTTTCACTGCAAAATTATACCCAGAAGTGGAGGACTATCTTAAAATGTAACACAAATAATAAATTTGATTCCACTGTATTCCTTTTTCCCTATTCAGGACCCAACAACCATTCAACTGTAATCACATAAGTTATTGAGGACAGTACTTTCTACAAAGTTCTGCACTTAACCATTTTTTAGTTTGGGTAACAAGCAATAAAGTAACTTCTGTTTCATCAGTCATCCTGGAATCCGCACAGATGTCATCTGTATCTACACTGTTTCCTTCTTTATTAAAAGCCTCTCAGATATAAGCCTCAACACAAGCAGACGTTTCTTCCTCATCTAACAAAAACAGTGTTTTATAAACCAGTTGTAGCTGTTTGATGCACTTTTTAGAGATCTGTAGAAACCGCATTACAGCAGTCCAGCCTAGCCAAGTTTGTCTCAGTTCATTCGCGATGATGATTGCCGACAATGATGAACGCACAACACATATGGCTAACATATTAGCAAGTATTTGCTGATTTACATGCCAAACTGAGTGAGAGCAACATTAGCTTTCAAAAGCTAGCTTGATGTCCCACTTCCTCCACTAGCTAGTCATGTCCTTTGTCTAAGTCTACTGTACAACCAAGTCTAGAAAGCATTGATGCATGATTTTCTATTTTGGGGTGTAACAAAGACTTAAGCCTCTAGGGGTCACTAGACTTGTTTAGACTTGTAGTTCCATCATCAAGCTTCTATCACTTTACTAATGTAGTCAATCATGTTAACTGCAAGTTGGTGTTGATTTCTTTCCTGGGTTGATGATTTGGTCTACAAAGAGTTGTTGCATTGGCATGACATCACAGACGTCCTAACCTCAGATTCCTGTGGTTAGTCATAGGTTTAAGTAGCAACACATTCACTCCAACGCATCATTTCCTAAACAATGGGCCAGGAGTCTCTTTTCTGCCAAGATCCTACATGACAACAAAACAATATCCCATTTAGTCTGGCTGACAGAGCGAGAGTGATCGTATTCAGTTTGAGCCCTGGGCTTAAACAGCTGTTTTATTCAAGTATCTGGGTTCATGAAAACCTCACTAGGATTCAAGCAACCCATGAATTATGGGGAAAAAAATGATCTATCATGTGTGTACTGGAAATCACAGAGCAGTGATGTGGTTCGGCTGTAAAACATAATGAACCTGCATTCAGGCTGCGTGATACAAGCAGGCTGGGAAGACAAATGGGATATAAAACGTATTGTAGAGTTTCAAACAGCAATGTCTTTCAATCAAGCGCCCAGGTTGGTATGCACTGTGCATGTTTTGTCTCATTGGACTTGTGACCTTTGTATCCTGTCATCTCCTTTCAGTTGCCTATCTCTCTTCAGTAAACTATCTAACGAAGCAGAAATGCCTTAAAGACGGCCAGTAAATGTACATGGCCTCCTAAATTACTCTGAAACAACATCTGATGTTTTCTGACAGGATAATTCTAATTTTGCATTAAGCCACCAGCTACGATGTGCTGTCATGCTCCTGGTTCCCTGCAGGGACTGACATTGGGCACACAGCAGTGGGTTTGTGACTGCAAAGCCACGAGTTTGAATCTATGTTTGGCCTAGATAACCTGAGTGCTAAGAATGAATGAAGGATTGTTTCTCCTTCAAGAAATAATCGATGTAAAGTCCACCGTTATTCCATATTATTGCCATTTTACCCTCAAATGTCCTGTTTCTCTCCTCTTTTGACATCCACATCAACACCATAAAAGTTCTACACATATGCAAAAGAAGAAAAGTTGTAGAAAGCCTTTAGCTGTGTCCCAATTCAGCGACCGCATCCTTCGGAGGCTGCATTTGAAGACCAAATGCATCACAGTGGCTGTGACGAGGCTCTCCCATCTCAAAGGCTCCTTCAAACGCAGCTGAGAAATGCCGCCCTCTTTACCCGGATTCGGAGGATCCAACTGATGGATCCTTCACGGCCAAAGCTATCCCAAGATTCATGTCTGTGAGCGGATTAGCATCAGGAGATGTGGCAGAATATGCTGTTGCATGAAATATTTCATGCACAGGCCCTGGCGGTGAAGCATGTCCTCCATTGTAATACAAAATGAAAGAATAAAATATATTTGGCTGTATTTTAATCACATGTTAGTTACCTCTATGCTCTTTGTTTTGTCAACCACAGCTGGTTGCTATGGGAGAGGCAAACATGATGCTAAGTGGAAATCTTCTGTAGAGCAACCTCTGATTTCTGAGAATGTTTGGTTTGGCCTTCATGGTCTTCACGGTCATGGCCCACGTAGACCAAACTTTTGTGCCCCCAGAAGAAGCTGCTAGAAGTCTGATTAATTGCCTCAAGTGACAGTCGGGGCAGGTTTGAAAATGAAAAGGAAATGATCTTACCAGACCCCGATAGCCTGCTGCTCGTCCGTGCTGCAGGCTAGAGGCTCCAGGCTACGTTAGCCGCTACTAGCATAACACAGCTGAATCTCAAGGAAGAACCTCAATATCAAGGAAGAAGCATGCATTGAATAGTATAAAAGCATAATAATAATCATTGAATGAATTGTCATGCTCATTGGGTCTGAAAATTCAAATCACGTGCTAGTGTGTTCAATTAAAATGAATAAAACATCATGGGTTGGAAGTGCAAGATTAATTTAATCTCAGATAAAAAAAGATTTGAATAACCAAAAAAGGCAACAGAAATGTTGCATTATGTAGAATTAATTTATCAACATATCACTTTATCTAAATTAGACTTTGGAACTTTTTGCACAAATCCCAAATAACCTATTTAAGCAGCGGCATAACACATTGTTTATTAATGATCCACAATGCATTTCACTTGCATTAGCACTGTCTCTTATATAACATTTCTTACAGATAATAAGTAATTAACATTCAATAGATGCTTATACTTATAATTCAGGTAAGTTGAATGTTTTATGAGTGCTGATGCATTAGTGAGTATCATACATTCCTGTAAGCAAGGTCACACACTCTGACAGCATCATAATTGCTTATGGCTCCACCAAGTGATATTGTTCATATTTAACACTGATGTGACTCGCTTTAAAGCTAAACTAACTAGATTACTGCAAACACATTATCACCAGATAGTAATCGGTACACTTCTTTGAATGACTCAAATGCCAAAAGTCAGCGTCAATGACAAATCATAATCAAATAAAAAAAAATGTTTGGCTTTTACAGCATTGCATGATATGTAGAAAGGCTTGCCTTGAGTGTTGTCCACCTGGCAGCTGCAGCAGAATGTCGTGCAAAAGATGGTGAACACACACTGTCAGCACAAAGTTTTGTAATGACTCAGCAAGAACCCAAGGGTTGAAGCCAAAAGCATGACATACTCCAGACCAGGCAGGTAAAACAAAAGTGTACTTGATGTCAAAAACAAGCAAAAGTGAAAACCAGGCAGGCAGCAGAGATAAAGTAAACCTGTCAACTATAGAGCAGGGGCCAGATGTATAAACAGTGGGTGTGCAAACAAAAAGCAGTAAATGATTTCAGGATACTGGCTTCATCATGTGGTTTCCCTGGTTGTTTGGTCTACATGACAGAACATCTGCAGACATAAACAACGCCAGAGAAAGGCAACCACTAGAATTTTAATCTGCATCATGTGGCTCCTCCAACTTCTCTGACAAATTCAAATGAACTCTGGCAGAAAAAGTCAAATCAGTGAATATACTTTTCATGTATCTGCTCGCAGGATGGAGGATGCCGTTTGAAAGCACCTGTATTTAGAATCCCTGTGTCATAAACTCTCTCTCAGCCTGTAAAAAAAGATGGATTTACAGTATTTTGGAATACAAGTTTTCAATTTCAGAGATGTAGGCACCCAGGGGAACAATTTTGAGCCCACTTGACTTGATTTAGCACTCATGAAAACCTCAATCTACCCCAACCACCATATGAATAATGGAAACACTAACTGCTACAGCTGTAACACTGTAACCTCATCCATTTTGTATCACATGCATTGCTCAATCCTGTTCTCTTTTTCCATTAATTCTCCCTGTATTTGTTTCTTGCTTGCTTTCACTCATTCCTCCCTCCTTTCTTAACCCTTTCTCTCTTAATATGTTCTTTCATTCTCAACCATTCATTCACTTCCCAGCCCTCCTCACAATTTAGATTCCTCTTTTCACACCTCCGTTTTCCCTTTATCTGCAAAATAAAACATTGTATTTCCAACTGTACACCCAACCCACCCACTCTGCTCTACTACTGCAACTCCTTCACTACATGGGAGCCACCGCCCAACAATATCATCTTTGTTTGTTGTCCTGGATCTTCAGTAGCCTCTGTCACAGTAGACATTTTCACTTGTCACACTAGGAGAGGCTCTGATCATACTATTCAGATGATCCAGTGGGAGCAACGGGATCTTTCTCAAAGTAAAGGAAGGATCCTTCAATGGCCGAATATCAATGAATCTGCATCATCCAATCGCACCAGGACTTTTCCAATGTTATGGATCATTCAAGTCCTACTGGGATTTTTTTCCTGCAATCCTCCATGTATTTCGTCCACACTCCTAACACACTCTCAATCATATGCACACAACGCAAAAGGAAAACATGCAAGTAAACTGTCATTGTTTAATGTTGGATAAAAGCGTCGGCTAAATGAACTTAATGTGAAATAATGCTTCCAGTGCTGCTTGTGGCAGACGAAAGGAAATGATGCTTGCAGCAACACTGTTTTTAAATGAGAGTGTAAATGGACTGCACCAATAGGGTGATTTTCTAACAACAGCGCTTTACAATGTTATTCGCCCATGCACAAACAAAATCACACCGACACTCACCTTCCCATCAGGGACAACCTGGGGTTCATTATCTTGCTAAAAAAAACCTTTGATATGTTGACAAGAGGAGCCAAACCACCTACAATGAATGGACAACCCACAGCGCCAACACAGGCTCACAGTTCATAAAGTAGACAAGACAGTTAACATTTCTACTGGTTTTGTGTTGAGCGACAGCATCGGCATGACGAAAACATCACGCTTGGGCTTAAAAGAACTACGTAGGCTACAGTTAGCTTGAGGAAAATGCTTCACTTCAATACAACACTGAAGGCAACATGTCTCATGGTTAAAAGTCATTGGTTGTTGGACCCATCCACCTTACCAGCCATCTACCATACCCTTCTCAATAGTTAGTACTATGCCACTTGATCCACATGAATGGACTCTCCATTGACATTGTTTTCATGCTGAGTGACATTAAAAATCACACGAAACCAACAGATAGCATTTTGTGACCATAGTTTTCTCTCATTCTTGCCTCTCTGTCTTCACACAGCTTATAATCACGTTTGGCCTCAACGTCTCCTCTTGTCCTTGTCCGTGTGTCTTCCTTGTTCACATCAATCCTCCGTCTTCCCTCTCTAATCCCTCCCTCACCCTCGCTCTCCTTTCCTTTTCCTCCCAAACTGTTCTCTCTCCTCCCCTTTCATCCACTCTCGCCTCCTGACCTGCTGCAGAAGGAGCCAGGGAGCAGAGAAGAGAGGAAGAAGAAGCACCGATCAATTTCCAAAGTTTCCCAACCTCCTCTATCCACAAAGCCAGATGATAAGAGAAGTATTACAGAGGAGGATGATGGGTAATTATGCTGGTATGGAGATATGCTTCGCTAATCTGGACTCTGGCTCGCGCTTAATTTCTCATTCCTTCAGTGTTTCTCTGACTTAAGTCTCTCTCTCTCTTTCTCTCTCTTTCTCTCTCTCTCTCTCTCTCTCTCTCTCTCTCACTTATTTTATGTACCAAACATACTTATTTTAACCACCAAGTTGACCTGCCTGTTTTACTGGCATTAAACCCGCCGGATGCTTGAATGCCTGCAAAGTCATATACTTGTAAGGATCGTTGTTTCCCCAGTGCCTCCTCCATCCATCTAGCCATCTAGCTATGTTGCTGTTCCACCACTTTGCTGATGGATCAAAGCAGATGTGGTCCTGCTGGGAGGGCGCTCTCTCTCTCTCATGCTCCCTCTCTCCTGTATCATAATGACAGGGGACAGCTGGCCAGTGAAATGACATGTTTCTGTGTGAATGTATGTTTACTCAGTTTCTAAGTGAAATTTGACACAAGACTGCAGAATTCAGGGCTCTGGTGAGAGACATTCTTTAATGCATTTCTGTCGTAGGGACTGATGTTAGTTTTAGACCCAAATAATGCATCAGTTCATCCAGTCCAACTTTTCACTACATGTTTGTGGAAAGTTAGCTTCTACTGGCTAGTCCTCATTCTCCAAAGGAGACTTTTGGAGAACTTCTTCAAAGGAAGTTTATGTTTTGGTCATGAATTTGTCACGATGGCTGTGTGCCTTGTTTTTTCCAGAATGGCGACTTCCAACACATCACGCGGTTTGCAGAAAATATTAAAATGTTTCATGAATATATTTAATATAGCCTCGTATCTATTGCAGAAAAAGACAAATCCATGTGTTTAACATTTTCAAATTATTGGTTTGGTTTCAGCAACATAACCACTTGGGTAATGTTAGGAAAAAGATCATGTTTTGTGTTATAATAATAATAAAATGATGGAATACAATAAAATAACATGTAACTAGCATAAATAAATAACTTCCCCAAGCAGACTTTCTTATGTAACAAGTGTAGCAACAAATGTTTACTTTTGGTACAGGAAACAAACAGCTGTCTCCAGGGTGAAAGTCTCGTGTTTGACACATCCACTATAGTGGGTATATACCACCCACTGTTGATGGACTTTGTTGCTCGTTATGTTCATTATTATATGATGTAACTGACCAACAATAAAGGCCCTAGCCCTTATCCTACATGACGTGCTCTGTGCGTTGCTCGTTGTGTCACTTGTTCTGACCAAATGTAAAATCCAACGTATTCAATGTTTCTGTCTTTTGCATAAACGTACAGTGCCAACATTCTTTCTCCTCGGGACTGGGCTGATCTGATCCCAGCTTCATTCAAGGGCATTTTATTCAGTCATTCATTCAACGCATACAGAACAGACTGAGTGTGAATCTAGAATATGTACAGTATCAATATGCTCTGATCTCATTGCTCGCCACAAGCAAAATCAAACTCACAGCAGGAGTGGTGAACACTAATACGTACCTGCTCCCGAAGGAAGGCAGACGCTGAGCTTACAGCTGGATGTGTGGGTGTGTAGGTGTGTTCTTTTTTCTTTTTTTAAAAATGCTATATGAACAACAGCAGTGACAGCAGAAAGGAACGGCACACATCTCAGGCGAGCTGTGTGGCAGCAAAAGAGAGATTAGAGCAGTGATGGCTCAAGTACACTGCCATGGTTTAAAGGGAGCGTTGGATATACATCAGTGAGAGGAATATGTCATGTTAGTGTGGCAGTGAGTCAGACAGCCTTCACTGCATTTGTTGAAGCGACAATGTGTAACTTCTCGCTTTGCCATGGGACTCTTTTTAGAAAGTGAGGACATATCGGCGAGTCCTGAATATTTCCAAAGGGCTGTTAGAGGGTTGAGTTTAGGGGTAGGTTAGTTAAGTTAGGCTTAATGACGGCAGTTCAGCTGGTCGTCACTTTGTCAAATGAGGGCTGTGGAAAGTGAGGACATTTTGTGAGTTTTTCATTTTTCCAAAAACATATTTCCTATGTGAATAATTTTGTGTCTCACTGTGTGTGAGTGTGTCTGTGTATGTGTTTGTACGGTATGTGTCGGTATTTCTGTGTGTGAGGGAAGAGCTGCAGCAGTTAAAATGCTGACTGCAGCGAATTGTGTGTTCCCTCCCCAGACTCCAAACCCACATTTTCACTCTGGTCACTCTGCTACAGCAGCTGGTACACACAACCAAAATAGTTGGAGCTGCTATCCCGGCTGTCTGTGTTTTCATTATTCATCTGTGGAGCTCTGACTGAGCGAATTCTCCCAGCAGCCTCTTGCTTTGTATTCACACAGCTCCACACAATCACACCTCAGGGCTCAGAGCCGCCACAGTCCGAGCAGCCATCCAAGGGGCCTCTGCTGCTCCACTAGCCGCTCTATTGATCAGAACAGCTGATTTTCTACACATCTGCACTGAAATAAAAACTGCCTTTTCTTTCAGGGATGTTTGTAATGGAAACACACAATGTCTGGATCCTCTAAGATTATTCTGACCACTGATCTCACAAATACCCACACTTTAAGTAAGCATCTCAGAATACTACATGTGCTGTTTAACTGTTTAAACAGTGTGACACGTTCTCACTGCCAACGTGTCAAATACCAACGCTTGTTCAGTGACCCAACGCTGCATTTTGGTGCTCTAGGCATCCCTCTAGCATCAGTTCTGGATGTGTCAGCATTGTATCAGTGTCACCTGATACTCGTTCTATGCATAGTTTCTTTTCAAAATAAATGTCTGTGTTCACAGTAAAGTGACGGCAGCAGAGCGGCGTATTTCACGTACGAGGAGCAAACCATAATCTTACAGAAATATGAAGAAGTTAAACATATAATACAGGCAAAAAGCAACAATTTAATCTGCCAAATGCAGGAAGGCGACTGTGTGAATGTGTAAGTAGTATTAATATTATTATTAGTCGTATAATATGACTGCCCCATCATAAGAGCACTATTAGATCTGATTGATTAGATCAGTGTCTTAAGTGCTCTGATATCTCAGTTGTAGAGTTACCGCCCCATGTACCGAGGCTCCCTGCAGTGGTCCTGGGTTTGAATCCGCCCTGAGGTCCTCTTTTAAATCATGCCGTCCCTCTCTCTCGCCCCTTTAACTCCCACGCTGTCCTCCCGCAACAAAAAGTAAAAAAATAACTTTAAACAAATGAATGTTTTGCTGAGATGTATTTTTATGGCGTGGTGTTTGACAATATCAGCCTCATTCTTTCAGCTGTAATCCCGGCGGTGTAAAACGGACTTGGGAGCAAATAAAATACATATAAAAACATAATTCAAAGTGGTAAGTAGGCTGTACGCTGACACAGAAAAGTCATTCCCTCTGATGAGAATCTGTATCTCTCATATAAAACACCATCAGGGACAGAAAAAGGGTTTTGCCGGTTCTCCTAGAACTCTAGCTCTAGTTTTTTTTTTTTTTTTTTTTTATCCACGGACCAAGAGAGCTGATTGGTCAGTAGACGGTGTTTTTCTCCACATTAATCTCTTATCAATAACATAACCTGCTCCGGAGCAGGTTAGCTCTGCAGCGTAAGTTACCATGGTGATCTCATCATCAAGGATACAAAAAACAGCTGTGTGGCAGCAATAGTGGGTGACCACACTTATTTGGTCCTGAGCAAAGCAAGTTTTTGCAGCCTGGGGCGGCATTTTGTAAATATTTTCAAAAAACATTTTCACGTTGCTTTTGCAGTGCAAAGAACCTTACAATTTTACAGGAGGCCCCTGAACGCCTTGAGTTGAAAAAAAAAAAACACCTCAGGAAAAGCACCCGACGTCATCAACGTTTTTTCTCATCGTGGTGACTTCTGTTGGATACCAGAATCTCTATGACTCAGCCATCAGCCTCAGTCATCATGATCTGAACAGAAAATAGCAGCTGACTAATAAGTGCAGTAGGCTGACATCAGATTTTGGATAAGTTGTTTTCATTAATTTCAACTGAACTGTTAACTACAGGGTCGCGTACATTTCATAGTTTCTGTTAAGCTAATGTCAGCACTCATTCATTAGTTGCCTAGCAACTGTAAAAAGAGACGCAGCAAACTGCAAAATAAAAATAACTTTTTCTGATTGGCCAACAAAAAGGCAGTGAACATCGTGTATTCACCTGCAAAACACTGCTCTGGGTCTATGACAAGGACATTGTGAATTGGCTTGAGGAGGGACTGTGGAAGCTGCACGAAACACACTGATACACATCTACTTATGAAATGTAGCTACATGAAGAGCAAAGAGCACAGTTATATATCACATTATGATACAAGAGGACACAGACAGTCACAATGGTAGCCTTCCTAATCTCACCGACAATCAGACAAACACTGTGAAAGCAGGACTACACGTTTGGAAACCCAAACTGCTGCGAGGCATCGACACTACTGGCAAGGCCTTAGTCAGGATTATTTACATACCAAGTCAAAAAATGTCAGACCTTGTTGTATTGCATTGGGTTTAGGACTGTGTTGTCAAAACAAGTGATATTTTAAAAGGTGGTCATCTGTTTTAGTTGATGCTGTATTTTATGGGCCCATGTTGGAGGAGGAAGCCAACTATTTTATTCGTTTCCAGATTAAAGTGAAGTGATAGAATATTAATCTAATTAAATCATTGTCAAGTCTTTCGAACTACAGGTTACAAGTGCTGTCGGGGCACATTCATCAGAACTGAAGCTAGTGGGGGAAAATAGCTATCTTATATTTTAAGCATATTCAATTCTTCAATGCATGCTTAGCATCTCCTCCTGCACCTTTTCTGGGGCGTCTCATCTTCTCGTTTTCTCTTTGCCTGGCCCCACTCCTGTTCCCGTTAGAAACATTCATCTCATTTGTTTCAACCCGTCACTCATTTTCCTACATGTGATGAAAGATACCACTGCTAACTAATAGATCTAAATTGAATAGTAGTACAGATAAAGAAGAACAGATAGAATACATACCACAGGTCCGTCATGCTTGCTGCAGTGCTGCTGTTTAATTCCAAGCTGTGAGAGAACGCTGTGTTCCTACAGTGCTGATGTACTGCACCACAGAGGCCCACCTGTCGGGTAAAACCTGAGAGAGGATACGGAGGTTTCGCCCTTTCTGTACTCTCGTGGTGCAGACTTTACATTTTTGCAGATCATCTATTATCTTAAACTGATTTACACGCCGGCATATTCCACAGTCCTTTAAACGCTGTATACTTTGGCTTCCGTGATAAAGAAGGCACTAAGTTCAACTAGAGAAATGCTGTCTGAAAATGTGCCGTGCCGAAATCAAATACTCAATACTACGCTTGACAATACAATATATGATAGCTGTTAGGATTATGGTGTTAATAAGCGTTATTCCTCCATAAAACGTAATGCTAAGATGTTGGATGTTAGAGGGACTGTGGCAAACGCTGGAGATCGACAAACATGCATTTTTCATATTTTTAAACACTTGTAAACTCACTAATTTATCTTAAATAAAACATTGCAAAATTGATTTTCTGAACTAATACTATATTAGAAATATCTGTAACTACTTTATATAATCTTCCCAGTGAATTGCTCTTTGTAAAATGTACAACAGCAGTGACTCTGTTGTATCAGTGAAGTTTGCAGCAGTTCTCTCAGAGGAAACTTTCTGTTCCACAGTCTAAAAGTATGTCCCTGAATGCAAAGAAGTTCCCGAACATAGTCTGGGACATCTTGCCCACCGGCGGGAGACTTCACAACTCCTCGCCCATCTGCGTCATGTGGGGTATAAACACCATCTTCAAATATGGAGGCAGCATGTGCATATAAGGCTCAAATATGGAGGTGCCAGATGGAGAGACAAGAACCAGGAGTATAGAGGCTTATAGCTTGTAGCAAAGTATTAGGCAAGGACGATTTTCCCTTCTTGCACCTATTATAGTGGGACTTACTGGCAGAGAATGGATTAGCATCTCCAAATCTAAGAAGTCTTATTTACATTTTTTTTTAATGTTAAATCGATCAATTGAATGATCCAGTCAGCTGATGATGATGGGATGAATCCATCCATCCATTGTCTACTGCTTATCCTGTATTCTTGAGAGACAGACAGGTAACCAGTCTATCACAGGGCTGACATGTAGCGACAGACAGGTAACCAGTCTATCACAGGGCTGACATGTAGAGACAGACAGGTAACCAGTCTATCACAAGGCTGACATGTAGAGACAGACAGGTAACCAGTCTATCGCAGGGCCGACATGTAGAGACAGACAGGTAAACAGTCTATCACAGGGCTGACATGTAGAGACAGACAGGTAACCAGTCTATCACAGGGCTGACATGTAGCGACAGACAGGTAACCAGTCTATCACAGGGCTGACATGTAGAGACAGACAGGTAACCAGTCTATCACAAGGCTGACATGTAGAGACAGACAGGTAACCAGTCTATCGCAGGGCCGACATGTAGAGACAGACAGGTAAACAGTCTATCGCAGGGCCGACATGTAGAGACAGACAGGTAACCAGTCTATCACAGGGCTGACATGGAGACAGACAGGTAACCAGTCTATCACAGGGCTGACATGTAGAGACAGACAGGTAACCAGTCTATCACAGGGCTGACATGTAGAGACAGACAGGTAACCAGTCCATCACAGGCCTGACATGTAGAGACAGACAGGTAACCAGTCCGTCACAGGGCTGACATGTAGAGACAGACAGGTAACCAGTCCGTCACAGGGCTGACATGTAGAGACAGACAGGTAACCAGTCTATCATAGGGCTGACATGTAGAGACAGACAGGTAACCAGTATATCACAGGGCTGACATGTAGAGACAGACAGGTAACCAGTCCATCACAGGGCTGACATGTAGAGACAGACAGGTAACCAGTCTATCATATGGCTGACATGTAGAGACAGACAGGTAACCAGTCTATCACAGGGCTGACATGAAGAGACAGACAGGTAACCAGTCTATCACAGGGCTGACATGAAGAGACAGACAGGTAACCAGTGTTGTGGAAAAACTGAATCTGCCCAATAAAGATCAACAACCAGGATCTGCTCTTTCTCCGAGGTTTATTTCACTAAGTATTCTCATCTGCAGAGGAGGGACTGGTCACCCCTGCCTTCCGATGCAAAGGATCAGACTCCGCAGGAACGACCCTGAGTCCAACAACAGTCTCCCTTTTAAGGAGGAGGAACCAAAGGACGGATCATGTCCTATCTTACAAAGACAAGATGTACAGGCAAGGTCAAGATTTACAGAACACAGGCGTCATAGTCCTGAAATTATCTTATGTCAATGTGGCACTCATGTTCATATCATCTACAAACAGACATTCATTTTCGTCATAGCATAACAGTCAGATGAGGAGATGCGGATGGCGTCAGCCTGACAAATATTCTGATTATAAAGTACAAACATCCAAAATTCCCATTACACCAGTCTATCACAGGGCTGACATGTAGAGACAGACAGGTAACCAGTCTATCACAGGGCTGACATGAAGAGACAGACAGGTAACCAGTCTATCGCAGGGCTGACATGTAGAGACAGACAGGTAACCAGTCTATCACAAGGCTGACATGTAGAGACAGACAGATAACCAGTCTATCACAGGGCTGACATGAAGAGACAGACAGGTAACCAGTCTATCACAGGGCTGACATGTAGAGACAGACAGGTAACCAGTCTATCACAGGGCTGACATGTAGAGACAGACAGGTTACCAGTCTATCACAGGGCCGACATGTAGAGACAGACAACCATTCACACTGACAGGACTAGAGTCACAGTGACTCCAGGAAAAGAGTCAATGTTGTCAATACGGGACATGATCAGTGGTCTCCTGGTTGAAAGTTCGGTGTTTAGAGTCATCACTGAACCTATCCCCATCCTGCATGTCTTTGGACTGTGGGAGGAACACACCACCGCGCAGCCATGATAGGATGAATACTGAATTAATTTTGCATTCATGGGGGAGCAAACATTCATGCTCAGTGGGTTTCTAGGTGGTCCGGGGGTAGGCACATGTATCCAATGTGATGTAAAAACAAACCACCAACGACTAAAAGTTAATTCATCTCTAGGGGGGAAAAAATCATAATGCAGGCAGAAATTAATTGCTCTTCAAACACAACCGACAAAATATATTAGTAGCATATAAACACAATGTCTACCAGGAATATAAGCAAAAACTAAAAACAAGCAGTGACCATGAACTAAGAGAAGTAGGGCTGAAACACCACAGCTGATCAGTGGCAGGTGTCCTGACTGAGCGGCTGACTAGAGCTAGGGACATGGAAGGACTCGAGAACAGCAGGAAATGTTATAAAAACCTTAAATCAAGATCTGTTCTTTCACCATGATGCAGTTTGACTGCGTCTCCTTGACATTTTAGAGACTCTTAGCCTTGTGCTGCGCAACACAAAATTGCAGCGGTCCAGGAGAGACAAGTAAAGATAATAGTTTGTTATAGAAGATGATATATGAAGTCTTAAGTCTTTAGCACTTTAGAACTTGTTACGACGGGCTTGAAAGCTACAACACAAAGAAAGACGCACGACCGGGTTAGAGACCGCCTCCCTAAAGATGGCAGCCATGCTGGTGACATCCCAAGGTGCACATGAGAGTAGGCATGGGACGTTATGGAAATGATACAGTATGTCACCATTAGCATGGCCAAAGTGATTGCAATTCCTAAAATTATCCCAATAATCATCAAAATATGCCTAAAACTCTTATAATGGCACTAAAACATTCTGCAGTCACTTTCAATTGTGATTCACCGAGTGATGATGCACCTATGATGCACCTGGTCCATTATCATAAACTGAAGAGTCGATGCTGCACTCTCCATCAATAATAGCTCCAAAGAATCGCTCAGCCAGTAACATTTGTTCTAGCAGTCCTGTCTATGTGTTTTTCATAAGTATTGTCCTCTATACAGAGTGTATATTTTCCATTCTACTTGTATACAGTACATCCAACATAGAGGAATGAACACTCATTATCACATGTAAAGCCTTGATTACTTAAGTCCAGAATCGTTTTACCACTGGACAGAACCTCATGCCAACACAATTCAGACATCTAGGTCCATTTTTTTAGCTTAATTTGAATACTTGTATATCTCACACAGTTGAATGTTGAATTCTTCAGGATTGAGTCCTATTGATTCATAGTAAAAGGTGACCCAATTTCTCGTCCCATTGAAATTGAGTGAGGATAGTGCTGTCAGGAAGGGATAGGCTTAATAACTTATACACTGAGGAAACTGTCCCCCAGTCAGTAGTAGCTTCCAGTTGCATCAGTTTGCCCTCAAGGGCATTATAGAGCCTCGTCTGATTAAGATCAATTCTAGCTGCAAGTATTGTAATAAAAAGCAGAATCATTCAGGCCAAATTGCATTTTCAACTTGAGGAATGATATATCTCCGTCCCTTATAACCTGTCCAATCTGTGTGATATGTTGGTGTTTTACCACCTGCAGTTGACAGTGGATTCCTCCATATTGGCCACGATGGTAAAGAAACGCCATTGATAGACAATTGTCTGTCTAGCACCTTTTGCAATTTCACAAGAAATTGCAAGAGCTGATTGTCTATTTTAGCATTGCATCATGGTTGATACCATGACGTTATAGAGATTGGTTAATTATATTCAGAGATGAGCCTCTCCTCTAGCCACTCCATCTTTATATAGATAGTGGGAATCTTACACCATGTGCTAAATAGCTGAGGTTCACACGCTCTCACATCGTTTTGTTGTTCACAACGTAGCATTATCAGGGAAATGTTCTATCATCGTTAGTCTCCAGTACCTGCATGATTGTATCGTCACATTTTCAGAATTGGTCCTCGTCTTGGTAGAGAAGTACTGGTTCTCGTAAAAGCCCTATTCCTGACTGGATGTCTCCAAATGGACATGTGTCTCACGGTGGACAGTCCACTAACCGAAAGACTCACCACAGTCAACTCATCGAGCCGTCATCAGCTTCATTTGCAGCAAAAAAGCACAGCTATTCATTACTGGTCGGCCGAGCAATATCTCCTTCTATTTTTGAAGTTCCTGTGTGCATTCCATATTGTTCAGCTGAGTTTATGAATATGAATGTGGACCTATAGAGGAAACACTCGGTTCACTGCAAACACACTGTATAGGTCCAATGCAATATGCAACAACTCATATTCACTGATGCACATACAATCATCCATGCTACAGCTCGCTCACTCATACGTACACACACACACACACGCACACACGCATGCACACATGCACGCACACACACACACTGCTGGCAATGGGCAGACAGAGGGAGGCCACAGAATGTTAACTCAGTGTGCAATGAGATGCAGTAAAACTCTTAAGATAAACAACTGGAATCAGAAGTAAATTGCACTGCAGAGAGGCAGACTGAGGAATGGAAGAAGAATAAGAGGAGAGGCCTGGAGTGAAGAGGTGAAGAAGCATGTTTGTTTGAAATCTGACTTGATTAGATTGAAAGGATGAAAACAATGATATTCAAATGCCATATCATACGGAAGACTATTGATGAAAGCAGATTTAAGAGAGCACACAACAAATTCAAGTGCTGATCAGTCAATACTGCAAGTCAACATTTGAGAGCACACAGACTCATGAGAGCAGCATCAGATTTGAGCCTGAAGAGCTGAACAGATGATTGAAACAGCGAGAGGAAACGTGTGACTACACTTGAACCAGCGGTATGGATACTCACAGGCGTAATGATCAGTGCTGCTCGCGCTCATGTCTGCCTGTCTGATTCCACTCAACACAAACTCACACAGAGAGTGGTGCCTCTTCAATGTGACCTGGAAGTGAAAGGTCTTGCCAGACACTTCCCTCTACTTTCCAAATAAAAGTTGGGGAATTGATGAGGTTGTTTTACCTCCAGGTGGTGATACCGAGCACTACAGCAAAATGTGTTGACACAAAATGACCACACAATGACATTAAAACGGATGGTAAATTATATTTAATAATTACTAAGACAGTGGAACATTATTTTCAAAAGCTGACTTTTTTGCTTGCTTGGACTACCATTAGAAAAGAGGCAGCTTGCCAGTCAAATGGTTGGCAAGCATTTTCAAATGTTCTCAAGTGCTCAGAAGCAAGCAAAAAAAAAAAAAAAAAACAGCTGAAGAAAATTAATCATCTCTCAAATCTGTTGTCGTCAATATACATATTACTTACATTATGGAATCTTGGAGGACATCACACCACTCGGCATCACAGAGACCATTAGGTAAGAGAGAACTTAAGCACATTCCAAATAATGTTTCTAGTTGTTTAAAGACACATTTTCAGCAGATGTATGTGGTACCACCTACTTTTATTACTTTTAAATGTATCATGTTTGTAGCCGATAATCTTAACTACATTTTGTATCTCAATATTATGTTGATAATAGCAGGAGAAAAACAGTAGATTGTCCTCCCCTCCACACAGATCCCAAACAATGATATGAACAAGCAGCAGAAAAAAAAAGAAGCTTTTTGGAGGATGGGGACAGAAATTGTGCAACACGAGAACAAGGATGCTGATGTGTGTGTGCCCTATGAAGGAGCAGAGGACAACAGAGAGAGAGAGACAGAGGCAGTATCACCAGGGCCCAGGTTGTCTCTGTTGGCCTTCGGTAAAACAGAGTGGTGAAAAGGACAAAGACAGAGTTGGGCTTTGTTTAGTTTATCACACACACACACACCCATACCTAGTCTTAATACACACCGACACACACCTACTAAATACTACTGAGTATTCTCTGTTTGATCTAGGAACCTGAGATGTCAGTAAAGAAAGATCAGCGGTTGATTGAATGAAGAAACCAAACAGACAGGAAATCAATGTGACCGTCAGTAATCAGTCTGCTAACAACCAATGAGCGACTGAATCTATCCTTAGAGAATGACCATAACGATCATGTTACTGTGATGTGCTGCTGGTGTTTTAATTAAAGGCTGAGATCAGGACATGGATACGAGTCTCCTGTAAAAATCCTTCGTTTGACCAATCACCAAGCACTCACACAATTTACACATGCTCTTCCCTTTGCATTGGAGGTAGTTGAAAGTCATAAAGAGTTGCTATAGGGGCTCATGTTTTAATTTCCTTTTGTCCCCGGACGTTGTGTGTCTTGTGTCACTTCATCTTTTCATACCAACGCCAGCAGAAGCTCCTTCAAAATTTCTGCAGTGTTGAAACATGAGACATTAGAGTAATTCAGTCACGACACCGGTGAACCTGAAGTGTCTCGTCTGTCTCCGTCAGTCCTCCGGCTCACAGGAAATGAAATCTTTCACCTGTCACTCGTGTTACCTCCTGTCAGACTGTAAGAGGCAGCTCCCCAGGCCGATTGTGTACAATTGACCAGATGCATCCTTTAATCCCCGCTGAGGGACTCAACCAGACCTGTTCTATGGTAATTGTGTTCTTTAATCAACCAGTTTGCTTCCTGACTAAGAGCCAGATGGTGTGAAATAACACCTCTGGGGTCCTGCCTCAGAACAAGAACAATAATACGGTGATACTGCAGCGGTGAAGAGGGATGTCCTGCAGGTAGACACGGCAGCACCCAGGCAGCTTGTTGTGTTTGTTTTCACGGTTTGATTTCAGGGGATTTTAACTCTGTTTCATTTATAGACAAAGTAATTTATTTTATTTTCACCTGAAGGCAGTGATTGTTCTTACAGGCAATATATGCACTGAATATTATCACTAGTACAGTCAAACTCTATTACAGCCATGGTGGCATGGTGTGAATAAATCAATAGTATTTCTGCAATGCTGGCTCAGTATGAGAAATTTAATTTAGTTAAAAAATCCTGAATGCTCATCTAAATTTCAACCTTTTTGTTTGTTTGGAAGATAAATTATCAAAATATTAACAGACCAAATGTGATGTATCAGAATTGGGAAGTACAAATACTCTTAAATCTTAAATCATTTTACTTTTACTACATTACTACAACATTTTCAAACAAATATCTGTACTTACTGCTTCTCACATTTTAAAAACAAGCCTGCTAACTCTAGTTATAGTACATTTGAGGTGAATTATTGATTTTTTTGTTCTCATTAATACGCTGTTAGATTCAGTTAACCTTGCAAAAAAATGTTTTACTCTGCATGTAAAGCATCCTAAGCATTAGGAGTAGTGGGCTGCTATCAAATGCCTGGGGAGCAATTTGGGGGTTCAATGTCTTGCTCAAGGACATCTCCACATATGGACAGAAGGAGCCGGGAATCCAACTGCCAACCTGGTGGTTGAAGGATGACGTGCTCTACCCACAGACTCCCTACAGCATCATCAATAACATAATGACCATCATCATTACATGTTTTTCCAACACTTTTATTTTATTATTTAGTTATCATTGTAGGAATATGTATGTAATGGGACTTGGCACTACATCTGGCATTATGCAGGTCCATCAGAATGCCCCAAACGCAGGAGGCCTCCTCAAACCACCCACATGCAGTGCGGTAGCTGCTTGTTGTTGTTGAGCCTATGAACTCTCAAGGTTTAGCTTGATTTGAATGTAGTTTGATAAGGGAGTGGTCGCCGATAAAACAGTTAAAAGAAAAATAACTACCACAACAACTGGGGTAATAAGTCATGATGAAACAAGTTGTTAAAACAATTATCAAGGGAAAAACCCTCGGATATTGGAGAATTTAAGTCACTTTAAGGCTATAGTCAATAAAAAGGTTGACAAGTATACAACAAGGAACCCCACAGGTGTTTTGTTTCTACTGGCTATTACCCACGTCCATAGCCAGCAGCTCCTGAGCCACACAGCTCCATGGTGTACTCTTTTAGGAGCTCCACCTACCAAGAAAACCACTGCGAATCCACTAAACAAGACTGCCAACACGACTGATACTGTTCATCCTCACCCAAGAACTACGGACTAGGCAGACACTAGGTCACAAAAACGAGTTACTTAATGTTGCTCCAGCCTTCACCCAGCATCTGGAGCATCTGGCCTTTAGATACAAACCTTGGGTCTGCTCCTTCCTGACCACTGTCCAGTGGGCAAACAAGCAAATGCATGGCTGCCTCTGTATGTGGCTTCTCACCTACTGCATGCATGTTAAAACACCCTCTTTGCCACCTTAACTGAGACTTGACTGTTGGAGCTATCAGTCCTATTGCTCAGTCAAGTTAACTGTCCACAGTCAATTAGCCCTGGAGGCAGCTACACTATGGCCGAACTACACGCGAGAAATTATACAATCCAAAAACTGTTAAAAATGATAAATAATTAAAATAAATAAATAAAGCACAGCAACTGTCTGATCCTCTGTAAAGGGTGGCCTATTTCTTTCTAGCAGAACAATCAGCCCAGATAAGAACAGAAGTGTAACTTTGTGTGTTGTACTGATAGCGTAAAGAAATGAATTATTCCTAAGGATTCTGTCCTGCTGCCTTTGAAAGCAGCATCAGTAATCATTGAGTCAGCCACAGGTAGCGTGAAGCAGGAACATGAAACAATCCAAAAATAATTGGATTTCAGGGAATCATTTTCATATTCTAGTGACTTTCTTCTTTCATGGCCGTACAGACTTAGCCTTGATGCTAATACTGTCAGCTGCTGCATCATCATACGTTTGTGGAGACGAACGACTCATATCTCCGTAGAAGCTTTCCCTCCATTCAAAGTAGACGCATATGTCAACTTGAATATTCATTTTCAAAATTGGCCCCTTAACAGGCAAAGACATAAAACAAGAAAATGACATCATTGAGGAAATTCATCTTAACAATAAATTAAGAAGAAATCAATTAAATGATTATGCCAGATGGGTTGCTGTACTGATAACCAAAAATATTTACCTCACTATCAGAGACTGTTTTGTGTTGGTTCAGTTTTTATTTTATTATTTTTATTATTTTATTAGCCCTGTGGCTGTTGATGTTTAGCAAAGCGTTGTCACATGTTGGAATGGATTAATTAGAAAGATAAAAGCGCCATTCATGGGAAATTAGCGAGCATAAATGCCGGTTTTTAGCATCGTAATAAAGCAAGTAAGTTTGCCACTTTAAAACTAGCAAATTTGCCACTTTAAACTAGCAAATTTGCGTCGTACTCCTGTCTTTTAATCATCTGTAAAAGGAGAACTTCTTTTCTGTGTCACTTTTAGCTTAATTTACCCATTACAGGTTTGATATGTGTGTTTGCTTACTGATGAATATGATATATATATATGATATGATAACCTTCATGTTAAAAGGAACAAACATTGACCATAGGAGACAAGAAAAATAATTTGTCACAGGAATAAAAGTGTATCAAAAATAATGACCAGAACTGGATATAATTCATAGAAACATATGTTCTGCTTTAGCTTTATAACTACTATGGTCAGGGTTAGTAAAACATCATATTGTTGCTTGAAATAAGTAATAATATATATAGATTAATACATTTGTAAGAAAATTTAGGTGTGTGATTGACCCATATACACATCACATGGACTTCTGCGGACAATAACTACAAACCTATTTGTCATACATCAAAACTGAGCGTAATTCAGACGAAAATATTACAGAGAAACGTAAATTAACGATACAGTATTGCTGTATAGGAACGTCATCTTTAGGAGACAAGGCTAATTTTACAGCACTATAAGTATCACAGTTGCAGGTTGTAATTTGATTTGGTCATCTCTTGGTCAAGTGTAGAGTATGACAGTGGTATAAGGGGTCAATGATACTTTTGATTCTTATCCAGTTGATGTGTTAATCTTGGATCAAATGTATTTAAATTACACAACACCCTTGTATTTAAATAATGGCTGAAACCATCGCTCCCATTGTGCCACCCCTCCCCCTGTCTCGGAGACTGTCTTGGCCAATCAGCAGGCAGTTGGCTGACGTGCGGTTCGTCAGCTTGATAAAGCTCACTTGGGCCTATCTCAGACTGCACGGTGGTGTAGTGGGTAGCACTGCCGCGTCACAGCAAGAGGGTTCGATTCCTGGTTTCCTTCTGTGTGCAGTTGTTCTCACTGCGTAAGCGTGGGTTCTCTCCGGGTTCTCCGGCTTCTTCCCACAGTCCAAAGACAAGCAGGATGGGGTCATCGATGGGGGCATTGATGACTCTAAATGTCCCGTAGGTGTGAATGTGAGAGTGAATGGTTGTTTGTCTCTACATGTCGGCCCTGTGATAGACTGGCGTCCTGTCCAGGGTGTACCCCGCCTTCACCCAATGACAGCTGGGATCGGCTCCAGCCCCCCCCCGCCCCCAGGATAAGCGGTAGACGATGGATGGATGGATGGATGGATGGATGGATGGATGGATGGGCCTTCCCTGCTAAAGAGGCCTTGTGTCGTATTTGTAGCCGTCATACTGTATGGGTCAGTTTTGTACTGACATGGTGCATTTGTGGACTTCTTAAATGAAGTCAGTGTTAAGCCACACAAACAAACGGCACATCTTTTCAGTTTTGTAATGAGGAAAGTGTAGCCTGTCAGCGCCCTTGAACGAGACACTCTTGTTCATCCATTACAAGTGACTCTGGACGAGGATATCATCAGTTTAATCCCCAAGTAGTAATACGACAAGGGCACAGTGAAGGAAATACCGGATACCACCCATCTCATTTGACTTCATCCACAGATTGCAAAAGCAAGCAAATTCTCATTTATTAATATATTTCTCGTTTAGTGTGGTGATTCACTACAAGGCCTCTGGCAGATGTCTTGTTTTTATGACTTGTGTGTTTCTCTGGTGCATCTGCCATACAGATTACTGTTCAGCTGTTCTCCAGAAGGCATTCTCCATCACCGTAACACTTGTAACCCTTTACCCCTCTGAGTCAGGAATGAAAGTCATTTGTATTGAGGGCAGGAAAAAAGTAGATAGAGTAGATTTTCTAATTTGAGTCACTACTAATATCTAAAATGTAACTGTTGCATTATCCGACAACAGTAAGAGAGTTGTGCATCAAGATTGAACCTGGAATTCCAAACCTCCTGCAGCAAAGTTGAGTAAACCGTGAACTGAATGAATGAAACTACCCCACTGCATCAAAGTATCTTCTCTGCCTCACATTCCAGCCTTACCTGAGCCAGAACATCATTCTCAGGTAATTATGAGGTGAATACACGGAAACATCCAAATGTACTCCGTAAACAAAAAAATAACTTGAGTCACTGAGTTATTGATAGCAATCAGTTATTGTACCATGAGAAAGAGACAGGGTAACAGTGGAAAACTGCAGGGAAGTCAATAACAACAACTCAATATTGTGATCAGATAAACTGTGTAGTGGAGAAAAAGTCGAATTTGTCTCCTGAATACTCTCAGGAGTCCATGCACTCATTTTGACTCATTGCCTGTTTCATACATTTTTGTACTTTCCTTGATACATTATAGTCTTTTGTATGATGCATGTCCCGATTGATTTTTTGTGTGATGTATTCGTCTCATTGCGCTTGTCAAAAAGGTTGTTTTTCTTCTTGTACTTTTCAAAGAGGTTGTTTTTTAGACATCGGTGTGCAGACTGCTTATGTCGGGCCGCCAGTAACTTTTTAATTATTCAGATCACAACCACCTGAGTAATGATTGTGTCATGCTGTATATCCTCTGCACAGAGGAGGTCTGTTGAGATGTAACAGCTCTATTGAGCTATGTGTTCCTATAAACCTTAGTAGTATTGACTATTGAAGACAAAATTAATCATCTCCTGCCCTCAACTACCGATTCATCCTCAAACTTAGGCAATAGCAATCAGTTTTTGAGCCAACCTCAACCTGTCACTCAACTAACCTGTGAAGAAAAATAATATTGAGTGAGCTTGTATCTGAGATATCAATATTTAATACTTAAAGCTAGGGTTGGTATTAATCTTCAACACAATTTTCTTTTTTATTTCTTGAGATTCTCATTAATAATGCTACTCAAATGATCTGACAAGAAAGGTATATGCCTGTCGCAGAAGTGTAATAAGCTGCTAACTTGACAGCTGTTAAGTACTAATCAAATCACTGGACTATTTACAGTATGTTCATAATGATAATTTGGGGGTATTGGCTTTGGAGGGAGGACTGACGAGATGGGCTGTCATTGTTAATGACTTTCTTGCTAAATGTAGTTACTTTTGGTAACACTGGGCTGGGTTTCTACTTTTTAAAAATAAATCTCAAGATTAAAAGCCCTAATACGAGATTTAACACTATAGTTGCCTTTTGGGACGATAGATTGTGTGGTAAATTGAAGGCCCTGTCTCCGGTCTTCCTCTTCACCGTGGATATCTGGTACAGTGTCTGAATCACTTGTGATGCCGCATCAGTCCACCTGTCAATCTTGTGTTGAATCGCACCCCCACTAGTGAACAAGACTCGAGGATACCTGAACTTCTTCACTTGTGATGGCAGCTCAGTGCCAATCTGCAGTAAGCATCTTTTACAGTGGTGTATCATGTTCTCCTGTTCCTGGCTGCTTAGCGCTGCAAGCCGTATGCCCGGGGCCACACATCAATGAAGCCAGCAGAACCGCATAAACGGAAAGCAGAGATGCAATCCTGAGGCGCACCAAGCCCTGGCAACACATCCCCCCAACCCTCATCCATCTCCACTTCCAATTAAGTCCCGCATAAAATACAAAATCCTTCTTCTCACCTACAACTCCCTCCATTCTCTCGGCCCTCAATACCTCTCCGATCTCCTTCTTCCATACTCCCCGTCTCCCAACCTCCAGTCCTTAGACATTGGCCTGTTCTCCGTCCCCCACACCAGACTCCGTTCTTTCGGAGACAGAGCTTTCAGTTTGATAGCCCACATTCCAAAATCTCCTTAAAACACCACCTATTCGCCACTGCCTTCAACCTACCCTAACCCTTCCACCTGTCTCAGTTTGTTTTGTTTGCAGTTTGTTGTCTGTTTTGTTTTTGTTCTCCATTTATTTAAAGCGCCCTTGGGTTTCGTAAAAACCTTAATATGTATATTCCGACTGACGTGGTGAGGCTTTCACTCTGATACAATTATTTTTTGTTATTTGATCTCAATTCCTCCTTCCATGCCATACATACTGTAATCACTTTCATGCCCGAGTGTATGACAGTTGATGTGAACAACTTAGAGCGTAGTCAAAGGGCCATCACAGCAAAATAAGTCTCTGAGTCGCTATCCTTGTGAACTGCACTGTAATCATCATCTACGTGTGTCCAGGTGCTTTTCAATGTCAACCCCAGAATAAACTGGAACCAGAGACTGTGTATACAAAAATATATATTTAATTTTTCCTGCATAGAGTCAGAGCGAACAGCAAGACCATGGACTATGGAATGGGCAGCGTAACCTTAAAAATGAAAAACAAATCAAGAAAATAAGCCAAACGAAAAGTAACCAATGTGGGGTAAACTGCACGACGAGGGGGGTTAGTATAGAGTAATGCCTAATAAGTTGTCACCACTACACACAAACCAAACCAAACTGCTTCTAAAAATACTCCAATGTACCCATTCACAGCAAGTTAATGGAACTTAACCACACTACAAGAATACACATGCAAGATGGCTACTCTACCCCCCCTCGACATGGCAGAAAACCCCACAAAGAAAATAACGGATGGTCACATAATTAAAACAGCTAAGAAGTAGACTAAGAATGGGAAAAACAGTGGTTTGCTCCTCTAGAAATTCTGGCCTGTTGCAGGTGACTGGCTTCTTGGCTGATACGCATATAGCCTAATACAATCACTTCACGCAATTTCAATCCCTCACTGAACATGCAGAATCACAGCAAGCACACAAAGGGTGATCTCAGCTGCTCTCACTCAGGTGAATCAGTGGAAATGAAGAAGGGCCCAGGTGAGGTTTCCGCCCCCTTTTATAGACTCTGGCCCTCTGCCTGGGTCCTAGTGCCCTACTACTCTATACCTCCCTTCCACATACGTTTCTTGCATTTTTTTCTCCGTCAGCATGAACCAGCCATTACATATTCTGTCAGATTTTCCTTGAAGCAAGACAGTAAATGCATAATTACTTATTTATTGCGTCTTTGTGGATTAAACCATTAGACAACACCTCCCTGCTGAGCACATGGCAGGAGCTTTGATCAGTGAAGCTGATGACCAAAGCAAGAAAAGAAAACAAACAAATTTGTTTCCCAGACATGCTGCTGTTGTCGATGGATAAATAAATAGCCAGATGGAGGGGAACTCTCTCGGGGGCTTGCAGGACCAGTAAACAACACTTGAATAGAGCAATCAATCTTTAATACCACAATCAGCTCTTTAATAAATAACTTTGCTATGAATCAACAATTTGAGATCCAGCAGGAGGCTCATCCCTAAGGTAATGATGTATATAAGTTCAGAGGAGAGATGAAGGAAAGGAAAACAGATGAAAGAAAGGGAAGCCAAAGAGGAAGATAGGCGGAGGGAATGGGAGAGAATGGAAAGGGAAAGAGATGAAAGGTCCAAAAAAGAAGAAAAGAGAGGAGACAAAGAACAATGTTGTTATGCGATACAGAGAGGAATCAAAGGAGACAAACAGGCGACAGGTTAAATGGGTAAATGGAGAAAAGGGGGAAAAGATGAGGATAAAGAGAAGATTAAAGCAAAGTGGAAATTAAGTCAAATAGAGGGGGGGGGGGGGGGGAGCAGCAGAGAGATGAGATGAAAAGGAAAAGCAGAGTTATTAGACAAATGTTTTCAGTAAGCGGAAACAAGCCTAAAAACTCAAATGAACCAATATGTTAATAAGTTGCATTTTTATTTAATGAATCAGCGGGAGTTTGAAGGCCTCAGGTAGGAGATGAGGGAAACAGGAGGAAACAAGGAGGGGAGAGGAAAAGAGGAGAGCAGAAGAGGAAATGAGGACATGCAATGAGAGGGAGCAAGGTGAGGCATTGGTAGGAAGGATAGGAAATGAGGAGACGACACAAGGATAGAGGAAAGGAGGAAAGCTGAGGAAAACAACGAGAGGAGAGAAGGAGATGTGGCTAAAAAGTAGAGCTCAACTGTGCAACAGTGTGAGTGAAAAGATTGAGGGATGTAAGGACGATCTAAAGGAGGGAAGACAAACCAAAAACATGCTGATACAGAGAACGGTGCAGATATAGAAAGAAAAAAGCACAAAGGGAGCAAGGTGTGTGTGCGTGTGTGTGCGCGCGTTTGTATATTTAAAAGTGAATGATAAAACAGGGGTTTGTCATCCAACACGATAAGAGAGGACGCGTGTGTTTGGGAGACGAGAATGAAGTTGTTATTGTGATGAACGGATGTGGAGGAAAAACCAATCACAGCTGGCCTTCTCCCAACTCGACAGAGGAGAGAGAAATTGTTATTCCCTTGAGAAACATCAATTTTGTGCCCCAATCCACACACTCAATACACACGTGCACACACGTACACACACGTGCACACGCACACAGACAACGCACACTCTGGTGGGCTAAACTATCACATGGCTGTAGAAAGCTTTACCATCAGAAAGGTTTTTGCAGCACGGGCCAAAGGCACATCATAGTGGATAATTGCACGTTGAAACTGCTGCACCAGCATGCATGCACACACACACACACACACACACACACAGTGTCTGGATAGTGCTCAGCAGTTTAATGGGCTTGTGTTTATTTCTGTCGATACAGTGCTGTCTGCATAAATTGACCGCTGTGCAGCCTTGTTCTTATTACTTCATAAACGGAGTGCTGCCTCCCACAGGATGTCTGTGCTAGTGTGTGTGGTCGTAGAGGAGCTGTTGCTTGCGCCGCTACATTGCTTCTGTATTGCACTATGTCCGGATGAATGTGTGTCTGCATGTGTGTGTTGGTTTACAGTTTCTAAAGTGTTATTCACAGCATCTCTTCTTCTCCCTGAAGTTCTCAGTGCTGTTTGGAGTGAAGGGGTATCGACTGGGATTTCAGCCGCTCATCTCTGAGTGCTTCCTCTGGGGAAACCAGGAGCAGCGAGCATTGGGAAGAGCAAAACTCACCTTAAATGCCCCTTAAAGAATAGAGGAAATTGGTCTTTTAGTTAGCTCCCTCCCAGGACATTTACACAGACTGACACCCACACAAACAGCTGCTCTAAAGAAACAACAAGCTTAAAGGGGCATATCAGGTTTAATGTTGGGCTAAATAAGCTGCTTAACCTTGGTATCAAGAGGAAACATGAGAGGGTCTCTCACACAGCAAGTATGGTCAGGTTACAAAGCAACAGTTGTTGTGTTTAGTCTGTAGATGATGTGAATGTCTGGATTAAACATCATTACATTCAAACAAAGAGAAATTAATTCAAGTTTATCTTTAAAGTTAATCTAAGGTGAGCACAGTCAGACCAGACCTCCAAAAACATATTTTCCATGCAGAAAAGCCATGTGTGAGTGTAGTTCTTTGCTCTTCTTAATGGTGAAATACTATTATTGTAAAGAAAGAGCCGTGACCTCCATTTACTGTCTGATTGGTTCGGACACAAAAGTAGGATGTCTGACCAAATGGATTTCTCACCTCGTTATCCTGTTGCATGATCTTGTAATATTGTGGGAAGTTTGTCATGCAAGGTAAAGGCCTATCATTAAAAAACAACCCTGGACGGCTTCAGAAAAGGAAATAATGTCACATACGTCACTCTCATCCTTCGATTTTGTAACCAAGGTATGTCCATCAGAAAGAAGCTAAAGGTGTGATGTGCTTCTTCCTGAAATGATCTTCATCATGGATATTTTAATGGCAGTCCTTATAATCATTCCTCGTTGAGGGTTGCCATATCCTTGCCGTAACGTCTTGTTGATAGTAACTTACGACGCAACACTTTGATTAAGCAGATTGAATGCTGAACCCAGATTTTGCTGATTTTACAGTTTAGTGCCGAGGGGTTAAGTGCCTCATCCGGTGGCACCCAGACAGACAGCAGACACAAATAAAACCCCAAGTAGGACACAATCATCAATGTGTCCCTGTGAGGCCGCATTGTGCAAGCCGTTTGATTCACTGGAGCTGAATGAGCCGTTTTACGAGTTTGTGCGCCGATGTGTGGCATTGTGTCTGCTTTTGTGTATCGTGCTGCCGATAAGGCGGCCGTGTCATTGCACTCCACCGCATTGTTCCTGTGATAAGAACGCAGTGGAGGGAAACATTTTCCTCTGCAAGAGACAGAGATGCTATCAGCGGTGGAGAGGGTGGAGAGAACATTAGGTGAGGAGAGTGGAGGGTGGGTGAAGGTGTGGCAGGGACAGATGGGCCAGGAGTGTGCATGTGTTTACACTGTGTCTGTCATGGATATGTGGATATAGCAGGTGAATAGGGAAGTGTAGCGAGTACTAGATAAGGTGTTGGAGTGGTGTGTGTGTGTGTGTGTGTGTGTGTGTGTGTGTGTGTGTGTGTGTGTGTGTGCTAATGCAGAATATCTATTTTTAGAGACTTTGAGTCAAGGGCAGGAAGTGATCTAACTGATCCAACCTGCTAATACAACAATACCTTCCAGTTTGTGTCTTTAATACTTAAAAATATTCATATGTATGAGCCATCGGTTTTCTCCCCCGATTGGGTATTTCTTTTCATTCAAAAGCTAATGATTGTGGTTCTGATAAAGATTGACTTTATCAACTGTAAAATATGGATACATGTTCTTATACTTGTGTGGACTTAAGATGAAACATTAACATGGCCTTTTGACAGGAAGTTGGATCTAACTCAGCTTCATCACACCCTTCTCTATATAGGTAGGCAGAAACATCCAGGTGTAGTTTCACATGTATAACTTCTGCTTAAGTCACCATGAACATGTTCCCTTCCAATTGTAATAGAGGACTATTACAATTAAGTTGGTAACCTGTTGCAGTTGGAGTAGAAAATGTTCAGTTTTGAACACAACAATCCACCTGCACGTGTAAACAGAATTTACAACAGTCATTTCTCTGTCAATTATCTTGTTTTGTGTTCTGCCCTTTTAATATGTGGGTGCCACAATGCTAAATTGATCATTTTCTAAGTCTTGTCGAGGGCATACTGGCCAATCATAGTGTAGATTTACTTCATTTTCAGGGTGGTTTTGTGGTTTTGGAGCTAGTCATAGTTAAACAGAGAGGTCTACTTAAAAACATGTGGAGCTAACGTTAGCAGGGTTAACACATCATTACCTAGCATTAGTAGGGAGACCGGGGATGGTTGTAACAAAGGGATAGTTGTAACACTCTCAGTTTGACCAATCAGAAACGAGCTGTGGTGATGTCATCAATACAGTCCATGCCCATTGAGAAATTGACCTCAATGGTGAAGCCTCATGTCTCTGAGTTGAAAACTGTCTGTTCTGGAGCCAAAAAACTATTTTTAAGGTAAGAAAGTAAAAATTTCCATCACAACTATTTTTTGCATAGTGTCCATTGTGTTGTTGATACAGTTGTTTCACTTACATAAGCTCAAGTAGTAGTTTCTCTAGTTTAATTTGATGTGTTGCATTAGTGCTAGCTTTGAAGCTAAATGCTAAAAATGGTTAGCTTTTTAATGGTTGCCTGGCATGGGGATGGTTGTAACTGTTCTTAAAAAGTGTTACAACCTTCCCCATATGTTGACATTTTGTACTGGTCTCCTGTTTCCATGCCTAGGCAGTGGAAGCGTAAAACAGACAGGGGTGTCCCTGCAGAAGTTCTCCAGAAGGCAGCAGCTGAAGTCATCCAGGGAACATCTGTGAGACGAGTCGCCAAGGCCCACAAAATCTGCCATATTACCTTATACAGATATTGTAAAGCTGCAGAGAAGCTAAGAAAAGAGGGTAACAGTATCAAAATCACAAATGACCTCCTGCTTGCTGCCGACAATGGCCTCATCTCCATCCTCATCCTCCTTGACCTCTCTGCAGCTTTTGATACAGTCTCTCATATCATCCTCCTCCACCGCCTCTCTGAGCTCATCGGCCTCAGTGGGTCAGCACTGTCCTGCTTCCGGTCCTACCTCACAGACCAGAAACAATTCATCACCCTAAATGGCTCCAACTCCCATACAGCATCTGTCAACTATGGTGTGCCCCAGGGCTCAGTACTTGGTCCACTGTTATTCACCATCTATTTGCTACCTCTAGGCCATATCATCCGTAAACATGGCCTCAACTTCCACTGCTATGCCGATGATACTCAACTCTACTTCAGCACAAACCCCTCCTCCCAGTTCCCACCCACACAACTTGTCAACTGCCTGCAGGAACTCAAATCATGGATGACCACAAACCTACTCAAACTTAACAGTAATAAGACAGAGCTCATGGTGGTGGCCCCTGCACCACTGCTCAAAAAGGTTGGAGACCTGGCCCAGGTTGTGGATGGCTGCTGCATTTCCCCCTCTCCTGAGGTGCGCAACCTGGGCGTCGTCCTGGACTCCACTCTCTCCTTCCGGTCTCACATCAGCAACACCACCAAGTCTGCCTTCTATCACCTCAGAAACATCTCACGACTCCGGCCCTCACTCACGCACTCAGTCTCAGTCTCATCCACGCCTTCATCACCTCCCGCCTGGACTACTGCAACGGTGTCCTGCCTGGACTGCCCACCAAGGACCTTAGCAGGCTCCAGCGGGTCCAGAACTCAGCTGCCAGGGTTCTAACCAACACCAAGCCCTGGCAGAATATCACTCCCATCCTCCAACAGCTCCACTGGTTGCCAGTCAAGTCACGCATCACCTACAAGATCCTCCTGCTCACCTACAAAGCTCTCCATGGACACTCACCACAATACCTCAAGGATCTCCTCCACCCCTACACTCAGTCACGCTCCCTGCGGTCCTCTGACAAGGACCTGCTGGCAATACCCCGCACAAGGTTGCGAACATTTGGGGACAGGGCTTTCTCTGCCCATGCCCCTACAAACTGGAATAGTCTCCCACTCCACATCCCTGCCCATGTTCAAAAAGCACCTCAAAACATTTCTTTCCCCCCCCCACACACACACACACTTTTTGTGAAGCGACCTTGAGTACTATGAAAGGCGCTATATAAGTCCAAGTTATTATTATTATTATTATTATTATTATTATTATTATTATTATTAACAGTGAGATACCCCATGTAGGCTACCGTAGCAGCCAGAAGGTCTTCAGTGAGGAACAGGAGGAACTTGTGGCTGAGTACTTAAAGGAAGCAGCTGACCTGTACTATGGCTTAAACCCTCAAGAGGTTACAAGATGTTTAAGTGCTTACACTTTGCAATATGATTCACAAAAGAGCAATAGTAATAAATAATAACAAATAAATAGTTGATGTGTATTTCTGATGTGTGTCTTAGGTCAGGAAGTTTGCCTACCAGTTGGCAGTTCAATACAACTGTAAGCACCCCCACTCCTGGGATGAGAACTCCATGGCAGGACCAGACTGGTTTTCAAGCTTCATGAAACGTCAACCCAATCTGGCCATCAGAAGCGCAGAGCCAACCAGCTTGTCTCGGGCCACAAGCTTTAATCACACAAATGTGGAGAGATTCTTCAAGAAGCTTGGAGATGTCATGGAGAAGCACGGGTTGGATGTGTCGAAGAAAACTCTTCAGGTCCAATTCTGTGGCTGGTTCAAATGAGGTTTAATCACTGACGGTGGAGAAAAGAAATTCACAGTGTATCCATGAAGATCCAGTCTCCCGAATGGCCTGGCCGAGGTGGATTTATCGGGAGAACAAAAGGGAAGGCGTCATGAGTGGATTTGCACTGAATCAACACATGTATCTCTGCAGAGGAAGAGACATCTGTGGATGTCTACAAGGTGTGACTGTTCTTGGGAGAGCTAGACAATGTCACTACAGGGGTCACCTCCGGGCCTTGATCAATGTATGTGAGACAAATGTTACGGAGACAGTTCAGGAAGAGGGAAAGATCAAAGAGTCTTTTGATCAAGACGGCAAGGGTTAAACAGAAATAAAAACAGCTCAGCAGGACATTTGAAGTTCGAGAGAAAGCAACATTATATGAGATACAAATAAGAATTGTAAGGTAACACATTTTCTTCTACAGATGGAAATGATATTTGTAATGTAGATGAGACACAACGGTCCAGGCTCCTGACCGTGTTATTGCACGCCGTGGTGTCAAGCAAGTCGGGGCCATGACGTCAAGAGAAAGAGGTGTTCTGGTGTCAGTAGCCTGTGCTGTGAATGCATTGGGAAATGCCATTCCTCCAGCCTTTGTCTTCCCACGTAAAAGGTACAACGAGCACTTCCTAGCTGGTGGACCACCAGGTAGTGTTGGGTGTTGCAATGCCTCAGGATGGATGCAGGAAGAAGAGTTTCTTGTCTTTTTGAAACACTTCGTGAAGCATACAAAAGTCCCTCCTCAAAGAAGGTGTTACTGTTGTTAGACAACCACAGCTCACATATCTCAGTGCAGGCTACTACTCCAAAGAAAATGGCATTATCCTTCTTACATTTCCACCGCACTGTAGTCATAAGCTACAACCCCTGGATCGTAGCGTGTATGGTCCATTTAAAAAAATGATCAACACTGCCAGTGACGCATGGATGAGAATGAATCCTGCTAAAACAATGACCATCTACAACATCCCAAGTCTGGTCAATACTGCATTCCCTCTCGCTGCGACTCCAAGCAACATACAAGCTGGATTTAGATGTACAGGAATCTGGCCTTTTAATCCAGACATCTTCCAAGACTGTGACTACGCACCTTCACAGGTCACAGACCGCCCTGATCCGTCTGCTTTTCCTGCCACCTCAGCTCAACAACCAGGCCACGCCTCTACCTCAGCCCAACCAGGCCAAGCCTCAGCCCAACCAGGCCACGCCTCTACCTCAGCCCAACCATGCCACGCCACCACCTCAGCTCAACCAGACCAAGCCTCAGCCCAACCAGGCCACACCTCTACCTCAGCCCAACCATGCCACGCCACCACCTCAGCTCAACCAGACCAAGCCTCAGCCCAACCAGGCCACGCCTCCACCTCAGCCCAACCAGGCCACGCCTCCACCTCAGCCCAACCAGGCCACACCTCCACCTCATCTACCCTGGCAGCTGAAGCTTCAACCTCAGCTAACCTGAAAGCTCAAGGCTTCAGTCCATCTGCTGTCCGTCCATTTCCTAAAGCAGGAGCCAGGAAGAATCCTGCTGGGAAAAGAAAGAAATTACAGTCAGAAGTCCTCACAGACACACCAGTAAAACAGGCACGGGAAGAGGAAGAAAAGAAGAGAAGCAGTGCAAAAAAGAAAATCAACTATCAGGGGCAAAAGAAGAAAATGACAAGCAAGAAGAAAGCGGCAAAGAAAAGGCCCAAGCCTGATGACACTGAAGATGCCAACTCCTCAGACAATGAAAATGTCTGCATTGTGTGCTTGGAGCACTTTGATAACTCACGGCCAAGGGAAGTGTGGATCAGATGTCAGCATTGTAGATTTTGGGCCAATGAAGCCTGCACCCCAGGCAAGGACAACTACATTTGCCACAACTGCCTATCTAATTAAACATATGTGCCTTAGGCAGTTTGCTATCTTCTGCACCTTAAAAACACACTGTTCAAAATAGGCAGTTCAACTATTCAAACGCCTTTTAGTACTTACTAAGTATTTAGTGCAGCTTTGCACCACACTGTTCAAAAGTGGTTTGTTCCACAGATATTCAAGTGTTCAAATACTTTTTCACATTAACGTGTTTCAGGCTACAAAACACACAAACAACAGACACCAGTTTATACTTTATTATTCTTTATTTTATTTATTTTATGTTATATATATTTATTTTATTGTATTTATTTTAATTGTATTTAACTTGTACTTTTTATTTATTTTTTATCATTATTTTTGTATTCTGCCAAGTTTATGGTTCCTTCTTTATTATTCATTAAAGTTCTTGCATACATTTTAAGTGTAGATCTTTTTTTAAGTATAATAATTTAATTGTTACATCCATCCTTAAGTAGTGTTACAATTCACCCCGGTATTGGGGTAGGTTGTAACAACATACCTCTTTGTGTTTGACATTAATTTACATAATCTGTGATGATGTAGTAGAAGTCCAAGTGTATGTCATTCACAGCAGACAAATATGGGTACCACATGTCAAATTTGAGATCTCTAGCACCAACAACCACTGAGTTACACTTGCTCAAACAAAAGGTGTTACTATCATCCCCGGTCTCCCTACTTCTAAGATAAGCTAGCTTCTGAAGGAACACTGAATGTCTTCTTCAGTATTGTATTTCAGAAACAGTCTTGTTTATTCATGTCGTCTTCTTGCCACGCACCCAGACAAGATGTTGATTGTAGACATGTCCATAACAAACACTGGGACATGTTTTAACACGTCTGCCTGTGGAAAGTGCCGTGACCCAATAAACTTTATCAGAGACACATCTTGCTGCCTACATTGCAATATAATTGAAGGTTAAAGATGGTATACAAGCAATCTATCTATTCTTGAGTCCGTCAGCCAGGATTTATCTTTGATGTTTCCAGAGACATGGACGCCTTTCCCCATGGGCCAAACGTAACGTCCCGGCAATATTTTTCTTTCAAATAATATGAAAAGGAAGCTGTGAAGTTGCTGTTGAACACCGACCTTAACTGATTCAAAAGAGCATCATATACATCATATTTACAAGACAGTGTTCTTCTCATTTCACAAAGGTGTTTGAATAAAAAAAAAACATGGATGATGAAATAATGACTCAACCCAGTCCCAATATCTTAGAATACTGCTATCATGAAGATAACATGAAGAAGTGATCTGAATTATTTATGAGGTTTTATGTATTTATCTCACCCTGGTTTGGGCCAGCGGGAAAATAACTTTGCCACTGAGCACGCATTCTGATGGTTTACTCCTGCTGTACCAATCCACTCTCACTGCCAAGGTGTCAAATAATGCAACTTGGTCAGAGCTTCTTGGCGTCTGACACCGATGCTCATTCAACATGTGAGCGTTTGTATATGATGCACCCACCTGCTGGATTATGGGTAGAGCAAGAGATAGTCAACACAGGGAGGTGGACAAAATAAATATATAAATTAACCTTTGTCCAGGAGACTGCTATATGTCTTGTTAAACTAAACGTAAACATCATTAGTAATGTGAATCATTAGTGTCAATTGCTAGTATTGAGTTGTTTCTCAGTCAAGTTAACATCAAATTAACTCAAATGCAGCTAACTAGGTGGTTTTGTCATGTCAAATTGTAAATATTCAGCTCCTCAGTATTTTTCTTCTAGACTTTGACACAATGGGTTAATAACAAAACAATATTTACCCTTAAAAAGTGTGAAGGGAAAGCTATAGTTTAGATTGTTGTTAGCTCGCTAACTAGTTGTTGGATGGTTGTTAGCCTTGATGCTAGCAAAAAATTCCAGTTGGGGTTGGTCGTCACATTCTTTTTGGGGTTTTGTCACATGTGAAGTCAAGCTGTATCCTCACTGAAACCCCAGAGAAGGAGAGAATAGAGCAGGGAAAGGCAGCCAGCAAGCAAAAGAAGGGAGGAGATCATCAGATGAAGAGGATAGTTTTTGTTTAGTTTTTATGTAAACGTTCTCCAACGGCCGTTCAGGGGAGGTATGGGAGAAGTGTTGGATGTGCAACTAGTGGGCACACAAGCCCTGCTTAGTTGGAGTGAGCAGACCCTACATTTGCCATCACTTTATCTCAGATAGTGAATATGTGTTGCCTGGTTGAGTCGTCCATTATTGTTAGGCCTATTTAGGCTTAGGATTTGCTGCATAGTGTACCTCAGGTCTTTACAGAAGCATTACTTACAGTATATATTCAGGTACATATTTATATGACATTGTTGTCACTGATCATACTATTAACAAAAGTAAATCTCCATCATCCTTTATTTAAAATAAAATGAATTACTAAGATGGGTTGGCTAAGAGTCTCTAAGGCCAGAGGGATGTTATTAATGCCTGTTTTAGTGGAAATATTACCAATTAAATAGTAATGAATGATATAACCATGAATAAAATCACATACTGTAAAGTAGCTTGCAGCTGTGGTAGCTATGTCTGCCAGGGTGCTTAGTGGAAGCTTCTCTAACATCACGCTTTAATAAATGCAAGCGTTTTCTAGCAGGCACTCAGTCTACGTCATTCTGGGTAAGAGTGTTTTTCTAGATGCCTGACTGGGTGTAATGCGGCAGCTGGGGGGAGGAGGGCCAAGGTAAAACTGCCCCGTGCAACACAAGTTCCCAGCTCCTCACTGGGCGGATCCACTGGTGCAGACAGGGGTTAAGCACCTTGCTCAGGGGCACCTCAAATCTGTTCAATGAGATGGAGCAGTTTTGCCTGATTTCCCCTGCCACAGCAGAGCTTTGGACTGTTGACCTTCCAATCGTGAGCCCACTTCTCGACCCCAGCCCCAATCCTTAGGCTCAAAGTGAACCCTAAACACCCCCAACCCCCACCAGGCCTGATTAATGTATGGCAGTAAAGTGGAGGAGACAGAAGAGGCAGAGGTTATTCTTCCTCTCCATCTCACTTGCTCTCTCTGTCGCTCTGTATCTATCTGCCTTCGCCACAGGCTAGCCTGTATTATAGATGTTCAGTATTTAAAGCTTTCCCTCAACACTGATTAAAAGTGCATTTAATCTAACCTCTTCTTTTGTATCCATCTCACTGCTATAATCTCTTTATCTGTCTTTGGCATCAGATCGTGTTCCAGACCACTGGGTGCATCTTGGTAAAACATGTGTTTTCGGTTGTGCATTGACTGGCGTGACCCAACATACAGAAGCAGCTGCACTGACTCCACTTTGAGATCTGCCTTGTGTTGTTGTTTGAGGCTGGGAAATCTTCTATCTCTCTCTCTCTCTCTCTCTCTCTCTCTCTCTCTCTCTCTCTCTCTCTCTCTCTCTGTCTGCTCTATAACCTTGATTAACTCATAGTCAGTGGCGTATCAGATCTCAATCTCCCTGCTTTTCTTGAAATGTACATCTGTCTAAACGATGCTCCACCCAAAATAATTGGGTGGAGCATCATCCATACAGTATTGTTTGCTTCTGTTTACGTACAGAGGACGCACATTCAACAAAACCGAAACATTAATGTCTATACTGGAAGTCCTCTTTTCTACGAATCACAAGTTTTTGTTGTTGTGTGCAGAGAGCAGCGACCTCAGACTGGAACTGTGGAAGAGTTGAAGCAGGACAGTGAGTCAGCCAGATGGAAAGCCCTTGTGTCCGTCTCCTTTCCTTTATATGTGTTGCCTTTTCTGCAGTCGCTGCCCTTGAAATTTCAGCCTTTAATTGATTCACAACTGTGTTTTCTCACTTTGGTCAGCATTGCATTTTAAAACACATCAGGTCATGTTTCACACTGATTCATGAGGGACAGTTATAGTTATATATATACTTCAGTGTTGGATGGTGATATGCATGTTGATTTTCCCAGTGACGGGTCTCATGTCTTTCTCGATGAGGTTGTGTCTGAAAATAAATTGAGTCAGTGAAAACTTGTTTAAAGCTGGCACTAACCGTCACCAGTCCACGCAGAGGCCCGTCCGTCACCTGTCCAGTCGCAGTTCCGTCCGTCCAGGGGCGTAGCCATCATTTCAGAAGTGAGGGGGACAAATTGTTCTGAGGTCTATTGAGTGATTTATCATCCTCTCGCATTCAATTGCACCTCTCCTTAGTGGCTAAAGAACCACTACAAACAGCACAGCACCAGGGGACCGACTTTAGTTCTTCAAAATCTAAAGTCAAAATCTAAAATCTAAAGCTGAGTTGACACAGAATGACTCTCTAACATCTACAGGGTAAGTAGCCAGATAATAAATGTGTGAAGCAAAATGTATAAATAGAATTAAGAATAGTAGTGGTGACATAGCTGTGGAAGTCACTTTTATGCTATCTATATTTTTTCTCAGCTAGTTATATTCTCTTCTCTCCTGTGACCCTGCATGATCATCCTTGCTGGCCTCTGGTCCACTTTCTCCTCCCTGACGCTGCTATTTCTATTATATAAAGATAAAAAAAATATGTGAAAAACAATAGTGGGCACAAGTTCTGTGCAGAAATTAAGGAGGAGTGGGTATATTTCTAGGTGTAGCCAAAATTGTATTCAAGTAAGAGTGTTGTTACTTTAGAATAATATTGCTCAAGTAAAAGTAAAACGTATTTTGCAGTAAAACAACTCTCAAGAGTACAATGTATCCAAAAAGTTACTCAAGTAAATGTAAAGTAGTAAATGTAACTAGTTACTACCACCGCACCTAGCAAGCGATTCAACATAACTAACAGTTAACAATTGTTAACTAGCTTAACTTGATAGGCCTATATTGACATGTATTAATTAGACATCATTGAGCTAAACATTATCTACATGGAACAGAAATACTCAACTTACGTGGTTTGTTTGGAAAAACAGTAAGGTTTTTTGCCTCTTGGCTGCTGGTTTGCTGAACATGGTGAACAAGATCTGAATCAATGTCTGTGTGATTGAAATCACAACACGACAGCGGTGTTTGCCGCCTGGCTCTGCCTGCTCATGGTGCGTTCGAAGGCGGCTCGGAAAAACGCGTTTCCACGTGTTAAAATGAATTGAAGGGTTGTAATGGCTGTAAAAAGTGCGGGGGACAGAGGGCACAGATACGGGAAGTGCGGGGGACATGTCCCCCGCGTACCCCGCGTCCGCTACGCCCATGCGTACGTCACCTGTACAGTCGGAGGCCCGTCCGTCACCAGTCCCGACGGGGGACTGTCCGACACCTGCTCCACGGAGGTATTCAGGGGTCCACACGTCGCCCGTTCCTGTCCCGACTGGGGATTGTCCAACACCTGCTCCACGCAGCCTATCAGGGTTTCGCTCATGGCCCGTTTCTGTCCCGACGGGGAACCATCCGACGCCTGCACCACATATCCTGCCAGGGGTTCGCTCGTTGCCAGTTCCTGTCCCGACGGTGGACCGTCCGACACCTGTACCACGCATGCTGCTGGGGGTTCGCTCTTGGCCAATTCCTGTCCCGATAGGGCACCGTCCAACGCCTGCTCCACGCAGCCTATCGGGGGTCCGCTTTTGCCCGTTCCTGTTCCGACGGGGGACCGTCTGACACCAGTTCCACACATCCTGCCAGGGGTCCACTCGTCAACTCTTCCTGCATCAGCAGAGCCTCTGCCATCTCCAGGTGACGCCTCAGCTGTCCCCAGTCGCTGCATTGGCGGAGCCTGAGCTGTCTCCTGTGCCTGCACCGGCAGTGCCTCTTCCAGGCCCCTCTGCCCGCCCTCCTGGACCATTGTTTCCACCTGTTGCCCATTATCCCTCTGTGTATTTGTTTTGTGCCAATGCGTCTCGTCTCTTTGTCCGGTCCAGAACCTCCAAGCCTTTTTGTAATCATGAATAGTGTATTTAAGTTTGTAGCCTTATTTCATAGCCTTGTACCTTTTTTAATCCTGATTAGTGCAGGTTAAGTTTGTAGCCAAGTTGTTTTTGACACTTTTTTGAATATGTGGTTAGGAAATCGACCAGCTGTTGAGCTGGTATAATTGAGGAGGAGACAACAACGCCACTCAGGGAATTTCACCCTGAGAATAATAGTTAACCTTTAACAGTTGATCACTTGATAGCACACAGATTCGTAATACGATGAGGCAAGAGACGTGAACAGCACAAGTTTTATTTTTAAATACATAATATTAATAAAAGCCAGCAGGCGCGAACATTCCGTATGATGGAGCAACAGAAAGGGGTGAAGCTGAGGCTTACCAGTGGGGAGGTGGGACACCAGAAGTTAAGAGTCCAGTAGAGAGTCACCCCAATCACACGTGCATACACATCCACACACACACACTCACACACGTGAAGGATCACACCCGGGGTCGACAGCACAGCACACCAAAAGGGACACCACCACCACCAATCCCCACCACCTTGGGCTCTCAAGCTTCTAAACAAAAGAAACTAAATACAAATTAGTGGGACATCATGTAAATAAACAACATTATTTCGACGATTTAAATGCTGGGAAAATAATAAACTGCAATAGTAAACACAAAACCAAGTAAGGAAATAAAAAAAACGAGATAAGATAACGGAAAACAGAATTAATTGCACCAAAAGAATATTGACGGGGATTAAGGGCAGCAAGCCAAATAAAACTAAACACAAAACAAATGAAGTTAAGCCCCACTGGCAAGCTACCGAATTTGCCAAAACAATACGTAGGGACTAATGGAGCAAAGTAACAGCGGAGTTAACTCGGATGAGCTAACGATCGGCAAAGCAGCAGCGGAGTTAGCCAAAGGTGAGCCAAAGCGCGACACTACTGGCTGCTGGACCCAAAATCGCGGTCCCGATCCGGTCCCGCTGTGTTTACGAGCCAGCCGAGGAGGAGGGGGAACGGACGAGAGCCCTCAGGTGCTATTCCGCCCCGAGTAAACACCAGCTGCTATCGGTGAGCGTCACAGTTGCGGAGGGGAGTGGGTCCACGGCGTCTGCTACAGCAGCGGGCGCACCGGAAGTAAGGTACACCACGGCGACAAAGGGAACGCAAGGAGGACCACTACCTGCCTTTATAGTGTGCCTAGCTACAATGATTGGCTGTCTATCATGGATCAGTTTAAAATGTGAAAAAAAAAAAAAAGACACGCAAAGCAGAGCAGTACTCGACCAGGCTCTGTCCTGCCACAAATAAAAGCCTGTTCAACCCGTTCCTAATCTGCATCTGAGTCCTCTCCTTGTCCAAGCCTGACAACAGTATGACATCACTAAAGCTGCCCAATCAGGGAGTCTGTATGACTTCAGATGCCCCCTTTTGTTAAAAAGCGTGAATGAACTGGACCAAATTACCCAAAATACAAATGTGAAAGGGCTATGTTCCACCGAGGAACAACACAGATGTTTCAGCTCTCCACTGTGCTCGTGGTCATGGCCAGATTAGTTACTGTTGTGGGGCCTCCACTGACTTCCTGAACACAGCCACTGCTCTTACATTCCCATTATTTCCCATTAGTCCAGCACACACAGCAGAGTATAACAGTATCATTATCAGTCCAGACAAACACTCCTCTGGAAAGTCCCTGGACACACATCTCTTAGTTCACCAGGAGTTCACAATGACTAACTTATGTTCTTTGTTCTTTTTGGTGCAAATTTGCAAACATGTTTGAATGAATCAAGAGACAGATGAGACTAACAGAGCAGATGCACTAATGGGGTCTGTGTGGTTCTGTTGTGTGTTTCGCAATGCATGTTGTGTGTGTCTGTGTGTGTGTGTGCGTACTGTGGCAAAAGTGAGAGGGAGGCAGAGAGGTTGGACCAATGTGCATACTTCTCTGGCGGTGCTAAAAGGGTTTAGCTGGTGTTGGCGGTGGAGTCAACCTCTGTTCAAGTCTATTTGTTTTCCTCTTTCACTCGTATTTATTCCTGCCTTCAACCTTCCTGTCTATAGTGTTTACTTCTCTGTAGTTGGGCTGTTTAACAATGGTCTGCAGAGTTCTCAGCAAGTACAGCAGAGCTTCTATTATGGAGATAAATATGTCTGAAAAGCTTGTGGAGAACCACGACTTTGTGCTTACAACCTCTTGAATTCTCTGCAACTTCACAGATGCACTTGTTCACGTCACAAAGTGACTAATCTGCACACCTTGACTTTTGTAACAATTTTTGTGATAAATTTGTCAGGAAACTCACACCACCAAAACATCACATCTTTTATTCAGTGTCGTAGCAACAAAATTAGACAGCAGTCAAGCCAGCTGCTGCTGGGATCTTGATGCTTATCTATCCTTGGTGTGATTTACATTTACCTTTATTTTCTATGGTAATAGTTCAATGTTAATATACACCGCCAAGAGCAATTAAGGAATTAGGTCAAGAATGAGTTAAACAATAAATAACAATATTTTATTCTCATGTTTTGCATAGTCAATAAAAGCACATGATACTTGCAATTTAGTTCCATCAGGCTATTCCTTCATTAGTTGTTCCTGTTGCAGAAGTGGATAACTCTGATTGGCTCCCACCTGAGTTCAAGAGATGGCAAAGAGACTGAAACCAGACTGTTTGTGCACAGTAAAGAAAAATCCACTTTTTCCAAGAGTGTTAACAGTCAACTCCCAAACAGTGAGAGGCCTTTATTTGAAATATATTTATGGACAGGCCATTTATTTCTAATTTGTCGTATTTCATATATTATTTCATGAAGAAATCGTAGCCTACTGCTTTCTGAACTGCTCAAGTTGTAATTTGCTGTTGATGCTGACCGTTATTCTGGAAACTGTGAGTGTTTCTGCGTTGGGGACGAGTAATCTGCTGCTTTGACATTGTCTTTTATTAGTAGTCATTTCTTGTATGTTACTATTTATGATCTCAACAGGTTTTGCTCAGATACTTGCAGCAGCTAGTAATGGTGACGAACAGTCAAGATTCAGGTGTTACAAAATGCACAACAACTTTCAAACCCCAAACAGACAGAAACTCTTTTGTCAGAGAATCTCTCTGCTGATTATCTAATGTGTATTCAATGAGTGAGGATGCATTAGCAAAATTGGATCGCTTCCATTTGAACCACAAGTGTACTTGAATTGAATAAAATACAATTTAATTCACTGACAAATGAGGAGTTTTGGTCCAACAATGATGGGTTTTTTTTGTTTTGTTTTTTTACTCAGCTTCCTGCTGTTGCTGTCTGGCTAATGAAGGTTTGCACTGCAGCGACTGTGAGAAAACATGCATTTATTAGCACACTACATGGAGCTTGTGATGATTCAATATCTAAATCCATAAATGCCTCATCTATTTACCTACACACATATTAGCAGGAGTGTTACACTCTAACCACACTACACACACACACACACACACACACACACACACACACACACACACACACACACCTATATAACATTATTTGATTTGAACACTTTTGACATACGCACACATAAACAAACACATTAACAGACACGCTGTATTATTCTAACATTTTAGTTAGACAGTATGTGAGTTAATGATAACTTACAGTTTTTTTCAATCGCTAACAAGCGCTTACCCATACTTCAGATACTTTTTCTAAACTCTTAAATATATACTAACTCTTCATTTCAAAATAGAACACATCTTTCTCTGCACACACTAACTTTACCAAAACACTGGAAATCTGACTAAAAATGAAATGATTCTGTCAAAGAATAACACTTGTTTTTACTTCACAACATTTACATTTAGGTCATTTAGCAGACGCTTTTGTCCAAAGCGACTTACAATAAGTACATTTGTCAAAAGAAGGAAACAAAGAAACCACGACGTATCATTGCCGATGCAGTAAGAGCTAAAAATAGAACAAGTGTTAGGTCCTCATCTGAGTAAAGTAGTACTTCAAGAGTAACAGTGCTACGATCCGAGTTTTATTTATTTTATTTATTTATTTATTTTTTGCGGGGGGGGGGGGGGGGGGTGTCGAGGGAGGGTGTTAGTGGGTCATGCTATGTAGAGTCGAGGTGAAGTCTGAACAGGTGAGTCTTGAGCCTTTTTCGGAAGATGGCAAATGACTCTGCTGTCCTGACATTGGTCGGGAGTTCGTTCCACCACTGAGGCGCCAGAACAGAGAAGAGTCTGGACTTTGCTGAGCGACATTTGTTTGATTTCAGCGATGGTGGTACCAGCCTGCCAGCTGAAGTAGAGGAGCGGAGTGCTCGCTTCGGGGCATGAGGTTTGACCAGTGTTTGAAGGTAGGCAGGTGCCGTTCCATTGATGGCCCTGAAGGCCAGTGTCATCGTCTTGAATTGGATGCGTGCTGCAACAGGGAGCCAGTGGAGGTCACGGAGGAGGGGGGTCACGTGGGAGAATTTGGGTAGATTGAAGATAAGGCGTGCTGCAGCGTTCTGGATACGCTGCAATGGTTTAATCGCATAGGCCGGGAGTCCGGCCAGGAGAGAGTTGCAGTAGTCAAGGCGGGAGATGACCAGTGCTTGGACCAAGAGCTGCGTTGCATCCTTTGTGAGGAAGGTCCGAATCCTGCGGATATTGTAGAGGGCAAATCTGCAGGATCGGGCCACAGCAGTGATGTTGGGGGTGCAGGATAGTTGGTCATCGAGGATTACACCCAGGTTCCTCGCAGTTGAGGAAGGAAATACTGTGATGCCCTCAACAGTGACCGACAGGTCCATGCGAGGGCAGTCTTTCCCTGGGATGAAGAGGAGTTCGGTTTTATTCAGGTTAAGCTTGAGGTGATGTGCAGTTGTCCAGACAGAGATGTCAGCCAGACAGTCCGAGATGCGAGTTGCAATGTGAGCGTCAGAGGACGGGGGAAAAGAGAGGAACAGCTGGGTGTCATCAGCGTAGCAATGGTAGGAGAATCCATGCGATGTGATAACAGAACCTAGTGATCTGGTGTATAGTGAGAACAGAAGCGGTCCTAATACTGAGCCTTGAGGGACACCCGTGTCCAGAGAGCAGGGTTTGGACATAGAGCCATTCCATGTGACCTGAAAGGTGCGGTTTGTCAGGTATGATGTAAACCAGGTGAGAGCAGAGTCGGTTATGCCAAGTTCAGCCAGAGTGGAGAGGAGAATTTGGTGGTTGACTGTGTCGAATGCAGCAGATAGGTCAAGGAGAATGAGAACGGAGGAGTTGGATGATGTTTTGGCCTTTTGCAGGGACTCGGTCACAGTGAGGAGGGCCGTCTCAGTGGAGTGGGCAGTCCTGAATCCTGATTGGTTAGGGTCTAGGAGGTTCTTCCGCAAGAGATAGGATGACAGTTGGTTGTAGGCAGCACGTTCCAAGGTTTTAGAGAGGAATGAAAGAAGAGATACAGGTCTGTAGCTTTGGATGTCAGTAGCGTCAAGGGTGGGTTTTTTCAGGAGAGGCTTCACGATAGCGGTCTTAAAATCCGCTGGAATGACACCTGAGGTGAGGGAGGAGTTGATCAGGGTGGTGAGGAATGGCAAGATGTCGTGTGAGATGTCCTGGAGAAGAGAGGAGGGAATCGGGTCAAGGGAGCAGGTGGTGGCACGGTTAGATGTAACAAGTGCGTGAACGTCTTCAGAGGTGAGGGGGCTAAAGCTGGTAAGACCATCCGAGTTGAGAGTTGGGGGAGATGTCTTCTGGGAGGGAATAGGCGTGAATGAGGAGCTGATGTCATTTACTTTCTTGGTAAAGTAAGTTGCAAAGTCATCGGCAGTAAGGAAGGAAGGGGGCGGAGGGGTAGGAGGGGTGAGGAGGGAAGAGAACATGGAGAAGAGTTTCCTGGGGTTGGAGGCAGAAGAGTTGATCTTTGCCAGGTAGAAGGCAGATTTAGCTGCCGAAACAGTTGAGGTGAAGTCAGAGAGGAGGAGGTGGTAGTGAGCAAGGTCCTCGTGCTGTCCCGATTTCTTCCATTTTCTCTCTGACGCTCGCAACAATGATCTGTTGGTTCGCAGAGGTTCAGACAGCCAGGGAGGGGGGGGAGATGATCGCGCCGGTCGTGCGATTGGGGGACAGAGAGTGTCCAAAGAAGAGGCGAGTGAGGACATCAGGATAGAGGAGGCTTCCTCAGTAGGCATTAAGGAGAACTGTTCCGAGGATGGGAGCGAGGAGATAACAGTTGAGGAGAGAGCGGAGGGAGTGAGGGATTTCAGGTTGCGGCAGCTGGTGACCATTCGAGGCGTAGAGGGGAGGGATGTGGTGGGCTTCATGGGGAGGGAGAAAGTCACAAAGTGGTGGTCGGACACGGTGAGCGGGGTAACAGAGATTGCCGAGATGCCACAGGATCTTGTGAAGACAAGGTCAAGTTGGTTCCCGGCCCGGTGAGTTGGTGGAGAGGGGGAGAGCGTAAGGTCAAATGCGGAAAAGAAGTCGATGAATTCAGATGAGTGCAGCTTTCCCGAGTGGATGTTGAAGTCACCGAGGACGACGAGCGGTGTGCCATCATCAGGGGAGCAGCTCAGGAGGGCATCCATCTCATCCAAAAAGTCACCAAGAGGACCGGGTGGGCGATAGATCACTATGATGTTGAGTTTGAAAGGAATGGTGACAGCGACGGCGTGAAATTCAAGCGTAGATCGGGGTAGGTGGTCGAGAGGGAGGACCTGGTAGGACCATGTGGGTGAGATGAGGAGCCCAGTTCCTCCTCCTCGCCCTGTTCGTCTTGGGGAGTGTGAAAATGAGTAGGCAGTTGAAAGGGCAGCTGGAGTGGCAGTGTTTTCTGGGGTGATCCAGGTCTCTGTGAGGGCCAGGAAGTGGAGAGGTACATGCAGTCAATCAAAGTATACCAGGTTTCAAAATACTGGCTATTGTTGACATTGCAAAAACTGCATAGACTTTTATGTGTCAGTTTTACAAGTATTTGCAGGCAAAACATGCAATCCACCGTTTTTACACTACATTTCTTGGTTGGGAACTGTATGTCTACATCTAATGTTCACATTCAAAAGCATTCCAGTAAAAAGCAAATCAGTTTTTTTCCTTTACTTTTTACTACAGGAGATACAGTAGAAATACTGTTTACAGTATGATAGAACAGAAAAAGTTTTACAGTATTGCTTACATTGAACAAAATATCCATGAAACACACAAGAGCATTCTGAACAAAAAAACAACAGCAAAAAGCCCAGATAAAAAGTTTGTCTTTTTCTGTTTCCGAAAACATCACTCCTCAAAGTCCTCCTTTCACTGTATAAGTGTCAGTGTAATAGAAAAAATAGCCCCTGCCACTGAGTCTAAACCAGCCCAATTTAGCCAACATAAATCAGCTGTGTGTAAATTATTCAATTGTTTTTTTTATTATCAGCTGAGATATATTGTTTTTGAACTGATATCATTGCAGAATCAGAGGTTTTAAGGTTTGGAATATTGTTTTTGCTATTGTGGGATGTTGTGTGTTAACATTCGTAAATAATACAAAAACAATCCATAATTTTGGTCGGAGGTATAGCTTGTCTGTTAAGAAAATGTAAGCATTGTGGAAGTGTGTTCACTGACTGCATATTGTGTGAAAACGACATGAAATGTGTGAATGGTATGGCCACAGAAGACCGATGCTGTGCTAATTGTGTTTAGAGTTTTGAAAATGTGACAACTGGTTGGACAAACGCTTGTTAGCGACTGAAAAAACTGTAACCACTCGAAATACACTACGCGTGTTTGTATTTGAACGACGGTACAAAACAGTGTGTTCACTCCGTCTTTTACTGAATGTTCACAAAAAAGGTACAATACACACAGTTTTCCCTCTCTCTGGCTGTGCGAGCTCCTACGTCACAGCTCTGTATGCGCCCCATTATAAATCAAAACAATATTAGCGCATCGAACATATGCACAACTAAAATGCAAAACTATAAAATAAACTAAGTAATTATTAAAGGGAAATTACTAAATATAAATATAAATAATATAATATCCAGATCTTGTACCAAATTACAGGAGGTAAAGTAAAAATACTGTTTACAGTATGATAGAACAGAAAAGGTTTTACAGTATTGCTTACAACAATATCCATGAAACCCACAAGAGCATTCTGAACAAAACAGCAAAAAGCCCAGATAAAAAGTTTGTCTTTTTCTGTTTCTGTTTCCAAAAACATCACTCCTCAAAGTCCTCCTTTTACTGTATAAGTGTCAATGTAATAGAAAAAAATAACTCCTGCCACTGAGTCTAAGCCACACTGGAATCAGCTGTGGTTGGCCCAATTTACCCAACATAAATCACTGTCAATTATTGTGTCAATTATTCAATTGTTTGTTTATTATCAGCTGAGAAATATTGTTTTTGGACTGATATCATTGCAGAAGCAGAGGTTTTTATACCTTATCTAAGGTTTGGAATATTGTTTTTGCTATTATGGGATGTTGTGTGTTAACATATGTAAATAATACAAAAACAATCCATAATTTTGTTTTGAAAATGTGACAACTGGTTGGACAAACGCTTGTTAGCGACTGAAAAAAGCTGTAATAATACTGACACAGGGAAAAACAATTGACGATCATCTCTTTGATTGTTTGTGGCGTCAGGGTTATGGCTAGGTTTAGCAATCTGTATCTTATCTGGAGGAGCTTCACTAGTCAGCTGTGGCAGCTCATATTCAGTACAAACGTCAGTGCTGAGGGACACATCAGGCTGGTGGAGCACTGGGTCGAACCTGTGTATCAGCAAAGTTTGCTGATTCGATGGGGAGTGAGGACGGTTCCCTGGAATCAGACCCCGGTGCTGGTGTTTGCACTGATTGAGTTTCAGCCAACTCCGACTCCTGGAGCTGCTGCCTGCTCTACTCCTGGCCAAGTGGTGGGGAAGCACAAGTTCTTGTAGTTTCTGCAACTTTGGATCTAATTCAAGAAACAAATGATCAAAACACACGGCGCCTGGACGACGTATCGACAAACCCTCAGGCAGCTTATCAGTCCTCTCATGTTGGACGTAGGACAGATTGGACACTACTGTGACTCACTAACACCTCAGACAGATATGACAGATATGCAAATAACTCTAACTTGTAGTTCTAATGACTACAAGCAAGCACTGGACTTTTCCTTAAGCTGTGTTTTTGTTGTCTGAAGCCTAGAGTTATTCCATTGTGAAAGACGTTTGAGATCAGAACTGCCACACAGATAAGGAACAAAGCCTCTGATTGGTTGACAGACTCAGCCCATGGGGTGCTAGTGGACAGCTAACAACAACAATAACTGTTAACAACACAGAAAAATGGATAAATCACAGAAAAGATTCAGTGTTGGATTTATTGTTATGGAGTTTTTTGACGTATCTTCCGTTCAAGGTTGACTGCAAAGCGTCTGAGTGGATAACTATTGCACTGGAGCCTTCACTGAAATGGTACAAAGGTTAGCTTCTCACTCAGGGATATGAAATATGTTGTATTTGACTTACTCTGACCTGAAGCCTACAATATAATTGGCTACAAGTTTGTTTTATTCAGGCATTGTAAAGACGTATTCTTCGACGGGAGATGTGCAGCAGTCAATAAATCATTGCACGTTATAACAAATACACAAACATTGTAAATTGTCCCGGGACATAGAAAAGGTTGCCGATCCTGCAGTGTGATCTGTGATACTTAGTTTATTTCCCATCATTTCTATTAACCTCCTCAAACAAATGCATTGATGATGTGCTTTCGGACATGAACAATTAAATGTTACACTTCTGTAGGGAATCTTACATGAACAATAAATCAAATAATTTAAATGAAAAAGAGATGAAGGATGCTGGGGAAGAGGAGACAAGAGGAGAAGAGAGGAGAGGAGAGGGATATGCACGGATTAGCAGGAAGGGTGAGGCAACTTGGATCCGAACTAAAGGTCAGTGTGGATCAAACACTGATCCTCAACCCTCTGTGTACTGCTGCCAACCGCCACATTGCGCCTGTGTGTGATTGTGTGTGTGTGTGTGTGTGTGTGTGTGTGTGTGTGTGTGTGTGTGTGTGTGTGTGTGTGTGTGTGTGGTCTGCAGTCCTTTCTGGAAATCTGGGGACACTTTGCTTTGGCTTTTCGATGGGATAGGTCAACAGCTTCAACACACACACAAACACACACACACACACACATGTAACTGCAGTGTGTTGTGTCTCATTAGTAGCAGTAACACATGATTCTCTCATCACTTCACACTCCCTTGGTCTCTGCTGTTTTCAGTTTCTCCTTATATTAATTGGCCGTTTGAAGGTAGAACACCATTAGTCACAACAGAGACATGAAGAAAACAGCAGCTTCATAACATTGTGTTTTAGAAATTGGTTTATTTATCTATATGTTTATATTTGAGATGAATTATAGGAATAACAAAACTCAATTTACTCTGATGATTAAAGTGTTTTCTAAAAATGATTTGCTACTCCAGTCACAGTAAAATAGGACTGTGAGGTTGTTCACAATGCTTTCTATTCAGGCTGCGTCTCATTTTACCTAAAACAAACAGTAAAGAAACAACCAGAGGTGGGACACTGTCGCTAAATCAAAAGCCACGTAAATGCCTTCAGCTGTGGCGTTAGTCCAAGGTCAATTATGATGAGTCATCTCACCTCCGAGTCTGAACTTTTGGGAGGTGTCATCATTGTACTTATTGTGTGTTCAGATCAGACAAATGCTCACACTGCAGCACTCAAAACAAGGACTGTGTCAAAGCTTCACACCAGTTACATGTGTGGCTATTCAGTCCACAAATAATCCTCCAGCATTACCAGCACAAAACAATCCTGAAACCAGTCTGACCAAATCCATAGCCTGCCAACCCATCTCACTTTTTTTTAGGAGATTTAAAATGACCTCCACACTACAGTGCTTTGATTTTAGTCTTGCTAAGCTGCTGAAGCCCGTCATGTCTCTGCAGTGATTGTTAAATCAAACGCTGGACTCAGCAGCCTGATGTTAAACAGAATCTTCCTGAGAGCTGCGCTTATCAAACAACCTTCAGCAGCTCTTCTGGGTCTCGCTGAATCCTACTTCTGAAACCTTGGAGCTCTTGAAAAACCCACAGCCACGGTGCCCATCATCATTCGATTGCACTTGAACTTGATTGAATCAGTATGTGTTCCTCACAGGATGCTGGGAGAATTCAACACAAGTGACTCTAGTTCAGACGGACTGTCGGACTGTGGGCTTGTTATTTGACTTTACAGGACGAGGCATTGTTCTCTTGATTGCCTTCCGTTGCCCTACAGTCAGAAAGAGCAGAAGTAAGTGGCACAAAATGCAGATAATTTTCACCCCGGGTTTCGCCTCTGAAGGCCAGTCCCCACTGAAAGGGGTTTTGATGTCCGTCACTTCCATTTTACCAACCAACGCATGTTTTATGCTGTAAAGTGTTGTGATGATGAACTTATTACCTACATTGATTGATCAAGGCTCCCAGTCGTCGCTGAGCTTGCTATCGCATGCAGGTAAATACAATCAATGACTCAAGACTACAAATACTGTGGGTTTCCTCCCATGGAGCTGACAAGAAGACTTTGTTCCAGTACATTTCTGCTGTAAGGTGAAGGCATCTTATAGCCGCCAGTTGCGCCAGAGACATTTAAGACCAAAACCAAACCTGTCCTTTCTAGGATATAACCAGGCCTACTTGATGTTATAGTGAATCATAATTCTGCTGAGGTATCATTAAACCTGAACTTAGAGAACAGAAGCGTATTCTGTACAACACATTATATTGTGTAATATTCAACAAGCACAGCTATATTATGATATTTAACTACACCACACTGAAATATATGCAATGGATTCCATCATCATAAAACCTTTATGTTTATATGCTCAAAGGATCAACTAAATAACATTCAGTTATTGACTGCTCACTCCATTTTCTCTCATCCACCAGCTGTTCTCAGCCCTTTAAGAAACAGGATATTTTTAGTTTATTTTTAGGAATACAAGTATTTAATGTGACACTCGATGTGAAGTTGTCTTGTGCCAATCAGAGGTAAATAAGTGGTGCATATTTTTTCACCTTCACTAACTTTGATCTTTCAAAAAAGATTAAGTTACTTTGATGCCAAAAACAGCTATTCAATTTCTACCACAAAATAAATGCCATAGTTACTTTCATTTATGTTACAGATGTGTCTTTTTATCCAAACTCCAATATAATCACAAAAACCCTGGTGTGTGGCCTACATAAGCCGAGAACAGCCATGCTTGCAATTCTATTTTTTGATGTCATTATCTCGAGATAACAAGATCATTTATGAAGAGATATTGACTTGTTTTCTCGAGGTAATGGGATGATTATAGAGAACTCGAAAATGAGTGAACTCGAAAATGAGTGTCTGGTTCAGTTGACCACACCTGATTGGATGCTATGCATGGTAACCTACTGTACACAAGCTGCTGCAGAGTTATTGACGACAACTCATCTGAATATTATCTTCAACGGAAAGACAAAATCCAATTTCTGCCTGTGTTAAACCTCCATTAAAATACACTCTGATGCGTTCATCAATGCTTCCTCCTGACATTTCCAGCTGCTGCCAAGATACCATCTATGCTGCCATTGTTCTCCGGATCTCTGATGAAGTTATAAGAGAAAACAACCGTTTGTTTTCTCATGGTAGTACATTTTCATTTCGTTATCATGAGAAAACCAGCTTTGTTGGCTCAAGATAACGAGATGAAAACGAATTATCTCGAGATAACAGCATGAAAAAAAAAATTGTGTTTTTTTTGTATTAATTAATTATTAAAACCTGTGGAACGTGACATTGGCTCATGATGTATACACTTGCCCCTATTAAAAAAAGAAACAAACAATTTAAATACATTATTTGTCTTTTGTTTTCTCAAAAACCCAAAGGATTTGCGGTTAGGTTTATTTTTAGCATAGCATACTGTCAACATTGTGACATTTCTCTCTGAATGAAAGGCAACTTGACATTGGCATGGCATTTTGATTTAAATGTAGCAGATTTGCCAGTTAAACATTCATTCTGCGAATTCTACTCTAGCATATAAACAGAGACAGAAAATTGTCTGCCAAATAAGTAGAGCTGTTAATAGCAAATTGCTACCAGTTTGACTCTTTTTAGATGGCAAGTGTGAAAATGAGTCACCCTTCATATTTGTTGTTGTATAGTTTCAGAATGATGAAGACAGTTGGAGAACAATTAGATTATGTCCTTGGGGGAGAATATAGCAATATTAATAATGGAGCTTTAAAATAAATGGCTGTCTGGAAGGTAGGAAATCATTCAAAAACAAACATGGAAGGTGTTTAAAACAGAGTTACAAATAAACAAAAATATTAATAAACATTCCTTTCATGATTTAGGTCCCAATCAATCAGATAGCTTTTAAGCAGCCTGGGGAGGCTCACGTTATTTCACACTATACCAGCGCCCAGTGTCCACAGCATTTTTGCATTTGTGTGTCGCATTTTACAACCAGAGATAGTTCTGAACAGAAAACAGAAGGAGGGAAATTAGTGCGGTACTTGATATTTTGGGTAGATTGTTTTCACTCATGTAAACTGTAGCCTACTGCCAAGTAGCATACAGTTCATGGTTTGGTTGACCGTTGAGCGTTACGTTAGCACTCTTCTGTGTATTGCATAGCTACAATCGTGATTTAAAAATAGATGCAGCATACTGCAAAAGACTGTTGAGGAAACAAAAATGAAGTGGTGTGTTTGACCTGCAGAACCCAATCAGAGCCTTTACATCCAGCATCATCCAGCACGATCCTGCACCTGACATCATAAAACCCTAGAGTTACCATAGTAGCCGCTCTTCTAACAGTGTGTGTGTGTGTGTGTGTGTGTGTGTGTGTGTGTAATGGACGGCCGAGCAGTAGAGATGCCAGGTGACACTTAGCAGGCAACTTGGCAACAAGGGTAATTCCTCATCTGTATCATCGGCAACATCCTCTGAGACAGCTAATGGATAATTGGGGGAGTGGGAGAACGAGGCTTGAACGGAGAATGGGGTAAGACTGAAAAAGAGAGAAACGGAGAGACCTAGGCAGAGATAGAAAAGGGCTGAGAAATGCAGGGAGGGCAGGGGGGAGGATTAATCTTGCTGTTGGTTTCAATGCCTTCTTCTCTCCCAGCTCACCTCCGCTGTGACGAGAGTGATAATGAGCACACACAGACACGCTGAGGAAGTGTCAGGACTGTAAATGGGCCGGAACCAGAACCACTCTGGGAGTAGAGCTAGATTTATACTTGTGCTAACTGCTTACTCGCTACATGTTGGCAACAGAGCTTATATACAGGTTATGTATGCCAGAGCCGATGGACAACCCTTGAAACAAATACTACTCATAAGTTCATCATAGCAGAATTTTAGGAGTGACAATAACAACGTCACCTTAGGTAGACCTACCATTCACTTTTAGTGTTTTTTATATCTGTCATCTGCCATTTCTTAAAAAGCCTTTTTCTCTAAATTCATATTTTTTTTTTGGTCAGACTCCACTTCAATAGCGCTTACATCCATCAAACTTTCCAGTTGTATTCCTATCTACTGTATATTCTGGATGGTTATTAATATGTCATTCATGGTCTGATTTATACAACATGTTTATTCATTAAAAAAGATGAAGCAATTGTTATTTTTTAATGATTGTTGACAGTATTCTGATTCGTGGAGTAATAAAAATATATATCTAACATTCCCACTGCAAAAATCCTTTGACTATGCTAACAAAATGGAACAATAATTTTGAACCTGGCTTTGTCTGATAATCAGATTTCTGTTCTGGAAATAGATGAAAATTAGCATGAATTTGATCAGATGGTACGGCATTTGCATTTTAAAATATGACCTTTCAGAAAACGAATAAAAGAAAAATAATAGTTATTGTGTTAACGAAAGTTATCAACTGGGGAAGTTTCATTGTGAATATATGAGGTTTTCTTTCTCTATTCAACTCCAGAGTGTCACCCTACATTGCAGGATGCACGTTATTTGTGAGAAAGAGGCAAAAGAAGATGAGAAGTTGTCTTATGTGATACGCTACAGTACACGTGATTAAATGAGTAACTGTCACATGGCTGATATAATGTCATCCAATATCATTAAATCATGCACTATATATATATATATATATATAGCATATAGCATATGTAGCACCCTGCCCTATTACGGTTCTTACTTTTTTATGTGCCGTGCCGTATTAACCTGTACTAATAAAATGTAACTAATTGGTCTAATAGGTCTCAAACCTGGTGACCACTTCACTGAAACAAGCAAAATAAAATGCAATGAGTCAATCCGGTGTATTTGTAACTGTTTGTCCTCACAGTCTGTCCTCAGTCAGTTTGTATGCTGCTTGTCAGGAATGAGGATGAGAGGATGAATGTTGTGAATGAATGAAGAGGGAGAGAGGAAAAGAAGAACCCAGGGACTGCTCACTGGTCGCACACACTGCCACTAGATGGTGCTTGCCGCGTCAAGGGTAAAAACACAAAAGGTCCAAGATGTGTGTCCTGGTCTGGATCTCTGCCGAGCATACACACATGGCTCTAAATCACTCATATTCATAGTCTCTGTGCAATTCCATGGGCTCATTCCGAGTTCACATAGCATACTATAGTAACACACACTAAACAGCAAGAGTAATGTTAGGCTACTACATTCAAAGGTGTGTAAAATCACTACTAGCATGTTAGCTCAAGCTTATCGCTCATCACAGTTAGCATTCATAATCACAAACAGTAGTAAAACAGTCCGTATTTAACACAAACCTACAGAAACAACATTTACCTTTGGTACACCTTAGTATGCCCCTGTTCCGCTGATAAACTCTGCATTTAACACTGGAAATTAAAGTCGCAGTCGGCAATATTTGTTTGATCATATTCACTGAAGCTGACACTATGCTCCAATAGAACAACACAAATCATCCGGTTTTAGAAAAAAAAAAACGTGCCTCTACGTGCACCTAGAGCGTGTTGTTTGTTTTGCAAAAATCCTCCACGCCCGTATCATCCTGTCCACTCAGTTCACACATGTTACAATATCACAGGCACACGCCTCAAGCTAGGCATATGCTAAATGACGTTAGCAGTTGCTATCTATGAGTAAGTTAGCCAGCCTACCTCTGTGTAGTGTGTACTCCATGCCGTTTATCGATGAGAGAAGACACGGGCGCATTCACAGGAATCTGGTGCACTCGATGGGAGGGAGTGGAGGAGCTGGGTGGTAGAGGGGGAGGGGTGTGAGTGTTGTAAACATTTGAAATTTGACTGAGTCAACTCGATCTGCCAGACTTGCCAACTGCAGCTTTAAGGCAATACTCAGCCTGATAGCAAATGCTACATTGCATGCGTAGTTCCGACACGTGTGTATCCCGTCTACTGTTGTTTTTCCCTGTGAGTCCCGGATGTCCCACCCCCTTAGCCTGTTTGATTGGAAGATAGTTTTTCATAACAATCAATTGTTAACATGTCATTCTCAATATCAACTGTAGTTCTTTTTTAACCTTTTGTATGAAATATGAACTGACATGGATTTCATGTAATTATCTCAATCACAAATAAATGCATTATAATGAAATTAACTCATGAACAGAACTTATTCATTGCTCTTTTTTTAAGTGGTTTTAATTCAGACAGGGCTACATATTAGCATATTCTTTTGCTGAAGGTGACCCGGTCCTGTCTATGGCCCATGGTCCAATAAGAACCCCCCATGAATCAGTCCACCACCTGTCTGCAGGCATGAACCACTTGTTATGTAGTGCTCCTTTTTATTCTATCATCAATATATAAATACTTTCCCCGGGATATTCTATGACTGATGAGGGATTATGAGATGGGTTTTCATGATTAACGCTTCCTGTATTAATACGTGTCAGTTTGGGTTTGTGTGTGTGTGTGTGTTGGTGTGTGTATGTGTGTGTCTGGTGTCTATCAGAGCTGACATTAACAGACAGGCCTCCTGCTCTGAGATGAATGAGAGGGCAGATTGTGTTGAAGCTGATGAAGTGGCCTGATGCTCATTAGACGGCTACTGATAGGCTGATGGATGCTACAACATGTTAAGGCGACACTCCCATGATGATGAATGGAACTTGGTTTTTAAGGCAGCAGCTCTCTCTATCTTTTGCTCCCCCCCAAACAAGGCCCCTCAGTGTTTATTGAATTACTTGATTTAATAAAGAACGGCTCATTAAAACAAAGCACTGTGTGTGTGTGTGTGTGTGTGTGTGTGTGTGTGTGTGTGTGTGTGAGTGATTAATGACATTTTCATCAGTAGCAGAGCAACATTATTGGCTCAGGCTAACTAATTGGCTGATGTTAACGAGGGGATATATTTAAAGCCAATCTGAAGAGTTGACAAAGCTTCAGTGATACGATAGATTAGCGACACATAATCTGCGGGACGATGATGGCTAATGAGCAGATTAACCTGTTTTGGGTCCTAGGGCTAAGTCTTGCTGTTGGACCCCGCTGCCTGTAACAGTGGACGTTGTTTCCAAATTCATAATCCAAATTCCAATTTTACTGCTACACTATTCAAATAATAAACAAAAATATTCCTTAGTTCTTCCATAATAAATCATAATTCGCAGAGAGGTCATTGGCTGCATCAGAGAATGGTCATGCACAAAAAGTCCATCAATCAAAACCCTAAACTTCTCAACAAAAATCAATCTATTATCTGAGCTCCTGAATCAAAACGCGAGGAAGGGTTCATTTTAAACAAAACAACACAGGTTCTCATTCCATTTAAACTGCCTCCGTCCGTTATTTACAACTTAGAAGTCGCTGAATATTTACACATTTTCTGAAGTGTAAAATGTATTTACGCACAATACTACACAAACTTGATGTTGCTGTCACTTGGGAAGAAAGAACATGAGAAGCTTTAATGATACCAATGGCTGAATGAGGAGGTAGAAAAGATGATAATTTACATTTTATGTGGGACCGGCGACTTATGGTGCGAGGGGAGACAGGTGGTGAAGCGGTTAACTCTGCCCAGCACCTGTCTTGAAGGGAAAACGATCTGGAGTTCTCTTCATTTTAGCTGCTCAAGGAGAAGGATAACTACAGTTTCACATAAGTTATATTAAGGCTTATGCACTCTGCCTGATTTATTTTTCCCACAAACTCAGCGAAGAAGAGACCGGGTCTGACGGCCCGCCCCTACTCTGCCTCTGATTGGCTCAGACTCTGGGGATTCTTCTTCTCTGTATAAGCGTGTAAGGGTAAGCCCTCCAGGAACCCAATGAAAGCTCTGATATTTGAGAAAAAAAAAAAACACTGATAATGTCTGTTGTGGTGATAGAATTGGTTAGAATAAAATTCCCTCTTTTTCCCCGTTGGTAGCGCGTCGCCCAAATCGCCCCAATACACAAACCGCCCCTGGTGGGACCGGTGGTGATCGGAGCACTCAGAGCTCAGAGCTGAGGAAACGGTCCTAGAGGAACTGTCACAGCATCACTAAAGTCATTAGGATTTATCCTCTGCGGACATTAATATCTGTACAGACTTCCATGTCAATCCAGGCAAAAGCAACTGATGTAATGGACCAAAGTGCTAGACAAGACGACGTCTGTGGCCGCTTCGGCCGTGTGGCGGAAACTGGATCAAGACAAATGACTTGCAAGAGAAACAGCATGTAGCTACACAGAAGAGGAGGAAGGACAGTTTAACACAAATTCACTGGTTGAAGCTCAGTCATTATTATTATATATTAGATTATCACTGTAAGAGAGAGAGAGAGGGGGGGGGGGGGATCTCAATGTGAGCTATTGATTTCCAACAGGCAAGAAAATAAAATGCTTTGAAATGATGCTCTGATTAGGCCTGACGACGTGATTAGTTCATCAATAACACAAATGAAAAACAATCCCTCCATCTGACGCTCTCTGTTATCATTCTTTAACCCTAGCCTCTCTTCTGCCGCTGTGAAATGGCTCTTTGCTGGATAAATCAATAATGTCACCGACACGCTGGCTGGTCACTGAGAAGACAACATTTGAATGTCATGGCTCCATATTGTCTCCAGTGTTTTCTTCTGTCCTCATAACTTGTCCCTGCTCTGATTAAAGCTGAGATGTCTCTATCAAACTGGCAGCTGATTGGCTGTGGCGTACGCTGCGCTGAATGCAGCAGTAGTAGCTCAACTTGTTTATCTGCTGCCTGGATAATTAAGCAGTATGAAATTAACTGAAATATTGCTCTGACTGATGGAGAAGGGAAGACATTTTTGACATTATTAGAACCTTTTGTTGCTTCTAACCTTCAATGTCATCACTCATTCACCAGTACCATTGATTATTTTGTCTTGTCCTTTGTATTTAAAAAATAACATCGCCTTTATCGTCTGTGCAAGCAGATTATGACCAGTATAGGTTGTTTTTTAAGGTGATGACGTCTTGTGGTTGTTGTGATTATGTTCGGAGCAAAGACAGACAGGTGAAGCGAGGAAGTAAGCAAAAACCAAAGACACCGCCGTTCACCTCATCACATCACATGTGACCACACAATGTATGTACTTATTTTAAAGTGCCGATGGAGGTCAAGAGGTCTGCTCCAGATTCCTGCCGAATGTTAAATTTGTTAAGGCAGTTTATTCTTGCAACTGTCACTGTAACAATGTCACCCTATAACACTGTAACTCTGCCATGCTGTACTGCTGTAACGCTGTAACACTGTAACTCTGTAAGGCTGTAACACTGTAATGCTGTAAGGCTGTAACACTGTAATGCTGTAAGGCTGTAACACTGTAACTCTGTCATGCTGTAACGCTGTAACTATGTAACACTGTAACTCTGTCATGCTGTAACGCTGTAACTATGTAACACTGTAACTCTGTAAGGCTGTAACACTGTTACACTCCATCAAAAATCAATTATCTCTAAAAACGTACATGTCGGTTTAAAACATCACCAAACAGAGTCAACACCTTATCCCCCACATATTTACCCGCCTTACATCAGTATACCCCAATTCCTATCCCCCTTAAATATTCCCCTAACACACAACGCCAAAAACACCCCTCTCATCCCACACACTTGAACCCTGCACATCTCTGACGTCACACCCCCCACTGCACAAAGTTCCTCCTGACTTCACGTCGGGTCCTTTCACAGCCTCCGGAAGCCAGTGCAACTGCAGCGTGAGTATTTCACCGTCTTTGTCCATGCTTGGGAAATGTTTGCACCGTGTTTCCTCAACACTTGTCCGTAATGTTGTGCCTTATGTTTGTGTTGCAGGCGGCGTCCTGAATGCGCTGGAACGTCATGTTCGTGTGTGCGCTGGGATGCTACGTCCGTACTATTATAATAAATTCCGGTGTCAGTCCCGTTCAGCTCAGCTGCGCCAGTGGTAGCGGGCAGCCGCACCGTTACACACTGTGACACTGTAACACTGTGACACTGTAATGCTGTCACACTGTTACTGTCACACTAACGCTGTAATGCTGTAACGCTGTCACGCTTAACGAGCTAACACGGACTGAGACTCAGAGTCTGAAGAGGCACTTTAACATGCCTTCCCGACTGTCATAATAATTCAAGCATTATGGATCTTAGATGCACATATTTGAAGCTACAACACCTTGAATGTTTGTGAGTTTTTAAAATGCAAGTCACTAGAGAGGGAGACACAGCAAAATAAAGTACAGGAATTGGATTTATAATCTGCAGTGACAATACGTAGTTTAAAAAGTAATGAACTTTTTGAAAAAATGACTAAGCTGTAGAAAAGTGCTTTGAGTTAACCAAATAATACACTTTAAATATAATAGGCTTTGTTGATACAGCACTTCTGTAAAACTGCAATTTTGCTGAGAGCTTGACATGAAAATCTCTCCAAGAGAGAGTGAGAGAGAAAGAGAGAGAGAGAGAGAGAGAGAGAGAGAGAGAGAGAGAGAGAGAGAGAGAGAGAGAGAGAGAGAGAGAATAGTAAAAGATGGTCAGAGAAGCAAATGAGTGGGGAGAAAAAACCTTCAGTGTACAAAAGCCATAACAGGCTTGGGCTGCCCTCAAAGGACTGTTGTAGTGATTCTGCATGCTTTATTTCCCTCCCAGATGGGTGCAGGAGATTCGACAGGGGCACATTGGCGATCTGAATATAACAGGAAGTGATTAATTTTGCTCCAACATCAGCACAGGGAACAGTTGGAGCTGCAGTATGAGCTGTGACAGTCATGGAGGATATTCAGTTCTTTTGAAATGCTCCCTAACAGCATCCATCCATTGTTGGTCACCGTTTATCCTGTTCAGGGTCGCGGGGCTGGAGCTGATCATGACCCTTCTCATTACCTAGTCAAAGTATTTTTTTTTTTTAATTCTGTATGATTTAACTTTCCTAGGATAGTAAATCCATAAAATAGAAATCATAGATGCTCCAAAAAATATATACAAATATAGACTAAAAAAGATGTTGTAACCACAACCCCATGCACTGACATTATTCTCAATGTTTACATCCCCCAAAGCATTATGTGAACAAAACCTAAGCATGATTATTCCTCAAATACAAGAAAAAATAAAAAATAATAACAAGAATGGGAAAATTCATCAAAAGCCTGGTGGATTCCCTGTGATGTAGTTACAAAAAGTCCATCCATCCATCCATTGTCTACCGCTTATCCTGTATTCAGGGTCACGGGGGGCTGGAGCCGATCCCAGCTGTCATTGGGTGAAGGCAGGGTACACCCTGGACAGGACGCCAGTCTATCACAGGGCCAACATGTAGAGACAAACAACCATTCATGCTCACATTCACACCTACGGGCAATTTAGAGTCACCGATGGACCTATCCCCATCCTGCATGTCTTTGGACTGTGGGAGGAAGCCGGAGAACCCGGAGAGAAGCCACGCTTACACGGGGAGAACATGCAAACTCCACACAGAAGGAACCCGGGGCCGACCCGGGAATCAACCCTCTTGCTGTGAGGCGAAAGTGCTACCCACTACACC